>NW_027224844.1:600000-900000 GCF_041296235.1 Equus asinus
CCACCCTCTGAAACGGACGAAGATGGGCAACAGAGGCTAGCTCAGGTGGCAATCTTTAAGCAAAAACAAAACCCAAAGGCGTGGAGACCTGGGGAAAAAGCAACCCTGAAATATCTACCCTCTGAAACTGAGGAAGATGGGCAAGTGAGGCTGGCTTCAGGTGGCAAACATTAAGCAAAAGAAACACACAAGGGCGTGGAGACCTGGGGAAAAAGCAGCACTGAGAAGTCTACCCTCTGAAACTGACGAGGATGGGCAACAGAGGCTAGCTGAGGTGGCAATCGTTAAGCAAAAGAAACACACAAGGGCGTGGAGACCTGGGGAAAAAGCAACACTGAGAAATCCACCCTCTGAAACTGAGGAAGTTGGGCGACAGAGGCTAGCTCAGGTGGCAATCGTTAAGCGAAAACAAAACACAAAGGGGTGGAGACCTGGGGAAAAAGCAACCCTGAAATATCTACCCTCTGAAACTGAGGAAGATGGGCAAGAGAGGCTGGCTTCAGGTGGCAAACTTTAAGCAAAAGAAACACACAAGGGCGTGGAGACCTGGGGAAAAAGCAACACTGAGAAATCCACCCTCTGAAACTGAGGAAGATGGGCAACAGAGGCTAGCTCAGGTGGCAATAGTTAAGCAAAAACAAAACACAAGGGCGTGCAGACCTGGCAAAAAAGCAACAGCGAGAAATCTACCCTCTGAAACCGACGAACATGGGCAACAGAGGCTAGCTCAGGTGGCAATTTTTAAGGAAAAATAAAAGGAAGTGCGTGGAGACCTGGGGAAAAAGCAACACGGAGAAATCTACCCTCTGAAACTGAGAAAGAAGCGCAACAGAGGCTAGCTCAGGTGGCAATCTTTAAGCAAAAGAAACACACAAGGGAGTGGGGAGCTGGCGAAAATGCAACACTGAGAAATCCACCCTCTGAAACGGACGAAGATGGGCAACAGAGGCTAGCTCAGGTGGCAATCTTTAAGCAAAAAAAATAAAATAAAAAAATACAATGGCGAGGAGACCCGGTCAAAAAGCAACCCTGAAAAAGGTACCCTCTGAAACTGAGGAAGCAGGGCAACAGTGCCTAGCTCAGGTGACAATGTTTAAGCAAAAGAAACACACAAGGGCGTGGGGAGCTGGCGAAAAGGCAACACTGAGTAATCCACCCTCTGAAACGGACGAAGATGGGCAACAGAGGCTAGCTCAGGTGGCAATCTTTAAGCAAAAACAAAACCCAAAGGCGTGGAGACCTGGGGAAAAAGCAACCCTGAAATATCTACCCTCTGAAACTGAGGAAGATGGGCAAGTGAGGCTGGCTTCAGGTGGCAAACATTAAGCAAAAGAAACACACAAGGGCGTGGAGACCTGGGGAAAAAGCAACACGGAGAAATCCACCCTCTGAAACTGACGAGGATGGGCAACCGAGGCTAGCTGAGGTGGCAATCGTTAAGCAAAAGAAACACACAAGGGCGTGGAGACCTGGGGAAAAAGCAACACTGAGAAATCCACCCTCTGAAACTGAGGAAGTTGGGCGACAGAGGCTAGCTCAGGTGGCAATCGTTAAGCGAAAACAAAACACAAAGGGGTGGAGACCTGGGGAAAAAGCAACCCTGAAATATCTACCCTCTGAAACTGAGGAAGATGGGCAAGAGAGGCTGGCTTCAGGTGGCAAACTTTAAGCAAAAGAAACACACAAGGGCGTGGAGACCTGGGGAAAAAGCAACACTGAGAAATCCACCCTCTGAAACTGAGGAAGATGGGCAACAGAGGCTAGCTCAGGTGGCAATAGTTAAGCAAAAACAAAACACAAGGGCGTGCAGACCTGGCAAAAAAACAACAGTGAGAAATCTACCCTCTGAAACCGACGAAGATGGGCAACAGAGGCTAGCTCAGGTGGCAATTTTTAAGGAAAAATAAAAGGAAGTGCGTGGAGACCTGGGGAAAAAGCAACACGGAGAAATCTACCCTCTGAAACTGAGAAAGAAGCGCAACAGAGGCTAGCTCAGGTGGCAATCTTTAAGCAAAAGAAACACACAAGGGCGTGGGGAGCTGGCGAAAAGGCAACACTGAGAAATCCACCCTCTGAAACGGACGAAGATGGGCAACAGAGGCTAGCTCAGGTGGCAATCTTTAAGCAAAAAAAATAAAATAAAAAAATACAATGGCGAGGAGACCCGGTCAAAAAGCAACCCTGAAAAAGGTACCCTCTGAAACTGAGGAAGCAGGGCAACAGTGCCTAGCTAAGGTGACAATCTTTAAGCAAAAGAAACACACAAGGGCGTGGGGAGCTGGCGAAAAGGCAACACTGAGAAATCCACCCTCTGAAACGGACGAAGATGGGCAACAGAGGCTAGCTCAGGTGGCAATCTTTAAGCAAAAACAAAACCCAAAGGCGTGGAGACCTGGGGAAAAAGCAACCCTGAAATATCTACCCTCTGAAACTGAGGAAGATGGGCAAGTGAGGCTGGCTTCAGGTGGCAAACATTAAGCAAAAGAAACACACAAGGGCGTGGAGACCTGGGGAAAAAGCAGCACTGAGAAGTCTACCCTCTGAAACTGACGAGGATGGGCAACAGAGGCTAGCTGAGGTGGCAATCGTTAAGCAAAAGAAACACACAAGGGCGTGGAGACCTGGGGAAAAAGCAACACTGAGAAATCCACCCTCTGAAACTGAGGAAGTTGGGCGACAGAGGCTAGCTCAGGTGGCAATCGTTAAGCGAAAACAAAACACAAAGGGGTGGAGACCTGGGGAAAAAGCAACCCTGAAATATCTACCCTCTGAAACTGAGGAAGATGGGCAAGAGAGGCTGGCTTCAGGTGGCAAACTTTAAGCAAAAGAAACACACAAGGGCGTGGAGACCTGGGGAAAAAGCAACACTGAGAAATCCACCCTCTGAAACTGAGGAAGATGGGCAACAGAGGCTAGCTCAGGTGGCAATAGTTAAGCAAAAACAAAACACAAGGGCGTGCAGACCTGGCAAAAAAGCAACAGCGAGAAATCTACCCTCTGAAACCGACGAACATGGGCAACAGAGGCTAGCTCAGGTGGCAATTTTTAAGGAAAAATAAAAGGAAGTGCGTGGAGACCTGGGGAAAAAGCAACACGGAGAAATCTACCCTCTGAAACTGAGAAAGAAGCGCAACAGAGGCTAGCTCAGGTGGCAATCTTTAAGCAAAAGAAACACACAAGGGAGTGGGGAGCTGGCGAAAATGCAACACTGAGAAATCCACCCTCTGAAACGGACGAAGATGGGCAACAGAGGCTAGCTCAGGTGGCAATCTTTAAGCAAAAAAAATAAAATAAAAAAATACAATGGCGAGGAGACCCGGTCAAAAAGCAACCCTGAAAAAGGTACCCTCTGAAACTGAGGAAGCAGGGCAACAGTGCCTAGCTCAGGTGACAATGTTTAAGCAAAAGAAACACACAAGGGCGTGGGGAGCTGGCGAAAAGGCAACACTGAGAAATCCACCCTCTGAAACGGACGAAGATGGGCAACAGAGGCTAGCTCAGGTGGCAATCTTTAAGCAAAAACAAAACCCAAAGGCGTGGAGACCTGGGGAAAAAGCAACCCTGAAATATCTACCCTCTGAAACTGAGGAAGATGGGCAAGTGAGGCTGGCTTCAGGTGGCAAACATTAAGCAAAAGAAACACACAAGGGCGTGGAGACCTGGGGAAAAAGCAACACGGAGAAATCCACCCTCTGAAACTGACGAGGATGGGCAACCGAGGCTAGCTGAGGTGGCAATCGTTAAGCAAAAGAAACACACAAGGGCGTGGAGACCTGGGGAAAAAGCAACACTGAGAAATCCACCCTCTGAAACTGAGGAAGTTGGGCGACAGAGGCTAGCTCAGGTGGCAATCGTTAAGCGAAAACAAAACACAAAGGGGTGGAGACCTGGGGAAAAAGCAACCCTGAAATATCTACCCTCTGAAACTGAGGAAGATGGGCAAGAGAGGCTGGCTTCAGGTGGCAAACTTTAAGCAAAAGAAACACACAAGGGCGTGGAGACCTGGGGAAAAAGCAACACTGAGAAATCCACCCTCTGAAACTGAGGAAGATGGGCAACAGAGGCTAGCTCAGGTGGCAATAGTTAAGCAAAAACAAAACACAAGGGCGTGCAGACCTGGCAAAAAAGCAACAGCGAGAAATCTACCCTCTGAAACCGACGAACATGGGCAACAGAGGCTAGCTCAGGTGGCAATTTTTAAGGAAAAATAAAAGGAAGTGCGTGGAGACCTGGGGAAAAAGCAACACGGAGAAATCTACCCTCTGAAACTGAGAAAGAAGCGCAACAGAGGCTAGCTCAGGTGGCAATCTTTAAGCAAAAGAAACACACAAGGGCGTGGGGAGCTGGCGAAAAGGCAACACTGAGAAATCCACCCTCTGAAACGGACGAAGATGGGCAACAGAGGCTAGCTCAGGTGGCAATCTTTAAGCAAAAAAAATAAAATAAAAAAATACAATGGCGAGGAGACCCGGTCAAAAAGCAACCCTGAAAAAGGTACCCTCTGAAACTGAGGAAGCAGGGCAACAGTGCCTAGCTCAGGTGACAATCTTTAAGCAAAAGAAACACACAAGGGCGTGGGGAGCTGGCGAAAAGGCAACACTGAGAAATCCACCCTCTGAAACGGACGAAGATGGGCAACAGAGGCTAGCTCAGGTGGCAATCTTTAAGCAAAAACAAAACCCAAAGGCGTGGAGACCTGGGGAAAAAGCAACCCTGAAATATCTACCCTCTGAAACTGACGAAGATGGGCAACAGAGGCTAGCTCAGGTGGCAATAGTTAAGCAAAAACAGAACACAAGGGCTTGCAGACCTGGCAAAAAAGCAAAAGTGAGAAATCTACCCTCTGAAACCGACGAAGATGGGCAACAGAGGCTAGCTCAGGTGGCAATTTTTAAGGAAAAATAAAAGGAAGTGCATGGAGACCTGGGGAAAAAGCAACACGGAGAAATCTACCCTCTGAAACTGAGAAAGAAGCGCAACAGAGGCTAGCTCAGGTGGCAATCTTTAAGCAAAAGAAACACACAAGGGCGTGGGGACCTGGGGAAAAAGCAACACGGAGAAATCCACCCTCTGAAACTGAGGAAGATGGGCAACAGAGGCTACCTCAGGTGGCACTCGTTAAGCAAAAACAAAACACACAGGCGTGGAGACCTGGGTAAAAAGCAACCCTGAAATATCTACCATCTGAAACTGAGGAAGATGGGCAAGAGAGGCTGGCTTCAGGTGGCAAACTTTAAGCAAAAGAAACACACAAGGGCGTGGAGACCTGGGGAAAAAGCAGCACTGAGAAATCTACCCTCTGAAACTGACGAGGATGGGCAACAGAGGCTGGCTCAGGTGGCAATCGTTAAGCAAAAGAAACACACAAGGGCGTGGAGACCTGGGGAAAAAGCAACACGGAGAAATCTACAGTCTGAAACTGACGAACATGGGCAAAAGAAGCAAGCTCAGGTTGAAACCTTTAAGCAGAAAATAAAAAAGACGCAAGGGCGTGGAGAGCTGGCGAAAAAGCAACACTGAGAAATCTACCCTCTGAAACCGAAGAAGATGGGCAACACAGGCTAGCTCAGGTGGCAATCATTAAGCAAAAACAAAACCCAAAGGCGTGGAGACCTGGGGAAAAAGCAACCCTGAAATATCTACCATCTGAAACGGAGGAAGATGAGCAAGAGAGGCTGGCTTCAGGTGGCAAACGTTAAGCAAAAGAAACACACAAGGGCGTGGAGACCTGGGGAAAAAGCAGCACTGAGAAATCTACCCTCTGAAACTGACGAGGATGGGCAACAGAGGCTGGCTCAGGTGGCAATCGTTAAGCAAAAGAAACACACAAGGGCGTGGAGACCTGGGGAAAAAGCAACACGGAGAAATCCACCCTCTGAAACTGAGGAAGATGGGCAAGAGAGGCTACCTCAGGTGGCAATCGTTAAGCAAAAGAAACACACAAGGGCGTGGAGACCTGGGGAAAAAGCAACACTGAGAAATCCACCCTCTGAAACTGAGGAAGATGGGCAAGAGAGGCTAGCTCAGGTGGCAATCGTTAAGCAAAAACAAAACACAAAGGCGTGGAGACCTGGGGAAAAAGCAACCCTGAAATATCTACCCTCTGAAACTGAGGAAGTTGGGCAAGAGAGGCTGGCTTCAGGTGGCAAACTTTAAGCAAAAGAAACACACAAGGGCGGGGAGACCTGGGGAAAAAGCAACACTGAGAAATCCACCCTCTGAAACTGAGGAAGATGGGCAACCGAGGCTAGCTGAGGTGGCAATCGTTAAGCAAAAGAAACACACAAGGGCGTGGAGACCTGGGGAAAAAGCAACACTGAGAAATCCACCCTCTGAAACTGAGGAAGTTGGGCGACAGAGGCTAGCTCAGGTGGCAATCGTTAAGCGAAAACAAAACACAAAGGGGTGGAGACCTGGGGAAAAAGCAACCCTGAAATATCTACCCTCTGAAACTGAGGAAGATGGGCAAGAGAGGCTGGCTTCAGGTGGCAAACTTTAAGCAAAAGAAACACACAAGGGCGTGGAGACCTGGGGAAAAAGCAACACTGAGAAATCCACCCTCTGAAACTGAGGAAGATGGGCAACAGAGGCTAGCTCAGGTGGCAATAGTTAAGCAAAAACAAAACACAAGGGCGTGCAGACCTGGCAAAAAAGCAACAGCGAGAAATCTACCCTCTGACACCGACGAACATGGGCAACAGAGGCTAGCTCAGGTGGCAATTTTTAAGGAAAAATAAAAGGAAGTGCGTGGAGACCTGGGGAAAAAGCAACACGGAGAAATCTACCCTCTGAAACTGAGAAAGAAGCGCAACAGAGGCTAGCTCAGGTGGCAATCTTTAAGCAAAAGAAACACACAAGGGCGTGGGGAGCTGGCGAAAAGGCAACACTGAGAAATCCACCCTCTGAAACGGACGAAGATGGGCAACAGAGGCTAGCTCAGGTGGCAATCTTTAAGCAAAAAAAATAAAATAAAAAAATACAATGGCGAGGAGACCCGGTCAAAAAGCAACCCTGAAAAAGGTACCCTCTGAAACTGAGGAAGCAGGGCAACAGTGCCTAGCTCAGGTGACAATCTTTAAGCAAAAGAAACACACAAGGGCGTGGGGAGCTGGCGAAAAGGCAACACTGAGAAATCCACCCTCTGAAACGGACGAAGATGGGCAACAGAGGCTAGCTCAGGTGGCAATCTTTAAGCAAAAACAAAACCCAAAGGCGTGGAGACCTGGGGAAAAAGCAACCCTGAAATATCTACCCTCTGAAACTGACGAAGATGGGCAACAGAGGCTAGCTCAGGTGGCAATAGTTAAGCAAAAACAGAACACAAGGGCTTGCAGACCTGGCAAAAAAGCAAAAGTGAGAAATCTACCCTCTGAAACCGACGAAGATGGGCAACAGAGGCTAGCTCAGGTGGCAATTTTTAAGGAAAAATAAAAGGAAGTGCATGGAGACCTGGGGAAAAAGCAACACGGAGAAATCTACCCTCTGAAACTGAGAAAGAAGCGCAACAGAGGCTAGCTCAGGTGGCAATCTTTAAGCAAAAGAAACACACAAGGGCGTGGGGACCTGGGGAAAAAGCAACACGGAGAAATCCACCCTCTGAAACTGAGGAAGATGGGCAACAGAGGCTACCTCAGGTGGCACTCGTTAAGCAAAAACAAAACACACAGGCGTGGAGACCTGGGTAAAAAGCAACCCTGAAATATCTACCATCTGAAACTGAGGAAGATGGGCAAGAGAGGCTGGCTTCAGGTGGCAAACTTTAAGCAAAAGAAACACACAAGGGCGTGGAGACCTGGGGAAAAAGCAGCACTGAGAAATCTACCCTCTGAAACTGACGAGGATGGGCAACAGAGGCTGGCTCAGGTGGCAATCGTTAAGCAAAAGAAACACACAAGGGCGTGGAGACCTGGGGAAAAAGCAACACGGAGAAATCTACAGTCTGAAACTGACGAACATGGGCAAAAGAAGCAAGCTCAGGTTGAAACCTTTAAGCAGAAAATAAAAAAGACGCAAGGGCGTGGAGAGCTGGCGAAAAAGCAACACTGAGAAATCTACCCTCTGAAACCGAAGAAGATGGGCAACACAGGCTAGCTCAGGTGGCAATCATTAAGCAAAAACAAAACCCAAAGGCGTGGAGACCTGGGGAAAAAGCAACCCTGAAATATCTACCATCTGAAACGGAGGAAGATGAGCAAGAGAGGCTGGCTTCAGGTGGCAAACGTTAAGCAAAAGAAACACACAAGGGCGTGGAGACCTGGGGAAAAAGCAGCACTGAGAAATCTACCCTCTGAAACTGACGAGGATGGGCAACAGAGGCTGGCTCAGGTGGCAATCGTTAAGCAAAAGAAACACACAAGGGCGTGGAGACCTGGGGAAAAAGCAACACGGAGAAATCCACCCTCTGAAACTGAGGAAGATGGGCAAGAGAGGCTACCTCAGGTGGCAATCGTTAAGCAAAAGAAACACACAAGGGCGTGGAGACCTGGGGAAAAAGCAACACTGAGAAATCCACCCTCTGAAACTGAGGAAGATGGGCAAGAGAGGCTAGCTCAGGTGGCAATCGTTAAGCAAAAACAAAACACAAAGGCGTGGAGACCTGGGGAAAAAGCAACCCTGAAATATCTACCCTCTGAAACTGAGGAAGTTGGGCAAGAGAGGCTGGCTTCAGGTGGCAAACTTTAAGCAAAAGAAACACACAAGGGCGGGGAGACCTGGGGAAAAAGCAACACTGAGAAATCCACCCTCTGAAACTGAGGAAGATGGGCAACCGAGGCTAGCTGAGGTGGCAATCGTTAAGCAAAAGAAACACACAAGGGCGTGGAGACCTGGGGAAAAAGCAACACTGAGAAATCCACCCTCTGAAACTGAGGAAGTTGGGCGACAGAGGCTAGCTCAGGTGGCAATCGTTAAGCGAAAACAAAACACAAAGGGGTGGAGACCTGGGGAAAAAGCAACCCTGAAATATCTACCCTCTGAAACTGAGGAAGATGGGCAAGAGAGGCTGGCTTCAGGTGGCAAACTTTAAGCAAAAGAAACACACAAGGGCGTGGAGACCTGGGGAAAAAGCAACACTGAGAAATCCACCCTCTGAAACTGAGGAAGATGGGCAACAGAGGCTAGCTCAGGTGGCAATAGTTAAGCAAAAACAAAACACAAGGGCGTGCAGACCTGGCAAAAAAGCAACAGCGAGAAATCTACCCTCTGAAACCGACGAACATGGGCAACAGAGGCTAGCTCAGGTGGCAATTTTTAAGGAAAAATAAAAGGAAGTGCGTGGAGACCTGGGGAAAAAGCAACACGGAGAAATCTACCCTCTGAAACTGAGAAAGAAGCGCAACAGAGGCTAGCTCAGGTGGCAATCTTTAAGCAAAAGAAACACACAAGGGCGTGGGGAGCTGGCGAAAAGGCAACACTGAGAAATCCACCCTCTGAAACGGACGAAGATGGGCAACAGAGGCTAGCTCAGGTGGCAATCTTTAAGCAAAAAAAATAAAATAAAAAAATACAATGGCGAGGAGACCCGGTCAAAAAGCAACCCTGAAAAAGGTACCCTCTGAAACTGAGGAAGCAGGGCAACAGTGCCTAGCTCAGGTGACAATCTTTAAGCAAAAGAAACACACAAGGGCGTGGGGAGCTGGCGAAAAGGCAACACTGAGAAATCCACCCTCTGAAACGGACGAAGATGGGCAACAGAGGCTAGCTCAGGTGGCAATCTTTAAGCAAAAACAAAACCCAAAGGCGTGGAGACCTGGGGAAAAAGCAACCCTGAAATATCTACCCTCTGAAACTGAGGAAGATGGGCAACAGAGGCTAGCTCAGGTGGCAATAGTTAAGCAAAAACAGAACACAAGGGCTTGCAGACCTGGCAAAAAAGCAAAAGTGAGAAATCTACCCTCTGAAACCGACGAAGATGGGCAACAGAGGCTAGCTCAGGTGGCAATTTTTAAGGAAAAATAAAAGGAAGTGCATGGAGACCTGGGGAAAAAGCAACACGGAGAAATCTACCCTCTGAAACTGAGAAAGAAGCGCAACAGAGGCTAGCTCAGGTGGCAATCTTTAAGCAAAAGAAACACACAAGGGCGTGGGGACCTGGGGAAAAAGCAACACGGAGAAATCCACCCTCTGAAACTGAGGAAGATGGGCAACAGAGGCTACCTCAGGTGGCACTCGTTAAGCAAAAACAAAACACACAGGCGTGGAGACCTGGGTAAAAAGCAACCCTGAAATATCTACCATCTGAAACTGAGGAAGATGGGCAAGAGAGGCTGGCTTCAGGTGGCAAACTTTAAGCAAAAGAAACACACAAGGGCGTGGAGACCTGGGGAAAAAGCAGCACTGAGAAATCTACCCTCTGAAACTGACGAGGATGGGCAACAGAGGCTGGCTCAGGTGGCAATCGTTAAGCAAAAGAAACACACAAGGGCGTGGAGACCTGGGGAAAAAGCAACACGGAGAAATCTACAGTCTGAAACTGACGAACATGGGCAAAAGAAGCAAGCTCAGGTTGAAACCTTTAAGCAGAAAATAAAAAAGACGCAAGGGCGTGGAGAGCTGGCGAAAAAGCAACACTGAGAAATCTACCCTCTGAAACCGAAGAAGATGGGCAACACAGGCTAGCTCAGGTGGCAATCATTAAGCAAAAACAAAACCCAAAGGCGTGGAGACCTGGGGAAAAAGCAACCCTGAAATATCTACCATCTGAAACGGAGGAAGATGAGCAAGAGAGGCTGGCTTCAGGTGGCAAACGTTAAGCAAAAGAAACACACAAGGGCGTGGAGACCTGGGGAAAAAGCAGCACTGAGAAATCTACCCTCTGAAACTGACGAGGATGGGCAACAGAGGCTGGCTCAGGTGGCAATCGTTAAGCAAAAGAAACACACAAGGGCGTGGAGACCTGGGGAAAAAGCAACACGGAGAAATCCACCCTCTGAAACTGAGGAAGATGGGCAAGAGAGGCTACCTCAGGTGGCAATCGTTAAGCAAAAGAAACACACAAGGGCGTGGAGACCTGGGGAAAAAGCAACACTGAGAAATCCACCCTCTGAAACTGAGGAAGATGGGCAAGAGAGGCTAGCTCAGGTGGCAATCGTTAAGCAAATCAAAACACAAAGGCGTGGAGACCTGGGGAAAAAGCAACCCTGAAATATCTACCCTCTGAAACTGAGGAAGTTGGGCAAGAGAGGCTGGCTTCAGGTGGCAAACTTTAAGCAAAAGAAACACACAAGGGCGGGGAGACCTGGGGAAAAAGCAACACTGAGAAATCCACCCTCTGAAACTGAGGAAGATGGGCAACAGAGGCTAGCTCAGGTGGCAATAGTTAAGCAAAAACAAAACACAAGGGCGTGCAGACCTGGCAAAAAAGCAACAGCGAGAAATCTACCCTCTGAAACCGACGAACATGGGCAACAGAGGCTAGCTCAGGTGGCAATTTTTAAGGAAAAATAAAAGGAAGTGCGTGGAGACCTGGGGAAAAAGCAACACGGAGAAATCTACCCTCTGAAACTGAGAAAGAAGCGCAACAGAGGCTAGCTCAGGTGTCAATCTTCAAGCAAAAGAAACACACAAGGGCGTGGGGAGCTGGCGAAAAGGCAACACTGAGAAATCCACCCTCTGAAACGGACGAAGATGGGCAACAGAGGGTAGCTCAGGTGGCAATCGTTAAGCAAAAGAAACACACAAGGGCGTGGAGACCTGGGGAAAAAGCAACACGCAGAAATCCACCCTCTGAAACTGACGAACATGGGCAAAAGAAGCTAGCTCAGGTTGCAACCTTTAAGCAGAAATAAAAAAAGACGCAAGGGCGTGGAGAGCTGGCGAAAAAGCAACACTGAGAAATCTACCCTCTGAAACCGAAGAAGATGGGCAACAGAGGCTAGCTCAGGTGGCAATCTTTAAGCAAAAAAAATAGAATAAAAAAATACAATGGCGAGGAGACCCGGTCAAAAAGCAACCCTGAAAAAGGTACCCTCTGAAACTGAGGAAGCAGGGCAACAGTGCCTAGCTCAGGTGACAATCTTTAAGCAAAAGAAACACACAAGGGCGTGGGGAGCTGGCGAAAAGGCAACACTGTGAAATCCACCCTCTGAAACGGACGAAGATGGGCAACAGAGGCTAGCTCAGGTGGCAATCTATAAGCAAAAGAAACACACAAGGGCGTGGAGACCTGGGGAAAAAGCAACACGGAGAATTCCACCCTCTGAAACTGAGGAAGATGGGCAAGAGAGGCTACCTCAGGTGGCAATCGTTAAGCAAAAGAAACACACAAGGGCGTGGAGACCTGGGGAAAAAGCAACACTGAGAAATCCACCCTCTGAAACTGAGGAAGTTGGGCGACAGAGGCTAGCTCAAGTGGCAATCGTTAAGCAAAAACAAAACACAAAGGGGTGGAGACCTGGGGAAAAAGCAACCCTGAAATATCTACCCTCTGAAACTGAGGAAGATGGGCAAGAGAGGCTGGCTTCAGGTGGCAAACTTTAAGCAAAAGAAACACACAAGGGCGTGGAGACCTGGGGAAAAAGCAACACTGAAAATCCACCCTCTGAAACTGAGGAAGATGGGCAACAGAGGCTAGCTCAGGTGGCAATAGTTAAGCAAAAACAAAACACAAGGGCGTGCAGACCTGGCAAAAAAGCAACAGTGAGAAATCTACCCTCTGAAACCGACGAACATGGGCAACAGAGGCTAGCTCAGGTGGCAATTTTTAAGGAAAAATAAAAGGAAGTGCGTGGAGACCTGGGGAAAAAGCAACACGGAGAAATCTACCCTCTGAAACTGAGAAAGAAGCGCAACAGAGGCTAGCTCAGGTGGCAATCTTTAAGCAAAAGAAACACACAAGGGCGTGGAGACCTGGGGAAAAAGCAGCACTGATAAATCTACCCTCTGAAACTGACGAGGATGGGCAACAGAGGCTACCTCAGGTGGCAATCTTTAAGCAAAAGAAACACATAAGGGCGTGGGGAGCTGGCGAAAAGGCAACACTGAGAAATCCACCCTCTGAAACGGACGAAGATGGGCAACAGAGGCTAGCTCAGGTGGCAATCTTTAAGCAAAAGAAACACACAAGGGTGTGGAGACCTGGGGAAAAAGCAACACGGAGAAATCTACCCTCTGAAACTGACGAACATGGGCAAAAGAAGCTAGCTCAGGTTGCAACCTTTAAGCAGAAAAAAAAAAAGACGCAAGGGCGGGGAGAGCTGGCGAAAAAGCAACACTGAGAAATCTACCCTCTGAAACCGAAGAAGATGGGCAACAGAGGCTAGCTCAGGTGGCAATCTTTAAGCAAAAAAAATAGAATAAAAAAATACAATGGCGAGGAGACCCGGTCAAAAAGCAACCCTGAAAAGGTACCCTCTGAAACTGAGGAAGCAGGGCAACAGTGCCTAGCTCAGGTGACAATCTTTAAGCAAAAGAAACACACAAGGGCGTGGGGAGCTGGCGAAAAGGCAACACTGTGAAATCCACCCTCTGAAACGGACGAAGATGGGCAACAGAGGCTAGCTCAGGTGGCAATCTATAAGCAAAAGAAACACACAAGGGCGTGGAGACCTGGGGAAAAAGCAACACGGAGAAATCCACCCTCTGAAACTGAGGAAGATGGGCAAGAGAGGCTACCTCAGGTGGCAATCGTTAAGCAAAAGAAACACACAAGGGCGTGGAGACCTGGGGAAAAAGCAATACGGAGAAATCCACCCTCTGAAACTGAGGAAGATGGGCAACAGAGGCTAGCTCAGGTGGCAATAGTTAAGCAAAAACAAAACACAAGGGCGTGCAGACCTGGCAAAAAAGCAACAGCGAGAAATCTACCCTCTGAAACCGACGAACATGGGCAACAGAGGCTAGCTCAGGTGGCAATTTTTAAGGAAAAATAAAAGGAAGTGCGTGGAGACCTGGGGAAAAAGCAACACGGAGAAATCTACCCTCTGAAACTGAGAAAGAAGCGCAACAGAGGCTAGCTCAGGTGGCAATCTTTAAGCAAAAGAAACACACAAGGGCGTGGGGAGCTGGCGAAAAGGCAACACTGAGAAATCCACCCTCTGAAACGGACGAAGATGGGCAACAGAGGCTAGCTCAGGTGGCAATCTTTAAGCAAAAAAAATAAAATAAAAAAATACAATGGCGAGGAGACCCGGTCAAAAAGCAACCCTGAAAAAGGTACCCTCTGAAACTGAGGAAGCAGGGCAACAGTGGCTAGCTCAGGTGACAATCTTTAAGCAAAAGAAACACACAAGGGCATGGGGAGCTGGCGAAAAGGCAACACTGAGAAATCCACCCTCTGAAACGGACGAAGATGGGCAACAGAGGCTAGCTCAGGTGGCAATCTTTAAGCAAAAACAAAACCCAAAGGCGTGGAGACCTGGGGAAAAAGCAACCCTGAAATATCTACCCTCTGAAACTGAGGAAGATGGGCAAGTGAGGCTGGCTTCAGGTGGCAAACATTAAGCAAAAGAAACACACAAGGGCGTGGAGACCTGGGGAAAAAGCAGCACTGAGAAGTCTACCCTCTGAAACTGACGAGGATGGGCAACAGAGGCTAGCTCAGGTGGCAATCGTTAAGCAAAAGAAACACACAAGGGCGTGGAGACCTGGGGAAAAAGCAACACGGAGAAATCCACCCTCTGAAACTGAGGAAGATGGGCAACCGAGGCTAGCTGAGGTGGCAATCGTTAAGCAAAAGAAACACACAAGGGCGTGGAGACCTGGGGAAAAAGCAACACTGAGAAATCCACCCTCTGAAACTGAGGAAGTTGGGCGACAGAGGCTAGCTCAGGTGGCAATCGTTAAGCGAAAACACAACACAAAGGGGTGGAGACCTGGGGAAAAAGCAACCCTGAAATATCTACCCTCTGAAACTGAGGAAGATGGGCAAGAGAGGCTGGCTTCAGGTGGCAAACTTTAAGCAAAAGAAACACACAAGGGCGTGGAGACCTGGGGAAAAAGCAACACTGAGAAATCCACCCTCTGAAACTGAGGAAGATGGGCAACAGAGGCTAGCTCAGGTGGCAATAGTTAAGCAAAAACAAAACACAAGGGCGTGCAGACCTGGCAAAAAAGCAACAGCGAGAAATCTACCCTCTGAAACCGACGAACATGGGCAACAGAGGCTAGCTCAGGTGGCAATTTTTAAGGAAAAATAAAAGGAAGTGCGTGGAGACCTGGGGAAAAAGCAACACGGAGAAATCTACCCTCTGAAACTGAGAAAGAAGCGCAACAGAGGCTAGCTCAGGTGGCAATCTTTAAGCAAAAGAAACACACAAGGGCGTGGGGAGCTGGCGAAAAGGCAACACTGAGAAATCCACCCTCTGAAACGGACGAAGATGGGCAACAGAGGCTAGCTCAGGTGGCAATCTTTAAGCAAAAAAAATAAAATAAAAAAATACAATGGCGAGGAGACCCGGTCAAAAAGCAACCCTGAAAAAGGTACCCTCTGAAACTGAGGAAGCAGGGCAACAGTGCCTAGCTCAGGTGACAATCTTTAAGCAAAAGAAACACACAAGGGCGTGGGGAGCTGGCGAAAAGGCAACACTGAGAAATCCACCCTCTGAAACGGACGAAGATGGGCAACAGAGGCTAGCTCAGGTGGCAATCTTTAAGCAAAAACAAAACCCAAAGGCGTGGAGACCTGGGGAAAAAGCAACCCTGAAATATCTACCCTCTGAAACTGAGGAAGATGGGCAACAGAGGCTAGCTCAGGTGGCAATAGTTAAGCAAAAACAGAACACAAGGGCTTGCAGACCTGGCAAAAAAGCAAAAGTGAGAAATCTACCCTCTGAAACCGACGAAGATGGGCAACAGAGGCTAGCTCAGGTGGCAATTTTTAAGGAAAAATAAAAGGAAGTGCATGGAGACCTGGGGAAAAAGCAACACGGAGAAATCTACCCTCTGAAACTGAGAAAGAAGCGCAACAGAGGCTAGCTCAGGTGGCAATCTTTAAGCAAAAGAAACACACAAGGGCGTGGGGACCTGGGGAAAAAGCAACACGGAGAAATCCACCCTCTGAAACTGAGGAAGATGGGCAACAGAGGCTACCTCAGGTGGCACTCGTTAAGCAAAAACAAAACACACAGGCGTGGAGACCTGGGTAAAAAGCAACCCTGAAATATCTACCATCTGAAACTGAGGAAGATGGGCAAGAGAGGCTGGCTTCAGGTGGCAAACTTTAAGCAAAAGAAACACACAAGGGCGTGGAGACCTGGGGAAAAAGCAGCACTGAGAAATCTACCCTCTGAAACTGACGAGGATGGGCAACAGAGGCTGGCTCAGGTGGCAATCGTTAAGCAAAAGAAACACACAAGGGCGTGGAGACCTGGGGAAAAAGCAACACGGAGAAATCTACAGTCTGAAACTGACGAACATGGGCAAAAGAAGCAAGCTCAGGTTGAAACCTTTAAGCAGAAAATAAAAAAGACGCAAGGGCGTGGAGAGCTGGCGAAAAAGCAACACTGAGAAATCTACCCTCTGAAACCGAAGAAGATGGGCAACACAGGCTAGCTCAGGTGGCAATCATTAAGCAAAAACAAAACCCAAAGGCGTGGAGACCTGGGGAAAAAGCAACCCTGAAATATCTACCATCTGAAACGGAGGAAGATGAGCAAGAGAGGCTGGCTTCAGGTGGCAAACGTTAAGCAAAAGAAACACACAAGGGCGTGGAGACCTGGGGAAAAAGCAGCACTGAGAAATCTACCCTCTGAAACTGACGAGGATGGGCAACAGAGGCTGGCTCAGGTGGCAATCGTTAAGCAAAAGAAACACACAAGGGCGTGGAGACCTGGGGAAAAAGCAACACGGAGAAATCCACCCTCTGAAACTGAGGAAGATGGGCAAGAGAGGCTACCTCAGGTGGCAATCGTTAAGCAAAAGAAACACACAAGGGCGTGGAGACCTGGGGAAAAAGCAACACTGAGAAATCCACCCTCTGAAACTGAGGAAGATGGGCAAGAGAGGCTAGCTCAGGTGGCAATCGTTAAGCAAAAACAAAACACAAAGGCGTGGAGACCTGGGGAAAAAGCAACCCTGAAATATCTACCCTCTGAAACTGAGGAAGTTGGGCAAGAGAGGCTGGCTTCAGGTGGCAAACTTTAAGCAAAAGAAACACACAAGGGCGGGGAGACCTGGGGAAAAAGCAACACTGAGAAATCCACCCTCTGAAACTGAGGAAGATGGGCAACCGAGGCTAGCTGAGGTGGCAATCGTTAAGCAAAAGAAACACACAAGGGCGTGGAGACCTGGGGAAAAAGCAACACTGAGAAATCCACCCTCTGAAACTGAGGAAGTTGGGCGACAGAGGCTAGCTCAGGTGGCAATCGTTAAGCGAAAACAAAACACAAAGGGGTGGAGACCTGGGGAAAAAGCAACCCTGAAATATCTACCCTCTGAAACTGAGGAAGATGGGCAAGAGAGGCTGGCTTCAGGTGGCAAACTTTAAGCAAAAGAAACACACAAGGGCGTGGAGACCTGGGGAAAAAGCAACACTGAGAAATCCACCCTCTGAAACTGAGGAAGATGGGCAACAGAGGCTAGCTCAGGTGGCAATAGTTAAGCAAAAACAAAACACAAGGGCGTGCAGACCTGGCAAAAAAGCAACAGCGAGAAATCTACCCTCTGACACCGACGAACATGGGCAACAGAGGCTAGCTCAGGTGGCAATTTTTAAGGAAAAATAAAAGGAAGTGCGTGGAGACCTGGGGAAAAAGCAACACGGAGAAATCTACCCTCTGAAACTGAGAAAGAAGCGCAACAGAGGCTAGCTCAGGTGGCAATCTTTAAGCAAAAGAAACACACAAGGGCGTGGGGAGCTGGCGAAAAGGCAACACTGAGAAATCCACCCTCTGAAACGGACGAAGATGGGCAACAGAGGCTAGCTCAGGTGGCAATCTTTAAGCAAAAAAAATAAAATAAAAAAATACAATGGCGAGGAGACCCGGTCAAAAAGCAACCCTGAAAAAGGTACCCTCTGAAACTGAGGAAGCAGGGCAACAGTGCCTAGCTCAGGTGACAATCTTTAAGCAAAAGAAACACACAAGGGCGTGGGGAGCTGGCGAAAAGGCAACACTGAGAAATCCACCCTCTGAAACGGACGAAGATGGGCAACAGAGGCTAGCTCAGGTGGCAATCTTTAAGCAAAAACAAAACCCAAAGGCGTGGAGACCTGGGGAAAAAGCAACCCTGAAATATCTACCCTCTGAAACTGACGAAGATGGGCAACAGAGGCTAGCTCAGGTGGCAATAGTTAAGCAAAAACAGAACACAAGGGCTTGCAGACCTGGCAAAAAAGCAAAAGTGAGAAATCTACCCTCTGAAACCGACGAAGATGGGCAACAGAGGCTAGCTCAGGTGGCAATTTTTAAGGAAAAATAAAAGGAAGTGCATGGAGACCTGGGGAAAAAGCAACACGGAGAAATCTACCCTCTGAAACTGAGAAAGAAGCGCAACAGAGGCTAGCTCAGGTGGCAATCTTTAAGCAAAAGAAACACACAAGGGCGTGGGGACCTGGGGAAAAAGCAACACGGAGAAATCCACCCTCTGAAACTGAGGAAGATGGGCAACAGAGGCTACCTCAGGTGGCACTCGTTAAGCAAAAACAAAACACACAGGCGTGGAGACCTGGGTAAAAAGCAACCCTGAAATATCTACCATCTGAAACTGAGGAAGATGGGCAAGAGAGGCTGGCTTCAGGTGGCAAACTTTAAGCAAAAGAAACACACAAGGGCGTGGAGACCTGGGGAAAAAGCAGCACTGAGAAATCTACCCTCTGAAACTGACGAGGATGGGCAACAGAGGCTGGCTCAGGTGGCAATCGTTAAGCAAAAGAAACACACAAGGGCGTGGAGACCTGGGGAAAAAGCAACACGGAGAAATCTACAGTCTGAAACTGACGAACATGGGCAAAAGAAGCAAGCTCAGGTTGAAACCTTTAAGCAGAAAATAAAAAAGACGCAAGGGCGTGGAGAGCTGGCGAAAAAGCAACACTGAGAAATCTACCCTCTGAAACCGAAGAAGATGGGCAACACAGGCTAGCTCAGGTGGCAATCATTAAGCAAAAACAAAACCCAAAGGCGTGGAGACCTGGGGAAAAAGCAACCCTGAAATATCTACCATCTGAAACGGAGGAAGATGAGCAAGAGAGGCTGGCTTCAGGTGGCAAACGTTAAGCAAAAGAAACACACAAGGGCGTGGAGACCTGGGGAAAAAGCAGCACTGAGAAATCTACCCTCTGAAACTGACGAGGATGGGCAACAGAGGCTGGCTCAGGTGGCAATCGTTAAGCAAAAGAAACACACAAGGGCGTGGAGACCTGGGGAAAAAGCAACACGGAGAAATCCACCCTCTGAAACTGAGGAAGATGGGCAAGAGAGGCTACCTCAGGTGGCAATCGTTAAGCAAAAGAAACACACAAGGGCGTGGAGACCTGGGGAAAAAGCAACACTGAGAAATCCACCCTCTGAAACTGAGGAAGATGGGCAAGAGAGGCTAGCTCAGGTGGCAATCGTTAAGCAAAAACAAAACACAAAGGCGTGGAGACCTGGGGAAAAAGCAACCCTGAAATATCTACCCTCTGAAACTGAGGAAGTTGGGCAAGAGAGGCTGGCTTCAGGTGGCAAACTTTAAGCAAAAGAAACACACAAGGGCGGGGAGACCTGGGGAAAAAGCAACACTGAGAAATCCACCCTCTGAAACTGAGGAAGATGGGCAACCGAGGCTAGCTGAGGTGGCAATCGTTAAGCAAAAGAAACACACAAGGGCGTGGAGACCTGGGGAAAAAGCAACACTGAGAAATCCACCCTCTGAAACTGAGGAAGTTGGGCGACAGAGGCTAGCTCAGGTGGCAATCGTTAAGCGAAAACAAAACACAAAGGGGTGGAGACCTGGGGAAAAAGCAACCCTGAAATATCTACCCTCTGAAACTGAGGAAGATGGGCAAGAGAGGCTGGCTTCAGGTGGCAAACTTTAAGCAAAAGAAACACACAAGGGCGTGGAGACCTGGGGAAAAAGCAACACTGAGAAATCCACCCTCTGAAACTGAGGAAGATGGGCAACAGAGGCTAGCTCAGGTGGCAATAGTTAAGCAAAAACAAAACACAAGGGCGTGCAGACCTGGCAAAAAAGCAACAGCGAGAAATCTACCCTCTGAAACCGACGAACATGGGCAACAGAGGCTAGCTCAGGTGGCAATTTTTAAGGAAAAATAAAAGGAAGTGCGTGGAGACCTGGGGAAAAAGCAACACGGAGAAATCTACCCTCTGAAACTGAGAAAGAAGCGCAACAGAGGCTAGCTCAGGTGGCAATCTTTAAGCAAAAGAAACACACAAGGGCGTGGGGAGCTGGCGAAAAGGCAACACTGAGAAATCCACCCTCTGAAACGGACGAAGATGGGCAACAGAGGCTAGCTCAGGTGGCAATCTTTAAGCAAAAAAAATAAAATAAAAAAATACAATGGCGAGGAGACCCGGTCAAAAAGCAACCCTGAAAAAGGTACCCTCTGAAACTGAGGAAGCAGGGCAACAGTGCCTAGCTCAGGTGACAATCTTTAAGCAAAAGAAACACACAAGGGCGTGGGGAGCTGGCGAAAAGGCAACACTGAGAAATCCACCCTCTGAAACGGACGAAGATGGGCAACAGAGGCTAGCTCAGGTGGCAATCTTTAAGCAAAAACAAAACCCAAAGGCGTGGAGACCTGGGGAAAAAGCAACCCTGAAATATCTACCCTCTGAAACTGAGGAAGATGGGCAACAGAGGCTAGCTCAGGTGGCAATAGTTAAGCAAAAACAGAACACAAGGGCTTGCAGACCTGGCAAAAAAGCAAAAGTGAGAAATCTACCCTCTGAAACCGACGAAGATGGGCAACAGAGGCTAGCTCAGGTGGCAATTTTTAAGGAAAAATAAAAGGAAGTGCATGGAGACCTGGGGAAAAAGCAACACGGAGAAATCTACCCTCTGAAACTGAGAAAGAAGCGCAACAGAGGCTAGCTCAGGTGGCAATCTTTAAGCAAAAGAAACACACAAGGGCGTGGGGACCTGGGGAAAAAGCAACACGGAGAAATCCACCCTCTGAAACTGAGGAAGATGGGCAACAGAGGCTACCTCAGGTGGCACTCGTTAAGCAAAAACAAAACACACAGGCGTGGAGACCTGGGTAAAAAGCAACCCTGAAATATCTACCATCTGAAACTGAGGAAGATGGGCAAGAGAGGCTGGCTTCAGGTGGCAAACTTTAAGCAAAAGAAACACACAAGGGCGTGGAGACCTGGGGAAAAAGCAGCACTGAGAAATCTACCCTCTGAAACTGACGAGGATGGGCAACAGAGGCTGGCTCAGGTGGCAATCGTTAAGCAAAAGAAACACACAAGGGCGTGGAGACCTGGGGAAAAAGCAACACGGAGAAATCTACAGTCTGAAACTGACGAACATGGGCAAAAGAAGCAAGCTCAGGTTGAAACCTTTAAGCAGAAAATAAAAAAGACGCAAGGGCGTGGAGAGCTGGCGAAAAAGCAACACTGAGAAATCTACCCTCTGAAACCGAAGAAGATGGGCAACACAGGCTAGCTCAGGTGGCAATCATTAAGCAAAAACAAAACCCAAAGGCGTGGAGACCTGGGGAAAAAGCAACCCTGAAATATCTACCATCTGAAACGGAGGAAGATGAGCAAGAGAGGCTGGCTTCAGGTGGCAAACGTTAAGCAAAAGAAACACACAAGGGCGTGGAGACCTGGGGAAAAAGCAGCACTGAGAAATCTACCCTCTGAAACTGACGAGGATGGGCAACAGAGGCTGGCTCAGGTGGCAATCGTTAAGCAAAAGAAACACACAAGGGCGTGGAGACCTGGGGAAAAAGCAACACGGAGAAATCCACCCTCTGAAACTGAGGAAGATGGGCAAGAGAGGCTACCTCAGGTGGCAATCGTTAAGCAAAAGAAACACACAAGGGCGTGGAGACCTGGGGAAAAAGCAACACTGAGAAATCCACCCTCTGAAACTGAGGAAGATGGGCAAGAGAGGCTAGCTCAGGTGGCAATCGTTAAGCAAATCAAAACACAAAGGCGTGGAGACCTGGGGAAAAAGCAACCCTGAAATATCTACCCTCTGAAACTGAGGAAGTTGGGCAAGAGAGGCTGGCTTCAGGTGGCAAACTTTAAGCAAAAGAAACACACAAGGGCGGGGAGACCTGGGGAAAAAGCAACACTGAGAAATCCACCCTCTGAAACTGAGGAAGATGGGCAACAGAGGCTAGCTCAGGTGGCAATAGTTAAGCAAAAACAAAACACAAGGGCGTGCAGACCTGGCAAAAAAGCAACAGCGAGAAATCTACCCTCTGAAACCGACGAACATGGGCAACAGAGGCTAGCTCAGGTGGCAATTTTTAAGGAAAAATAAAAG
The DNA here is from genome assembly GCF_041296235.1 of Equus asinus. Lineage (NCBI taxonomy): Eukaryota > Metazoa > Chordata > Mammalia > Perissodactyla > Equidae > Equus > Equus asinus. The sequence goes on from NW_027224844.1 coordinate 622,372, forward strand.
GAAGTGCGTGGAGACCTGGGGAAAAAGCAACACGGAGAAATCTACCCTCTGAAACTGAGAAAGAAGCGCAACAGAGGCTAGCTCAGGTGTCAATCTTCAAGCAAAAGAAACACACAAGGGCGTGGGGAGCTGGCGAAAAGGCAACACTGAGAAATCCACCCTCTGAAACGGACGAAGATGGGCAACAGAGGGTAGCTCAGGTGGCAATCGTTAAGCAAAAGAAACACACAAGGGCGTGGAGACCTGGGGAAAAAGCAACACGCAGAAATCCACCCTCTGAAACTGACGAACATGGGCAAAAGAAGCTAGCTCAGGTTGCAACCTTTAAGCAGAAATAAAAAAAGACGCAAGGGCGTGGAGAGCTGGCGAAAAAGCAACACTGAGAAATCTACCCTCTGAAACCGAAGAAGATGGGCAACAGAGGCTAGCTCAGGTGGCAATCTTTAAGCAAAAAAAATAGAATAAAAAAATACAATGGCGAGGAGACCCGGTCAAAAAGCAACCCTGAAAAAGGTACCCTCTGAAACTGAGGAAGCAGGGCAACAGTGCCTAGCTCAGGTGACAATCTTTAAGCAAAAGAAACACACAAGGGCGTGGGGAGCTGGCGAAAAGGCAACACTGTGAAATCCACCCTCTGAAACGGACGAAGATGGGCAACAGAGGCTAGCTCAGGTGGCAATCTATAAGCAAAAGAAACACACAAGGGCGTGGAGACCTGGGGAAAAAGCAACACGGAGAATTCCACCCTCTGAAACTGAGGAAGATGGGCAAGAGAGGCTACCTCAGGTGGCAATCGTTAAGCAAAAGAAACACACAAGGGCGTGGAGACCTGGGGAAAAAGCAACACTGAGAAATCCACCCTCTGAAACTGAGGAAGTTGGGCGACAGAGGCTAGCTCAAGTGGCAATCGTTAAGCAAAAACAAAACACAAAGGGGTGGAGACCTGGGGAAAAAGCAACCCTGAAATATCTACCCTCTGAAACTGAGGAAGATGGGCAAGAGAGGCTGGCTTCAGGTGGCAAACTTTAAGCAAAAGAAACACACAAGGGCGTGGAGACCTGGGGAAAAAGCAACACTGAAAATCCACCCTCTGAAACTGAGGAAGATGGGCAACAGAGGCTAGCTCAGGTGGCAATAGTTAAGCAAAAACAAAACACAAGGGCGTGCAGACCTGGCAAAAAAGCAACAGTGAGAAATCTACCCTCTGAAACCGACGAACATGGGCAACAGAGGCTAGCTCAGGTGGCAATTTTTAAGGAAAAATAAAAGGAAGTGCGTGGAGACCTGGGGAAAAAGCAACACGGAGAAATCTACCCTCTGAAACTGAGAAAGAAGCGCAACAGAGGCTAGCTCAGGTGGCAATCTTTAAGCAAAAGAAACACACAAGGGCGTGGAGACCTGGGGAAAAAGCAGCACTGATAAATCTACCCTCTGAAACTGACGAGGATGGGCAACAGAGGCTACCTCAGGTGGCAATCTTTAAGCAAAAGAAACACATAAGGGCGTGGGGAGCTGGCGAAAAGGCAACACTGAGAAATCCACCCTCTGAAACGGACGAAGATGGGCAACAGAGGCTACCTCAGGTGGCAATCTTTAAGCAAAAGAAACACACAAGGGCGTGGGGAGCTGGCGAAAAGGCAACACTGAGAAATCCACCCTCTGAAACGGACGAAGATGGGCAACAGAGGCTAGCTCAGGTGGCAATCTTTAAGCAAAAAAAATAAAATAAAAAAATACAATGGCGAGGAGACCCGGTCAAAAAGCAACCCTGAAAAAGGTACCCTCTGAAACTGAGGAAGCAGGGCAACAGTGCCTAGCTCAGGTGACAATCTTTAAGCAAAAGAAACACACAAGGGCGTGGGGAGCTGGCGAAAAGGCAACACTGAGAAATCCACCCTCTGAAACGGACGAAGATGGGCAACAGAGGCTAGCTCAGGTGGCAATCTTTAAGCAAAAACAAAACCCAAAGGCGTGGAGACCTGGGGAAAAAGCAACCCTGAAATATCTACCCTCTGAAACTGAGGAAGATGGGCAACAGAGGCTAGCTCAGGTGGCAATAGTTAAGCAAAAACAGAACACAAGGGCTTGCAGACCTGGCAAAAAAGCAAAAGTGAGAAATCTACCCTCTGAAACCGACGAAGATGGGCAACAGAGGCTAGCTCAGGTGGCAATTTTTAAGGAAAAATAAAAGGAAGTGCATGGAGACCTGGGGAAAAAGCAACACGGAGAAATCTACCCTCTGAAACTGAGAAAGAAGCGCAACAGAGGCTAGCTCAGGTGGCAATCTTTAAGCAAAAGAAACACACAAGGGCGTGGGGACCTGGGGAAAAAGCAACACGGAGAAATCCACCCTCTGAAACTGAGGAAGATGGGCAACAGAGGCTACCTCAGGTGGCACTCGTTAAGCAAAAACAAAACACACAGGCGTGGAGACCTGGGTAAAAAGCAACCCTGAAATATCTACCATCTGAAACTGAGGAAGATGGGCAAGAGAGGCTGGCTTCAGGTGGCAAACTTTAAGCAAAAGAAACACACAAGGGCGTGGAGACCTGGGGAAAAAGCAGCACTGAGAAATCTACCCTCTGAAACTGACGAGGATGGGCAACAGAGGCTGGCTCAGGTGGCAATCGTTAAGCAAAAGAAACACACAAGGGCGTGGAGACCTGGGGAAAAAGCAACACGGAGAAATCTACAGTCTGAAACTGACGAACATGGGCAAAAGAAGCAAGCTCAGGTTGAAACCTTTAAGCAGAAAATAAAAAAGACGCAAGGGCGTGGAGAGCTGGCGAAAAAGCAACACTGAGAAATCTACCCTCTGAAACCGAAGAAGATGGGCAACACAGGCTAGCTCAGGTGGCAATCATTAAGCAAAAACAAAACCCAAAGGCGTGGAGACCTGGGGAAAAAGCAACCCTGAAATATCTACCATCTGAAACGGAGGAAGATGAGCAAGAGAGGCTGGCTTCAGGTGGCAAACGTTAAGCAAAAGAAACACACAAGGGCGTGGAGACCTGGGGAAAAAGCAGCACTGAGAAATCTACCCTCTGAAACTGACGAGGATGGGCAACAGAGGCTGGCTCAGGTGGCAATCGTTAAGCAAAAGAAACACACAAGGGCGTGGAGACCTGGGGAAAAAGCAACACGGAGAAATCCACCCTCTGAAACTGAGGAAGATGGGCAAGAGAGGCTACCTCAGGTGGCAATCGTTAAGCAAAAGAAACACACAAGGGCGTGGAGACCTGGGGAAAAAGCAACACTGAGAAATCCACCCTCTGAAACTGAGGAAGATGGGCAAGAGAGGCTAGCTCAGGTGGCAATCGTTAAGCAAATCAAAACACAAAGGCGTGGAGACCTGGGGAAAAAGCAACCCTGAAATATCTACCCTCTGAAACTGAGGAAGTTGGGCAAGAGAGGCTGGCTTCAGGTGGCAAACTTTAAGCAAAAGAAACACACAAGGGCGGGGAGACCTGGGGAAAAAGCAACACTGAGAAATCCACCCTCTGAAACTGAGGAAGATGGGCAACAGAGGCTAGCTCAGGTGGCAATAGTTAAGCAAAAACAAAACACAAGGGCGTGCAGACCTGGCAAAAAAGCAACAGCGAGAAATCTACCCTCTGAAACCGACGAACATGGGCAACAGAGGCTAGCTCAGGTGGCAATTTTTAAGGAAAAATAAAAGGAAGTGCGTGGAGACCTGGGGAAAAAGCAACACGGAGAAATCTACCCTCTGAAACTGAGAAAGAAGCGCAACAGAGGCTAGCTCAGGTGTCAATCTTCAAGCAAAAGAAACACACAAGGGCGTGGGGAGCTGGCGAAAAGGCAACACTGAGAAATCCACCCTCTGAAACGGACGAAGATGGGCAACAGAGGGTAGCTCAGGTGGCAATCGTTAAGCAAAAGAAACACACAAGGGCGTGGAGACCTGGGGAAAAAGCAACACGCAGAAATCCACCCTCTGAAACTGACGAACATGGGCAAAAGAAGCTAGCTCAGGTTGCAACCTTTAAGCAGAAATAAAAAAAGACGCAAGGGCGTGGAGAGCTGGCGAAAAAGCAACACTGAGAAATCTACCCTCTGAAACCGAAGAAGATGGGCAACAGAGGCTAGCTCAGGTGGCAATCTTTAAGCAAAAAAAATAGAATAAAAAAATACAATGGCGAGGAGACCCGGTCAAAAAGCAACCCTGAAAAAGGTACCCTCTGAAACTGAGGAAGCAGGGCAACAGTGCCTAGCTCAGGTGACAATCTTTAAGCAAAAGAAACACACAAGGGCGTGGGGAGCTGGCGAAAAGGCAACACTGTGAAATCCACCCTCTGAAACGGACGAAGATGGGCAACAGAGGCTAGCTCAGGTGGCAATCTATAAGCAAAAGAAACACACAAGGGCGTGGAGACCTGGGGAAAAAGCAACACGGAGAATTCCACCCTCTGAAACTGAGGAAGATGGGCAAGAGAGGCTACCTCAGGTGGCAATCGTTAAGCAAAAGAAACACACAAGGGCGTGGAGACCTGGGGAAAAAGCAACACTGAGAAATCCACCCTCTGAAACTGAGGAAGTTGGGCGACAGAGGCTAGCTCAAGTGGCAATCGTTAAGCAAAAACAAAACACAAAGGGGTGGAGACCTGGGGAAAAAGCAACCCTGAAATATCTACCCTCTGAAACTGAGGAAGATGGGCAAGAGAGGCTGGCTTCAGGTGGCAAACTTTAAGCAAAAGAAACACACAAGGGCGTGGAGACCTGGGGAAAAAGCAACACTGAAAATCCACCCTCTGAAACTGAGGAAGATGGGCAACAGAGGCTAGCTCAGGTGGCAATAGTTAAGCAAAAACAAAACACAAGGGCGTGCAGACCTGGCAAAAAAGCAACAGTGAGAAATCTACCCTCTGAAACCGACGAACATGGGCAACAGAGGCTAGCTCAGGTGGCAATTTTTAAGGAAAAATAAAAGGAAGTGCGTGGAGACCTGGGGAAAAAGCAACACGGAGAAATCTACCCTCTGAAACTGAGAAAGAAGCGCAACAGAGGCTAGCTCAGGTGGCAATCTTTAAGCAAAAGAAACACACAAGGGCGTGGAGACCTGGGGAAAAAGCAGCACTGATAAATCTACCCTCTGAAACTGACGAGGATGGGCAACAGAGGCTACCTCAGGTGGCAATCTTTAAGCAAAAGAAACACATAAGGGCGTGGGGAGCTGGCGAAAAGGCAACACTGAGAAATCCACCCTCTGAAACGGACGAAGATGGGCAACAGAGGCTAGCTCAGGTGGCAATCTTTAAGCAAAAGAAACACACAAGGGTGTGGAGACCTGGGGAAAAAGCAACACGGAGAAATCTACCCTCTGAAACTGACGAACATGGGCAAAAGAAGCTAGCTCAGGTTGCAACCTTTAAGCAGAAAAAAAAAAAGACGCAAGGGCGGGGAGAGCTGGCGAAAAAGCAACACTGAGAAATCTACCCTCTGAAACCGAAGAAGATGGGCAACAGAGGCTAGCTCAGGTGGCAATCTTTAAGCAAAAAAAATAGAATAAAAAAATACAATGGCGAGGAGACCCGGTCAAAAAGCAACCCTGAAAAGGTACCCTCTGAAACTGAGGAAGCAGGGCAACAGTGCCTAGCTCAGGTGACAATCTTTAAGCAAAAGAAACACACAAGGGCGTGGGGAGCTGGCGAAAAGGCAACACTGTGAAATCCACCCTCTGAAACGGACGAAGATGGGCAACAGAGGCTAGCTCAGGTGGCAATCTATAAGCAAAAGAAACACACAAGGGCGTGGAGACCTGGGGAAAAAGCAACACGGAGAAATCCACCCTCTGAAACTGAGGAAGATGGGCAAGAGAGGCTACCTCAGGTGGCAATCGTTAAGCAAAAGAAACACACAAGGGCGTGGAGACCTGGGGAAAAAGCAACACTGAGAAATCCACCCTCTGAAACTGAGGAAGATGGGCAACAGAGGCTAGCTCAGGTGGCAATAGTTAAGCAAAAACAAAACACAAGGGCGTGCAGACCTGGCAAAAAAGCAACAGCGAGAAATCTACCCTCTGAAACCGACGAACATGGGCAACAGAGGCTAGCTCAGGTGGCAATTTTTAAGGAAAAATAAAAGGAAGTGCGTGGAGACCTGGGGAAAAAGCAACACGGAGAAATCTACCCTCTGAAACTGAGAAAGAAGCGCAACAGAGGCTAGCTCAGGTGGCAATCTTTAAGCAAAAGAAACACACAAGGGCGTGGGGAGCTGGCGAAAAGGCAACACTGAGAAATCCACCCTCTGAAACGGACGAAGATGGGCAACAGAGGCTAGCTCAGGTGGCAATCTTTAAGCAAAAAAAATAAAATAAAAAAATACAATGGCGAGGAGACCCGGTCAAAAAGCAACCCTGAAAAAGGTACCCTCTGAAACTGAGGAAGCAGGGCAACAGTGCCTAGCTCAGGTGACAATCTTTAAGCAAAAGAAACACACAAGGGCATGGGGAGCTGGCGAAAAGGCAACACTGAGAAATCCACCCTCTGAAACGGACGAAGATGGGCAACAGAGGCTAGCTCAGGTGGCAATCTTTAAGCAAAAACAAAACCCAAAGGCGTGGAGACCTGGGGAAAAAGCAACCCTGAAATATCTACCCTCTGAAACTGAGGAAGATGGGCAAGTGAGGCTGGCTTCAGGTGGCAAACATTAAGCAAAAGAAACACACAAGGGCGTGGAGACCTGGGGAAAAAGCAGCACTGAGAAGTCTACCCTCTGAAACTGACGAGGATGGGCAACAGAGGCTAGCTCAGGTGGCAATCGTTAAGCAAAAGAAACACACAAGGGCGTGGAGACCTGGGGAAAAAGCAACACGGAGAAATCCACCCTCTGAAACTGAGGAAGATGGGCAACCGAGGCTAGCTGAGGTGGCAATCGTTAAGCAAAAGAAACACACAAGGGCGTGGAGACCTGGGGAAAAAGCAACACTGAGAAATCCACCCTCTGAAACTGAGGAAGTTGGGCGACAGAGGCTAGCTCAGGTGGCAATCGTTAAGCGAAAACACAACACAAAGGGGTGGAGACCTGGGGAAAAAGCAACCCTGAAATATCTACCCTCTGAAACTGAGGAAGATGGGCAAGAGAGGCTGGCTTCAGGTGGCAAACTTTAAGCAAAAGAAACACACAAGGGCGTGGAGACCTGGGGAAAAAGCAACACTGAGAAATCCACCCTCTGAAACTGAGGAAGATGGGCAACAGAGGCTAGCTCAGGTGGCAATAGTTAAGCAAAAACAAAACACAAGGGCGTGCAGACCTGGCAAAAAAGCAACAGCGAGAAATCTACCCTCTGAAACCGACGAACATGGGCAACAGAGGCTAGCTCAGGTGGCAATTTTTAAGGAAAAATAAAAGGAAGTGCGTGGAGACCTGGGGAAAAAGCAACACGGAGAAATCTACCCTCTGAAACTGAGAAAGAAGCGCAACAGAGGCTAGCTCAGGTGGCAATCTTTAAGCAAAAGAAACACACAAGGGCGTGGGGAGCTGGCGAAAAGGCAACACTGAGAAATCCACCCTCTGAAACGGACGAAGATGGGCAACAGAGGCTAGCTCAGGTGGCAATCTTTAAGCAAAAAAAATAAAATAAAAAAATACAATGGCGAGGAGACCCGGTCAAAAAGCAACCCTGAAAAAGGTACCCTCTGAAACTGAGGAAGCAGGGCAACAGTGCCTAGCTCAGGTGACAATCTTTAAGCAAAAGAAACACACAAGGGCGTGGGGAGCTGGCGAAAAGGCAACACTGAGAAATCCACCCTCTGAAACGGACGAAGATGGGCAACAGAGGCTAGCTCAGGTGGCAATCTTTAAGCAAAAACAAAACCCAAAGGCGTGGAGACCTGGGGAAAAAGCAACCCTGAAATATCTACCCTCTGAAACTGAGGAAGATGGGCAACAGAGGCTAGCTCAGGTGGCAATAGTTAAGCAAAAACAGAACACAAGGGCTTGCAGACCTGGCAAAAAAGCAAAAGTGAGAAATCTACCCTCTGAAACCGACGAAGATGGGCAACAGAGGCTAGCTCAGGTGGCAATCTTTAAGCAAAAGAAACACACAAGGGCGTGGGGACCTGGGGAAAAAGCAACACGGAGAAATCCACCCTCTGAAACTGAGGAAGATGGGCAACAGAGGCTACCTCAGGTGGCACTCGTTAAGCAAAAACAAAACACACAGGCGTGGAGACCTGGGGAAAAAGCAACCCTGAAATATCTACCATCTGAAACTGAGGAAGATGGGCAAGAGAGGCTGGCTTCAGGTGGCAAACTTTAAGCAAAAGAAACACACAAGGGCGTGGAGACCTGGGGAAAAAGCAGCACTGAGAAATCTACCCTCTGAAACTGACGAGGATGGGCAACAGAGGCTGGCTCAGGTGGCAATCGTTAAGCAAAAGAAACACACAAGGGCGTGGAGACCTGGGGAAAAAGCAACACGGAGAAATCTACAGTCTGAAACTGACGAACATGGGCAAAAGAAGCAAGCTCAGGTTGAAACCTTTAAGCAGAAAAAAAAAAAGACGCAAGGGCGTGGAGAGCTGGCGAAAAAGCAACACTGAGAAATCTACCCTCTGAAACCGAAGAAGATGGGCAACACAGGCTAGCTCAGGTGGCAATCATTAAGCAAAAACAAAACCCAAAGGCGTGGAGACCTGGGGAAAAAGCAACCCTGAAATATCTACCATCTGAAACTGAGGAAGATGAGCAAGAGAGGCTGGCTTCAGGTGGCAAACTTTAAGCAAAAGAAACACACAAGGGCGTGGAGACCTGGGGAAAAAGCAGCACTGAGAAATCTACCCTCTGAAACTGACGAGGATGGGCAACAGAGGCTGGCTCAGGTGGCAATCGTTAAGCAAAAGAAACACACAAGGGCGTGGAGACCTGGGGAAAAAGCAACACGGAGAAATCCACCCTCTGAAACTGAGGAAGATGGGCAAGAGAGGCTACCTCAGGTGGCAATCGTTAAGCAAAAGAAACACACAAGGGCGTGGAGACCTGGGGAAAAAGCAACACTGAAAATCCACCCTCTGAAACTGAGGAAGATGGGCAACAGAGGCTAGCTCAGGTGGCAATAGTTAAGCAAAAACAAAACACAAGGGCGTGCAGACCTGGCAAAAAAGCAACAGTGAGAAATCTACCCTCTGAAACCGACGAACATGGGCAACAGAGGCTAGCTCAGGTGGCAATTCTTAAGGAAAAATAAAAGGAAGTGCGTGGAGACCTGGGGAAAAAGCAACACGGAGAAACCTACCCTCTGAAACTGAGAAAGAAGCGCAACAGAGGCTAGCTCAGGTGGCAATCTTTAAGCAAAAGAAACACACAAGGGCGTGGAGACCTGGGGAAAAAGCAGCACTGATAAATCTACCCTCTGAAACTGACGAGGATGGGCAACAGAGGCTACCTCAGGTGGCAATCTTTAAGCAAAAGAAACACATAAGGGCGTGGGGAGCTGGCGAAAAGGCAACACTGAGAAATCCACCCTCTGAAACGGACGAAGATGGGCAACAGAGGCTAGCTCAGGTGGCAATCTTTAAGCAAAAGAAACACACAAGGGTGTGGAGACCTGGGGAAAAAGCAACACGGAGAAATCTACCCTCTGAAACTGACGAACATGGGCAAAAGAAGCTAGCTCAGATTGCAACCTTTAAGCAGAAAAAAAAAAAGACGCAAGGGCGGGGAGAGCTGGCGAAAAAGCAACACTGAGAAATCTACCCTCTGAAACCGAAGAAGATGGGCAACAGAGGCTAGCTCAGGTGGCAATCTTTAAGCAAAAAAAATAGAATAAAAAAATACAATGGCGAGGAGACCCGGTCAAAAAGCAACCCTGAAAAGGTACCCTCTGAAACTGAGGAAGCAGGGCAACAGTGCCTAGCTCAGGTGACAATCTTTAAGCAAAAGAAACACACAAGGGCGTGGGGAGCTGGCGAAAAGGCAACACTGTGAAATCCACCCTCTGAAACGGACGAAGATGGGCAACAGAGGCTAGCTCAGGTGGCAATCTATAAGCAAAAGAAACACACAAGGGCGTGGAGACCTGGGGAAAAAGCAACACGGAGAAATCCACCCTCTGAAACTGAGGAAGATGGGCAAGAGAGGCTACCTCAGGTGGCAATCGTTAAGCAAAAGAAACACACAAGGGCGTGGAGACCTGGGGAAAAAGCAACACTGAGAAATCCACCCTCTGAAACTGAGGAAGATGGGCAACAGAGGCTAGCTCAGGTGGCAATAGTTAAGCAAAAACAAAACACAAGGGCGTGCAGACCTGGCAAAAAAGCAACAGCGAGAAATCTACCCTCTGAAACCGACGAACATGGGCAACAGAGGCTAGCTCAGGTGGCAATTTTTAAGGAAAAATAAAAGGAAGTGCGTGGAGACCTGGGGAAAAAGCAACACGGAGAAATCTACCCTCTGAAACTGAGAAAGAAGCGCAACAGAGGCTAGCTCAGGTGGCAATCTTTAAGCAAAAGAAACACACAAGGGCGTGGGGAGCTGGCGAAAAGGCAACACTGAGAAATCCACCCTCTGAAACGGACGAAGATGGGCAACAGAGGCTAGCTCAGGTGGCAATCTTTAAGCAAAAAAAATAAAATAAAAAAATACAATGGCGAGGAGACCCGGTCAAAAAGCAACCCTGAAAAAGGTACCCTCTGAAACTGAGGAAGCAGGGCAACAGTGCCTAGCTCAGGTGACAATCTTTAAGCAAAAGAAACACACAAGGGCGTGGGGAGCTGGCGAAAAGGCAACACTGAGAAATCCACCCTCTGAAACGGACGAAGATGGGCAACAGAGTCTAGCTCAGGTGGCAATCTTTAAGCAAAAACAAAACCCAAAGGCGTGGAGACCTGGGGAAAAAGCAACCCTGAAATATCTACCCTCTGAAACTGAGGAAGATGGGCAAGAGAGGCTGGCTTCAGGTGGCAAACTTTAAGCAAAAGAAACACACAAGGGCGTGGAGACCTGGGGAAAAAGCAGCACTGAGAAATCTACCCTCTGAAACTGACTAGGTTGGGCAACAGAGGCTAGCTCAGGTGGCAATCCTTAAGCAAAAGAAACACACAAGGGCGTGGAGACCTGGGGAGAAAGCAACACGGAGAAATACACCCTCTGAAACTGAGGAAGATGGGCAACAGAGGCTACCACAGGTGGCACTCGTTAAGCAAAAACAAAACACACAGGCGTGGAGACCTGGGGAAAAAGCAACCCTGAAATATCTACCATCTGAAACTGAGGAAGATGGGCAAGAGAGGCTGGCTTCAGGTGGCAAACTTTGAGCAAAAGAAACACACAAGGGCGTGGAGACCTGGGGAAAAAGCAGCACTGAGAAATCTACCCTCTGAAACTGACGAGGATGGGCAACAGAGGCTGCCTCAGGTGGCAATCGTTAAGCAAAAGAAACACACAAGGGCGTGGAGACCTCGGGAAAAAGCAAAACGCAGAAATCCACCCTCTGAAACTGACGATCATGGGCCAAAGAAGCTAGCTCAGGTTGCAACCTTTAAGCAGAAATAAAAAAAGACGCAAGGGCATGGAGAGCTGGCGAAAAAGCAACACTGAGAAATCTACCCTCTGAAACCGAAGAAGATGGGCAACAGAGGCTAGCTCAGGTGGCAATCTTTAAGCAAAAAAAATAGAATGAAAAAATACAATGGCGAGGAGACCCGGTCAAAAAGCAACCCTGAAAAAGGTACCCTCTGAAATTGAGGAAGCAGGGCAACAGTGCCTAGCTCAGGTGACAATCTTTAAGCAAAAGAAACACACAAGGGCATGGGGAGCTGGCGAAAAGGCAACACTGTGAAATCCACCCTCTGAAACGGACGAAGATGGGCAACAGAGACTAGCTCAGGTGGCAATCGTTAAGCAAAAGAAACACACAAGGGCGTGGAGACCTGGGGAAAAAGCAACACGGAGAAATCCACCCTCTGAAACTGAGGAAGTTGGGCGACAGAGGCTACCTCAGGTGGCAATCGTTAAGCGAAAACAAAACACAAAGGGGTGGAGACCTGGGGAAAAAGCAACCCTGAAATATCTACCCTCTGAAACTGAGGAAGATGGGCAAGAGAGGCTGGCTTCAGGTGGCAAACTTTAAGCAAAAGAAACACATAAGGGCGTGGAGACCTGGGGAAAAAGCAACACTGAGAAATCCACCCTCTGAAACTGAGGAAGATGGGCAACAGAGGCTAGCTCAGGTGGCAATAGTTAAGCAAAAACAAAACACAAGGGCGTGCAGACCTGGCAAAAAAGCAACAGCGAGAAATCTACCCTCTGAAACCGACGAACATGGGCAACAGAGGCTAGCTCAGGTGCCAATTTTTAAGGAAATAAAAGGAAGTGCGTGGAGACCTGGGGAAAAAGCAACACGGAGAAATCTACCCTCTGAAACTGAGAAAGAAGCGCAACAGAGGCTAGCTCAGGTGGCAATCTTTAAGCAAAAGAAACACACAAGGGCGTGGAGACCTGGGGAAAAAGCAGCACTGATAAATCTACCCTCTGAAACTGACGAGGATGGGCAACAGAGGCTACCTCAGGTGGCAATCTTTAAGCAAAGGAAACAAACAAGAGCGTGGAGACCTGGGGAAAAAGCAGCACTGAGAAATCTACCCTCTGAAACTGACGAGGATGGGCAACAGAGGCTACCTCAGGTGGCAATCTTTAAGCAAAGGAAACACACAAGGGCGTGGAGACCTGGGAAAAAAGCAACCCGGGAATTCCACCCTCTGAAACTGACGAACATGGGCAAAAGAAGCTAGCTCAGGTTGCAAACTTTACGCAGAAACAACAAAAGACGCAAGGGCGTGGAGACCTGGGGAAAAAGCAACACGGAGAAGTCCCCCCTCTGAAACTGAGGAAGATGTGCAAGAGAGGCTAGCTCAGGTGGCAATCGTTAAGCAAAAACAAAACACAAAGGCGTGGAGACCTGGGGAAAAAGCAACCCTGAAATATCTACCCTCTGAAACTGAGGAAGATGGGCAAGAGAGTCTGGCTTCAGGTGGGAAACTTTAAGCAAAAGAAACACACAAGGGCGTGGAGACCTGGGGAAACAGCAGCACTGAGAAATCTACCCTCTGAAACTGACGAGGTTGGCAACAGAGGCTACCTCAGGTGGCAAACGTTAAGCAAAAGAAACTCACAAGGGCGTGGAGACCTGGGCAAAAAGCAACACGGAGAAATCCACCCTCTGAAACTGAGGAACATGGGCAAAAGAAGCTAGCTCAGGTTGCAACCTTTAAGCAGAAAAAAAAAAAGACGCAAGAGCGTGGAGAGCTGGCGAAAAATCAACACTGAGAAATCCACCCTCTGAAACTGACGAAGATGGGCAACAGAGGCTACCTCAGGTGGCAATCGTTAAGCAAAAGAAACACACAAGGGCGTGGAGACCTGGGGAAAAAGCAACATTCGGAAATCCACCCTCTGAAACTGAGGAAGATGGGCAACAGAGGCTAGCTCAGGTGGCAATCTATAAGCAAAAGAAACACACAAGGGAGTGGTAACCTGGGGAAAAAGCAACACGGAGAAATCCACCCTCTGAAACTGAGGAAGATGGGCAACAGAGGCTAGCTCAGGTGGCAATCGTTAAGCAAAAGAAACACACAAGGGCGTGGAGACCTGGGGAAAAAGGAACACTGAGAAATCCACCCTCTGAAACTGAGGAAGATGGGCAAGAGAGGCTAGATCAGGTGGCAATCGTTAAGCAAAAACAAAACACAAAGGCGTGGAGACCTGGGGAAAAAGCAACCCTGAAATATCTACCCTCTGAAACTGAGGAAGATGGGCAAGAGAGTCTGGCTTCAGGTGGGAAACTTTAAGCAAAAGAAACACACAAGGGCGTGGAGACCTGGGGAAACAGCAGCACTGAGAATTCTACCCTCTGAAACTGACGAGGATGGGCAACAGAGGCTACCTCAGGTGGCAAACGTTAAGCAAAAGAAACTCACAAGGGCGTGGAGACCTGGGCAAAAAGCAACACGGAGAAATCCACCCTCTGAAACTGAGGAACATGGGCAAAAGAAGCTAGCTCAGGTTGCAACCTTTAAGCAGAAAAAAAAAAAGACGCAAGGGCGTGGAGAGCTGGCGAAAAATCAACACTGAGAAATCCACCCTCTGAAACTGACGAAGATGGGCAACAGAGGCTACCTCAGGTGGCAATCGTTAAGCAAAAGAAACACACAAGGGCGTGGAGACCTGGGGAAAAAGCAACATTCGGAAATCCACCCTCTGAAACTGAGGAAGATGGGCAACAGAGGCTAGCTCAGGTGGCAATCTATAAGCAAAAGAAACACACAAGGGAGTGGTAACCTGGGGAAAAAGCAACACGGAGAAATCCACCCTCTGAAACTGAGGAAGATGGGCAACCGAGGCTAGCTCAGGTGGCAATCGTTAAGCAAAAGAAACACACAAGGGCGTGGAGACCTGGGGAAAAAGCAACACTGAGAAATCCACCCTCTGACACTGAGGAAGATGGGCAAGAGAGGCTAGCTCAGGTGGCAATCGTTAAGCGAAATCAAAACACAAAGGCGTGGAGACCTGGGGAAAAAGCAACCCTGAAATATCTACCCTCTGCAACTGAGGAAGATGAGCAAGAGAGGCTGACTTCAGGTGGGAAACTTTAAGCAAAAGAAACACACAAGGGCGTGGAGACCTGGGGAAAAAGCAACACTGAGAAATCCACCCTCTGAAACTGAGGAAGATGGGCAACAGAGGCTAGCTCAGGTGGCAATAGTTAAGCAAAAACAAAACACAAGGGCGTGCAGACCTGGCAAAAAAGCAACAGCGAGAAATCTACCCTCTGAAACCGACGAACATGGGCAACAGAGGCTAGCTCAGGTGGCAATTTTTAAGGAAAAATAAAAGGAAGTGCGTGGAGACCTGGGGAAAAAGCAACACGGAGAAATCTACCCTCTGAAACTGAGAAAGAAGCGCAACAGAGGCTAGCTCAGGTGGCAATCTTTAAGCAAAAGAAACACACAAGGGCGTGGGGAGCTGGCGAAAAGGCAACACTGAGAAATCCACCCTCTGAAACGGACGAAGATGGGCAACAGAGGCTAGCTCAGGTGGCAATCTTTAAGCAAAAAAAATAAAATAAAAAAATACAATGGCGAGGAGACCCGGTCAAAAAGCAACCCTGAAAAAGGTACCCTCTGAAACTGAGGAAGCAGGGCAACAGTGCCTAGCTCAGGTGACAATCTTTAAGCAAAAGAAACACACAAGGGCGTGGGGAGCTGGCGAAAAGGCAACACTGAGAAATCCACCCTCTGAAACGGACGAAGATGGGCAACAGAGGCTAGCTCAGGTGGCAATCTTTAAGCAAAAACAAAACCCAAAGGCGTGGAGACCTGGGGAAAAAGCAACCCTGAAATATCTACCCTCTGAAACTGACGAAGATGGGCAACAGAGGCTAGCTCAGGTGGCAATAGTTAAGCAAAAACAGAACACAAGGGCTTGCAGACCTGGCAAAAAAGCAAAAGTGAGAAATCTACCCTCTGAAACCGACGAAGATGGGCAACAGAGGCTAGCTCAGGTGGCAATTTTTAAGGAAAAATAAAAGGAAGTGCATGGAGACCTGGGGAAAAAGCAACACGGAGAAATCTACCCTCTGAAACTGAGAAAGAAGCGCAACAGAGGCTAGCTCAGGTGGCAATCTTTAAGCAAAAGAAACACACAAGGGCGTGGGGACCTGGGGAAAAAGCAACACGGAGAAATCCACCCTCTGAAACTGAGGAAGATGGGCAACAGAGGCTACCTCAGGTGGCACTCGTTAAGCAAAAACAAAACACACAGGCGTGGAGACCTGGGTAAAAAGCAACCCTGAAATATCTACCCTCTGAAAGTGAGGAAGATGGGCAAGAGAGGCTGGCTTCAGGTGGCAAACTTTAAGCAAAAGAAACACACAAGGGCGTGGAGACATGGGGAAAAAGCAACACGGAGAAATCCACCCTCTGAAACTGAGGAAGATGGGCAACCGAGGCTAGCTGAGGTGGCAATCGTTAAGCAAAAGAAACACACAAGGGCGTGGAGACCTGGGGAAAAAGCAACCCTGAAATATCTACCCTCTGAAACTGAGGAAGATGGGCAAGAGAGGCTGGCTTCAGGTGGCAAACTTTAAGCAAAAGAAACACACAAGGGCGTGGAGACCTGGGGAAAAAGCAACACTGAGAAATCCACCCTCTGAAACCGAAGAAGATGGGCAACAGAGGCTAGCTCAGGTGGCAATCTTTAAGCAAAAAAAATAGAATAAAAAAGTACAATGGCGAGGAGACCCGGTCAAAAAGCAACCCTGAAAAGGTACCCTATGAAACTGAGGAAGCAGGGCAACAGTGCCTAGCTCAGGTGACAATCTTTAAGCAAAAGAAACACACAAGGGCGTGGGGAGCTGGCGAAAAGGCAACACTGTGAAATCCACCCTCTGAAACGGACGAAGATGGGCAACAGAGGCTAGCTCAGGTGGCAATCGTTAAGCAAAAGAAACTGACAAGGGCGTGGAGACCTGGGGAAAAAGCAACACGGAGAAATCCACCCTCTGAAACTGAGGAAGATGGGCAACCGAGGCTACCTCAGGTGGCAATCGTTAAGCAAAAGAAACACACAAGGGCGTGGAGACCTGGGGAAAAAGCAACACTGAGAAATCCACCCTCTGAAACTGAGGAAGTTGGGCGACAGAGGCTAGCTCAGGTGGCAATCGTTAAGCGAAAACAAAACACAAAGGGGTGGAGACCTGGGGAAAAAGCAACCCTGAAATATCTACCCTCTGAAACTGAGGAAGATGGGCAAGAGAGACTGGCTTCAGGTGGCAAACTTTAAGCAAAAGAAACACACAAGGGCGTGGAGACCTGGGGAAAAAGCAACACTGAGAAATCCACCCTCTGAAACTGAGGAAGATGGGCAACAGAGGCTAGCTCAGGTGGCAATAGTTAAGCAAAAACAAAACACAAGGGCGTGCAGACCTGGCAAAAAAGCAACAGCGAGAAATCTACCCTCTGAAACCGACGAACATGGGCAACAGAGGCTAGCTCAGGTGGCAATTTTTAAGGAAAAATAAAAGGAAGTGCGTGGAGACCTGGGGAAAAAGCAACACGGAGAAATCTACCCTCTGAAACTGAGAAAGAAGCGCAACAGAGGCTAGCTCAGGTGGCAATCTTTAAGCAAAAGAAACACACAAGGGCGTGGGGAGCTGGCGAAAAGGCAACACTGAGAAATCCACCCTCTGAGACGGACGAAGATGGGCAACAGAGGCTAGCTCAGGTGGCAATCTTTAAGCAAAAAAAATAAAATAAAAAAATACAATGGCGAGGAGACCCGGTCAAAAAGCAACCCTGAAAAAGGTACCCTCTGAAACTGAGGAAGCAGGGCAACAGTGCCTAGCTCAGGTGACAATCTTTAAGCAAAAGAAACACACAAGGGCGTGGGGAGCTGGCGAAAAGGCAACACTGAGAAATCCACCCTCTGAAACGGACGAAGATGGGCAACAGAGGCTAGCTCAGGTGGCAATCTTTAAGCAAAAACAAAACCCAAAGGCGTGGAGACCTGGGGAAAAAGCAACCCTGAAATATCTACCCTCTGAAACTGAGGAAGATGGGCAACAGAGGCTAGCTCAGGTGGCAATAGTTAAGCAAAAACAGAACACAAGGGCTTGCAGACCTGGCAAAAAAGCAAAAGTGAGAAATCTACCCTCTGAAACCGACGAAGATGGGCAACAGAGGCTAGCTCAGGTGGCAATTTTTAAGGAAAAATAAAAGGAAGTGCATGGAGACCTGGGGAAAAAGCAACACGGAGAAATCTACCCTCTGAAACTGAGAAAGAAGCGCAACAGAGGCTAGCTCAGGTGGCAATCTTTAAGCAAAAGAAACACACAAGGGCGTGGGGACCTGGGGAAAAAGCAACACGGAGAAATCCACCCTCTGAAACTGAGGAAGATGGGCAACAGAGGCTACCTCAGGTGGCACTCGTTAAGCAAAAACAAAACACACAGGCGTGGAGACATGGGTAAAAAGCAACCCTGAAATATCTACCATCTGAAACTGAGGAAGATGGGCAAGAGAGGCTGGCTTCAGGTGGCAAACTTTAAGCAAAAGAAACACACAAGGGCGTGGAGACCTGGGGAAAAAGCAGCACTGAGAAATCTACCCTCTGAAACTGACGAGGATGGGCAACAGAGGCTGGCTCAGGTGGCAATCGTTAAGCAAAAGAAACACACAAGGGCGTGGAGACCTGGGGAAAAAGCAACACGGAGAAATCTACAGTCTGAAACTGACGAACATGGGCAAAAGAAGCAAGCTCAGGTTGAAACCTTTAAGCAGAAAATAAAAAAGACGCAAGGGCGTGGAGAGCTGGCAAAAAAGCAACACTGAGAAATCTACCCTCTGAAACCGAAGAAGATGGGCAACACAGGCTAGCTCAGGTGGCAATCATTAAGCAAAAACAAAACCCAAAGGCGTGGAGACCTGGGGAAAAAGCAACCCTGAAATATCTACCATCTGAAACTGAGGAAGATGAGCAAGAGAGGCTAGCTTCAGGTGGCAAACATTAAGCAAAAGAAACACACAAGGGCGTGGAGACCTGGGGAAAAAGCAGCACTGAGAAATCTACCCTCTGAAACTGACGAGGATGGGCAACAGAGGCTGGCTCAGGTGGCAATCGTTAAGCAAAAGAAACACACAAGGGCGTGGAGACCTGGGGAAAAAGCAACACGGAGAAATCCACCCTCTGAAACTGAGGAAGATGGGCAAGAGAGGCTACCTCAGGTGGCAATCGTTAAGCAAAAGAAACACACAAGGGCGTGGAGACCTGGGGAAAAAGCAACACTGAGAAATCCACCCTCTGAAACTGAGGAAGATGGGCAAGAGAGGCTAGCTCAGGTGGCAATCGTTAAGCAAAAACAAAACACAAAGGGGTGGAGACCTGGGGAAAAAGCAACCCTGAAATATCTACCCTCTGAAACTGAGGAAGTTGGGCAAGAGAGGCTGGCTTCAGGTGGCAAACTTTAAGCAAAAGAGACACACAAGGGCGGGGAGACCTGGGGAAAAAGCAACACTGAGAAATCCACCCTCTGAAACTGAGGAAGATGGGCAACCGAGGCTAGCTGAGGTGGCAATCGTTAAGCAAAAGAAACACACAAGGGCGTGGAGACCTGGGGAAAAAGCAACACTGAGAAATCCACCCTCTGAAACTGAGGAAGTTGGGCGACAGAGGCTAGCTCAGGTGGCAATCGTTAAGCGAAAACAAAACACAAAGGGGTGGAGACCTGGGGAAAAAGCAACCCTGAAATATCTACCCTCTGAAACTGAGGAAGATGGGCAAGAGAGGCTGGCTTCAGCTGGCAAACTTTAAGCAAAAGAAACACACAAGGGCGTGGAGACCTGGGGAAAAAGCAACACTGAGAAATCCACCCTCTGAAACTGAGGAAGATGGGCAACAGAGGCTAGCTCAGGTGGCAATAGTTAAGCAAAAACAAAACACAAGGGCGTGCAGACCTGGCAAAAAAGCAACAGCGAGAAATCTACCCTCTGAAACCGACGAACATGGGCAACAGAGGCTAGCTCAGGTGGCAATTTTTAAGGAAAAATAAAAGGAAGTGCGTGGAGACCTGGGGAAAAAGCAACACGGAGAAATCTACCCTCTGAAACTGAGAAAGAAGCGCAACAGAGGCTAGCTCAGGTGGCAATCTTTAAGCAAAAGAAACACACAAGGGCGTGGGGAGCTGGCGAAAAGGCAACACTGAGAAATCCACCCTCTGAAACGGACGAAGATGGGCAACAGAGGCTAGCTCAGGTGGCAATCTTTAAGCAAAAAAAATAAAATAAAAAAATACAATGGCGAGGAGACCCGGTCAAAAAGCAACCCTGAAAAAGGTACCCTCTGAAACTGAGGAAGCAGGGCAACAGTGCCTAGCTCAGGTGACAATCTTTAAGCAAAAGAAACACACAAGGGCGTGGGGAGCTGGCGAAAAGGCAACACTGAGAAATCCACCCTCTGAAACGGACGAAGATGGGCAACAGAGGCTAGCTCAGGTGGCAATCTTTAAGCAAAAACAAAACCCAAAGGCGTGGAGACCTGGGGAAAAAGCAACCCTGAAATATCTACCCTCTGAAACTGAGGAAGATGGGCAACAGAGGCTAGCTCAGGTGGCAATAGTTAAGCAAAAACAGAACACAAGGGCTTGCAGACCTGGCAAAAAAGCAAAAGTGAGAAATCTACCCTCTGAAACCGACGAAGATGGGCAACAGAGGCTAGCTCAGGTGGCAATTTTTAAGGAAAAATAAAAGGAAGTGCATGGAGACCTGGGGAAAAAGCAACACGGAGAAATCTACCCTCTGAAACTGAGAAAGAAGCGCAACAGAGGCTAGCTCAGGTGGCAATCTTTAAGCAAAAGAAACACACAAGGGCGTGGGGACCTGGGGAAAAAGCAACACGGAGAAATCCACCCTCTGAAACTGAGGAAGATGGGCAACAGAGGCTACCTCAGGTGGCACTCGTTAAGCAAAAACAAAACACACAGGCGTGGAGACCTGGGTAAAAAGCAACCCTGAAATATCTACCATCTGAAACTGAGGAAGATGGGCAAGAGAGGCTGGCTTCAGGTGGCAAACTTTAAGCAAAAGAAACACACAAGGGCGTGGAGACTTGGGGAAAAAGCAGCACTGAGAAATCTACCCTCTGAAACTGACGAGGATGGGCAACAGAGGCTGGCTCAGGTGGCAATCGTTAAGCAAAAGAAACACACAAGGGCGTGGAGACCTGGGGAAAAAGCAACACGGAGAAATCTACAGTCTGAAACTGACGAACATGGGCAAAAGAAGCAAGCTCAGGTTGAAACCTTTAAGCAGAAAATAAAAAAGACGCAAGGGCGTGGAGAGCTGGCGAAAAAGCAACACTGAGAAATCTACCCTCTGAAACCGAAGAAGATGGGCAACACAGGCTAGCTCAGGTGGCAATCATTAAGCAAAAACAAAACCCAAAGGCGTGGAGACCTGGGGAAAAAGCAACCCTGAAATATCTACCATCTGAAACGGAGGAAGATGAGCAAGAGAGGCTGGCTTCAGGTGGCAAACTTTAAGCAAAAGAAACACACAAGGGCGTGGAGACCTGGGGAAAAAGCAGCACTGAGAAATCTACCCTCTGAAACTGACGAGGATGGGCAACAGAGGCTGGCTCAGGTGGCAATCGTTAAGCAAAAGAAACACACAAGGGCGTGGAGACCTGGGGAAAAAGCAACACGGAGAAATCCACCCTCTGAAACTGAGGAAGATGGGCAAGAGAGGCTACCTCAGGTGGCAATCGTTAAGCAAAAGAAACACACAAGGGCGTGGAGACCTGGGGAAAAAGCAACACTGAGAAATCCACCCTCTGAAACTGAGGAAGATGGGCAAGAGAGGCTAGCTCAGGTGGCAATCGTTAAGCAAAAACAAAACACAAAGGCGTGGAGACCTGGGGAAAAAGCAACCCTGAAATATCTACCCTCTGAAACTGAGGAAGTTGGGCAAGAGAGGCTGGCTTCAGGTGGCAAACTTTAAGCAAAAGAAACACACAAGGGCGGGGAGACCTGGGGAAAAAGCAACACTGAGAAATCCACCCTCTGAAACTGAGGAAGATGGGCAACCGAGGCTAGCTGAGGTGGCAATCGTTAAGCAAAAGAAACACACAAGGGCGTGGAGACCTGGGGAAAAAGCAACACTGAGAAATCCACCCTCTGAAACTGAGGAAGTTGGGCGACAGAGGCTAGCTCAGGTGGCAATCGTTAAGCGAAAACAAAACACAAAGGGGTGGAGACCTGGGGAAAAAGCAACCCTGAAATATCTACCCTCTGAAACTGAGGAAGATGGGCAAGAGAGGCTGGCTTCAGGTGGCAAACTTTAAGCAAAAGAAACACACAAGGGCGTGGAGACCTGGGGAAAAAGCAACACTGAGAAATCCACCCTCTGAAACTGAGGAAGATGGGCAACAGAGGCTAGCTCAGGTGGCAATAGTTAAGCAAAAACAAAACACAAGGGCGTGCAGACCTGGCAAAAAAGCAACAGCGAGAAATCTACCCTCTGAAACCGACGAACATGGGCAACAGAGGCTAGCTCAGGTGGCAATTTTTAAGGAAAAATAAAAGGAAGTGCGTGGAGACCTGGGGAAAAAGCAACACGGAGAAATCTACCCTCTGAAACTGAGAAAGAAGCGCAACAGAGGCTAGCTCAGGTGGCAATCTTTAAGCAAAAGAAACACACAAGGGCGTGGGGAGCTGGCGAAAAGGCAACACTGAGAAATCCACCCTCTGAAACGGACGAAGATGGGCAACAGAGGCTAGCTCAGGTGGCAATCTTTAAGCAAAAAAAATAAAATAAAAAAATACAATGGCGAGGAGACCCGGTCAAAAAGCAACCCTGAAAAAGGTACCCTCTGAAACTGAGGAAGCAGGGCAACAGTGCCTAGCTCAGGTGACAATCTTTAAGCAAAAGAAACACACAAGGGCGTGGGGAGCTGGCGAAAAGGCAACACTGAGAAATCCACCCTCTGAAACGGACGAAGATGGGCAATAGAGGCTAGCTCAGGTGGCAATCTTTAAGCAAAAACAAAACCCAAAGGCGTGGAGACCTGGGGAAAAAGCAACCCTGAAATATCTACCCTCTGAAACTGAGGAAGATGGGCAACAGAGGCTAGCTCAGGTGGCAATAGTTAAGCAAAAACAGAACACAAGGGCTTGCAGACCTGGCAAAAAAGCAAAAGTGAGAAATCTACCCTCTGAAACCGAAGAAGATGGGCAACAGAGGCTAGCTCAGGTGGCAATTTTTAAGGAAAAATAAAAGGAAGTGCATGGAGACCTGGGGAAAAAGCAACACGGAGAAATCTACCCTCTGAAACTGAGAAAGAAGCGCAACAGAGGCTAGCTCAGGTGGCAATCTTTAAGCAAAAGAAACACACAAGGGCGTGGGGACCTGGGGAAAAAGCAACACGGAGAAATCCACCCTCTGAAACTGAGGAAGATGGGCAACAGAGGCTACCTCAGGTGGCACTCGTTAAGCAAAAACAAAACACACAGGCGTGGAGACCTGGGTAAAAAGCAACCCTGAAATATCTACCATCTGAAACTGAGGAAGATGGGCAAGAGAGGCTGGCTTCAGGTGGCAAACTTTAAGCAAAAGAAACACACAAGGGCGTGGAGACCTGGGGAAAAAGCAGCACTGAGAAATCTACCCTCTGAAACTGACGAGGATGGGCAACAGAGGCTGGCTCAGGTGGCAATCGTTAATCAAAAGAAACACACAAGGGCGTGGAGACCTGGGGAAAAAGCAACACGGAGAAATCTACAGTCTGAAACTGACGAACATGGGCAAAAGAAGCAAGCTCAGGTTGAAACCTTTAAGCAGAAAATAAAAAAGACGCAAGGGCGTGGAGAGCTGGCGAAAAAGCAACACTGAGAAATCTACCCTCTGAAACCGAAGAAGATGGGCAACACAGGCTAGCTCAGGTGGCAATCATTAAGCAAAAACAAAACCCAAAGGCGTGGAGACCTGGGGAAAAAGCAACCCTGAAATATCTACCATCTGAAACTGAGGAAGATGAGCAAGAGAGGCTGGCTTCAGGTGGCAAACTTTAAGCAAAAGAAACACACAAGGGCGTGGAGACCTGGGGAAAAAGCAGCACTGAGAAATCTACCCTCTGAAACTGACGAGGATGGGCAACAGAGGCTGGCTCAGGTGGCAATCGTTAAGCAAAAAAAGGAGAAACACAAGGGCGTGGAGACCTGGGGAAAAAGCAACACGGAGAAATCCACCCTCTGAAACTGAGGAAGATGGGCAAGAGAGGCTACCTCAGGTGGCAATCGTTAAGCAAAAGAAACACACAAGGGCGTGGAGACCTGGGGAAAAAGCAACACTGAGAAATCCACCCTCTGAAACTGAGGAAGATGGGCAAGAGAGGCTAGCTCAGGTGGCAATAGTTAAGCAAAAACAAAACACAAGGGCGTGCAGACCTGGCAAAAAAGCAACAGCGAGAAATCTACCCTCTGAAACCGACGAACATGGGCAACAGAGGCTAGCTCAGGTGGCAATTTTTAAGGAAAAATAAAAGGAAGTGCGTGGAGACCTGGGGAAAAAGCAACACGGAGAAATCTACCCTCTGAAACTGAGAAAGAAGCGCAACAGAGGCTAGCTCAGGTGTCAATCTTCAAGCAAAAGAAACACACAAGGGCGTGGGGAGCTGGCGAAAAGGCAACACTGAGAAATCCACCCTCTGAAACGGACGAAGATGGGCAACAGAGGGTAGCTCAGGTGGCAATCGTTAAGCAAAAGAAACACACAAGGGCGTGGAGACCTGGGGAAAAAGCAATACGGAGAAATCCACCCTCTGAAACTGACGAACATGGGCAAAAGAAGCTAGCTCAGGTTGCAACCTTTAAGCAGAAAAAAAAAATTCGCAAGGGCATTGAGAGCTGGCGAAAAAGCAACACTGAGAAATCTACCCTCTGAATCCGAAGAAGATGGGCAACAGAGGCTAGCTCAGGTGGCAATCTTTAAGCAAAAAAAATAAAATAAAAAAATACAATGGCGAGGAGACCCGGTCAAAAAGCAACCCTGAAAAAGGTACCCTCTGAAACTGAGGAAGCAGGGCAACAGTGGCTAGCTCAGGTGACAATCTTTAAGCAAAAGAAACACACAAGGGTGTGGGGAGCTGGCGAAAAGGCAACACTGAGAAATCCACCCTCTGAAACGGACGAAGATGGGCAACAGAGGCTAGCTCAGGTGGCAATCTATAAGCAAAAGAAACACACAAGGGCGTGGAGACCTGGGGAAAAAGCAACACTGAGAATTCCACCCTCTGAAACTGAGGAAGATGGGCAAGAGAGGCTACCTCAGGTGGCAATCGTTAAGCAAAAGAAACACACAAGGGCGTGGAGACCTGGGGAAAAAGCAACACTGAGAAATCCACCCTCTGAAACTGAGGAAGTTGGGCGACAGAGGCTAGCTCAAGTGGCAATCGTTAAGCAAAAACAAAACACAAAGGGGTGGAGACCTGGGGAAAAAGCAACCCTGAAATATCTACCCTCTGAAACTGAGGAAGATGGGCAAGAGAGGCTGGCTTCAGGTGGCAAACTTTAAGCAAAAGAAACACACAAGGGCGTGGAGACCTGGGGAAAAAGCAACACTGAAAATCCACCCTCTGAAACTGAGGAAGATGGGCAACAGAGGCTAGCTCAGGTGGCAATAGTTAAGCAAAAACAAAACACAAGGGCGTGCAGACCTGGCAAAAAAGCAACAGTGAGAAATCTACCCTCTGAAACCGACGAACATGGGCAACAGAGGCTAGCTCAGGTGGCAATTTTTAAGGAAAAATAAAAGGAAGTGCGTGGAGACCTGGGGAAAAAGCAACACGGAGAAATCTACCCTCTGAAACTGAGAAAGAAGCGCAACAGAGGCTAGCTCAGGTGGCAATCTTTAAGCAAAAGAAACACACAAGGGCGTGGAGACCTGGGGAAAAAGCAGCACTGATAAATCTACCCTCTGAAACTGACGAGGATGGGCAACAGAGGCTACCTCAGTTGGCAATCTTTAAGCAAAAGAAACACATAAGGGCGTGGGGAGCTGGCGAAAAGGCAACACTGAGAAATCCACCCTCTGAAACGGACGAAGATGGGCAACAGAGGCTAGCTCAGGTGGCAATCTTTAAGCAAAAGAAACACACAAGGGTGTGGAGACCTGGGGAAAAAGCAACACGGAGAAATCTACCCTCTGAAACTGAGGAACATGGGCAAAAGAAGCTAGCTCAGGTTGCAACCTTTAAGCAGAAAAAAAAAAAGACGCAAGGGCGGGGAGAGCTGGCGAAAAAGCAACACTGAGAAATCTACCCTCTGAAACCGAAGAAGATGGGCAACAGAGGCTAGCTCAGGTGGCAATCTTTAAGCAAAAAAAATAGAATAAAAAAATACAATGGCGAGGAGACCCGGTCAAAAAGCAACCCTGAAAAGTTACCCTCTGAAACTGAGGAAGCAGGGCAACAGTGCCTAGCTCAGGTGACAATCTTTAAGCAAAAGAAACACACAAGGGCGTGGGGAGCTGGCGAAAAGGCAACACTGTGAAATCCACCCTCTGAAACGGACGAAGATGGGCAACAGAGGCTAGCTCAGGTGGCAATCTATAAGCAAAAGAAACACACAAGGGCGTGGAGACCTGGGGAAAAAGCAACACGGAGAAATCCACCCTCTGAAACTGAGGAAGATGGGCAAGAGAGGCTACCTCAGGTGGCAATCGTTAAGCAAAAGAAACACACAAGGGCGTGGAGACCTGGGGAAAAAGCAACACTGAGAAATCCACCCTCTGAAACTGAGGAAGATGGGCAACAGAGGCTAGCTCAGGTGGCAATAGTTAAGCAAAAACAAAACACAAGGGCGTGCAGACCTGGCAAAAAAGCAACAGCGAGAAATCTACCCTCTGAAACCGACGAACATGGGCAACAGAGGCTACCTCAGGTGGCAATTTTTAAGGAAAAATAAAAGGAAGTGCGTGGAGACCTGGGGAAAAAGCAACACGGAGAAATCTACCCTCTGAAACTGAGAAAGAAGCGCAACAGAGGCTAGCTCAGGTGGCAATCTTTAAGCAAAAACAAAACCCAAAGGCGTGGAGACCTGGGGAAAAAGCAACCCTGAAATATCTACCCTCTGAAACTGAGGAAGATGGGCAAGTGAGGCTGGCTTCAGGTGGCAAACATTAAGCAAAAGAAACACACAAGGGCGTGGAGACCTGGGGAAAAAGCAGCACTGAGAAGTCTACCCTCTGAAACTGACGAGGATGGGCAACAGAGGCTAGCTCAGGTGGCAATCGTTAAGCAAAAGAAACACACAAGGGCGTGGAGACCTGGGGAAAAAGCAACACGGAGAAATCCACCCTCTGAAACTGAGGAAGATGGGCAACCGAGGCTAGCTGAGGTGGCAATCGTTAAGCAAAAGAAACACACAAGGGCGTGGAGACCTGGGGAAAAAGCAACACTGAGAAATCCACCCTCTGAAACTGAGGAAGTTGGGCGACAGAGGCTAGCTCAGGTGGCAATCGTTAAGCGAAAACACAACACAAAGGGGTGGAGACCTGGGGAAAAAGCAACCCTGAAATATCTACCCTCTGAAACTGAGGAAGATGGGCAAGAGAGGCTGGCTTCAGGTGGCAAACTTTAAGCAAAAGAAACACACAAGGGCGTGGAGACCTGGGGAAAAAGCAACACTGAGAAATCCACCCTCTGAAACTGAGGAAGATGGGCAACAGAGGCTAGCTCAGGTGGCAATAGTTAAGCAAAAACAAAACACAAGGGCGTGCAGACCTGGCAAAAAAGCAACAGCGAGAAATCTACCCTCTGAAACCGACGAACATGGGCAACAGAGGCTAGCTCAGGTGGCAATTTTTAAGGAAAAATAAAAGGAAGTGCGTGGAGACCTGGGGAAAAAGCAACACGGAGAAATCTACCCTCTGAAACTGAGAAAGAAGCGCAACAGAGGCTAGCTCAGGTGGCAATCTTTAAGCAAAAGAAACACACAAGGGCGTGGGGAGCTGGCGAAAAGGCAACACTGAGAAATCCACCCTCTGAAACGGACGAAGATGGGCAACAGAGGCTAGCTCAGGTGGCAATCTTTAAGCAAAAAAAATAAAATAAAAAAATACAATGGCGAGGAGACCCGGTCAAAAAGCAACCCTGAAAAAGGTACCCTCTGAAACTGAGGAAGCAGGGCAACAGTGCCTAGCTCAGGTGACAATCTTTAAGCAAAAGAAACACACAAGGGCGTGGGGAGCTGGCGAAAAGGCAACACTGAGAAATCCACCCTCTGAAACGGACGAAGATGGGCAACAGAGGCTAGCTCAGGTGGCAATCTTTAAGCAAAAACAAAACCCAAAGGCGTGGAGACCTGGGGAAAAAGCAACCCTGAAATATCTACCCTCTGAAACTGAGGAAGATGGGCAACAGAGGCTAGCTCAGGTGGCAATAGTTAAGCAAAAACAGAACACAAGGGCTTGCAGACCTGGCAAAAAAGCAAAAGTGAGAAATCTACCCTCTGAAACCGACGAAGATGGGCAACAGAGGCTAGCTCAGGTGGCAATTTTTAAGGAAAAATAAAAGGAAGTGCATGGAGACCTGGGGAAAAAGCAACACGGAGAAATCTACCCTCTGAAACTGAGAAAGAAGCGCAACAGAGGCTAGCTCAGGTGGCAAACTTTAAGCAAAAGAAACACACAAGGGCGTGGAGACCTGGGGAAAAAGCAGCACTGAGAAATCTACCCTCTGAAACTGACGAGGATGGGCAACAGAGGCTGGCTCAGGTGGCAATCGTTAAGCAAAAGAAACACACAAGGGCGTGGAGACCTGGGGAAAAAGCAACACGGAGAAATCTACAGTCTGAAACTGACGAACATGGGCAAAAGAAGCAAGCTCAGGTTGAAACCTTTAAGCAGAAAAAAAAAAAGACGCAAGGGCGTGGAGAGCTGGCGAAAAAGCAACACTGAGAAATCTACCCTCTGAAAACGAAGAAGATGGGCAACACAGGCTAGCTCAGGTGGCAATCATTAAGCAAAAACAAAACCCAAAGGCGTGGAGACCTGGGGAAAAAGCAACCCTGAAATATCTACCATCTGAAACTGAGGAAGATGAGCAAGAGAGGCTGGCTTCAGGTGGCAAACTTTAAGCAAAAGAAACACACAAGGGCGTGGAGACCTGGGGAAAAAGCAGCACTGAGAAATCTACCCTCTGAAACTGACGAGGATGGGCAACAGAGGCTGGCTCAGGTGGCAATCGTTAAGCAAAAGAAACACACAAGGGCGTGGAGACCTGGGGAAAAAGCAACACGGAGAAATCCACCCTCTGAAACTGAGGAAGATGGGCAAGAGAGGCTACCTCAGGTGGCAATCGTTAAGCAAAAGAAACACACAAGGGCGTGGAGACCTGGGGAAAAAGCAACACTGAAAATCCACCCTCTGAAACTGAGGAAGATGGGCAACAGAGGCTAGCTCAGGTGGCAATAGTTAAGCAAAAACAAAACACAAGGGCGTGCAGACCTGGCAAAAAAGCAACAGTGAGAAATCTACCCTCTGAAACCGACGAACATGGGCAACAGAGGCTAGCTCAGGTGGCAATTTTTAAGGAAAAATAAAAGGAAGTGCGTGGAGACCTGGGGAAAAAGCAACACGGAGAAATCTACCCTCTGAAACTGAGAAAGAAGCGCAACAGAGGCTAGCTCAGGTGGCAATCTTTAAGCAAAAGAAACACACAAGGGCGTGGAGACCTGGGGAAAAAGCAGCACTGATAAATCTACCCTCTGAAACTGAGAAAGAAGCGCAACAGAGGCTAGCTCAGGTGGCAATCTTTAAGCAAAAGAAACACACAAGGGCGTGGGGAGCTGGCGAAAAGGCAACACTGAGAAATCCACCCTCTGAAACGGACGAAGATGGGCAACAGAGGCTAGCTCAGGTGGCAATCTTTAAGCAAAAAAAATAAAATAAAAAAATACAATGGCGAGGAGACCCGGTCAAAAAGCAACCCTGAAAAAGGTACCCTCTGAAACTGAGGAAGCAGGGCAACAGTGCCTAGCTCAGGTGACAATCTTTAAGCAAAAGAAACACACAAGGGCGTGGGGAGCTGGCGAAAAGGCAACACTGAGAAATCCACCCTCTGAAACGGACGAAGATGGGCAACAGAGGCTAGCTCAGGTGGCAATCTTTAAGCAAAAACAAAACCCAAAGGCGTGGAGACCTGGGGAAAAAGCAACCCTGAAATATCTACCCTCTGAAACTGAGGAAGATGGGCAACAGAGGCTAGCTCAGGTGGCAATAGTTAAGCAAAAACAGAACACAAGGGCTTGCAGACCTGGCAAAAAAGCAAAGGTGAGAAATCTACCCTCTGAAACCGACGAAGATGGGCAACAGAGGCTAGCTCAGGTGGCAATTTTTAAGGAAAAATAAAAGGAAGTGCATGGAGACCTGGGGAAAAAGCAACACGGAGAAATCTACCCTCTGAAACTGAGAAAGAAGCGCAACAGAGGCTAGCTCAGGTGGCAAACTTTAAGCAAAAGAAACACACAAGGGCGTGGAGACCTGGGGAAAAAGCAGCACTGAGAAATCTACCCTCTGAAACTGACGAGGATGGGCAACAGAGGCTGGCTCAGGTGGCAATCGTTAAGCAAAAGAAACACACAAGGGCGTGGAGACCTGGGGAAAAAGCAACACGGAGAAATCTACAGTCTGAAACTGACGAACATGGGCAAAAGAAGCAAGCTCAGGTTGAAACCTTTAAGCAGAGAAAAAAAAAGACGCAAGGGCGTGGAGAGCTGGCGAAAAAGCAACACTGAGAAATCTACCCTCTGAAAACGAAGAAGATGGGCAACACAGGCTAGCTCAGGTGGCAATCATTAAGCAAAAACAAAACCCAAAGGCGTGGAGACCTGGGGAAAAAGCAACCCTGAAATATCTACCATCTGAAACTGAGGAGGATGAGCAAGAGAGGCTGGCTTCAGGTGGCAAACTTTAAGCAAAAGAAACACACAAGGGCGTGGAGACCTGGGGAAAAAGCAGCACTGAGAAATCTACCCTCTGAAACTGACGAGGATGGGCAACAGAGGCTGGCTCAGGTGGCAATCGTTAAGCAAAAGAAACACACAAGGGCGTGGAGACCTGGGGAAAAAGCAACACTGAAAATCCACCCTCTGAAACTGAGGAAGATGGGCAACAGAGGCTAGCTCAGGTGGCAATAGTTAAGCAAAAACAAAACACAAGGGCGTGCAGACCTGGCAAAAAAGCAACAGTGAGAAATCTACCCTCTGAAACCGACGAACATGGGCAACAGAGGCTAGCTCAGGTGGCAATTTTTAAGGAAAAATAAAAGGAAGTGCGTGGAGACCTGGGGAAAAAGCAACACGGAGAAATCTACCCTCTGAAACTGAGAAAGAAGCGCAACAGAGGCTAGCTCAGGTGGCAATCTTTAAGCAAAAGAAACACACAAGGGCGTGGAGACCTGGGGAAAAAGCAGCACTGATAAATCTACCCTCTGAAACTGACGAGGATGGGCAACAGAGGCTACCTCAGGTGGCAATCTTTAAGCAAAAGAAACACATAAGGGCGTGGGGAGCTGGCGAAAAGGCAACACTGAGAAATCCACCCTCTGAAACGGACGAAGATGGGCAACAGAGGCTAGCTCAGGTGGCAATCTTTAAGCAAAAGAAACACACAAGGGTGTGGAGACCTGGGGAAAAAGCAACACGGAGAAATCTACCCTCTGAAACTGACGAACATGGGCAAAAGAAGCTAGCTCAGGTTGCAACCTTTAAGCAGAAAAAAAAAAAGACGCAAGGGCGGGGAGAGCTGGCGAAAAAGCAACACTGAGAAATCTACCCTCTGAAACCGAAGAAGATGGGCAACAGAGGCTAGCTCAGGTGGCAATCTTTAAGCAAAAAAAATAGAATAAAAAAATACAATGGCGAGGAGACCCGGTCAAAAAGCAACCCTGAAAAGGTACCCTCTGAAACTGAGGAAGCAGGGCAACAGTGCCTAGCTCAGGTGACAATCTTTAAGCAAAAGAAACACACAAGGGCGTGGGGAGCTGGCGAAAAGGCAACACTGTGAAATCCACCCTCTGAAACGGACGAAGATGGGCAACAGAGGCTAGCTCAGGTGGCAATCTATAAGCAAAAGAAACACACAAGGGCGTGGAGACCTGGGGAAAAAGCAACACGGAGAAATCCACCCTCTGAAACTGAGGAAGATGGGCAAGAGAGGCTACCTCAGGTGGCAATCGTTAAGCAAAAGAAACACACAAGGGCGTGGAGACCTGGGGAAAAAGCAACACTGAGAAATCCACCCTCTGAAACTGAGGAAGATGGGCAACAGAGGCTAGCTCAGGTGGCAATAGTTAAGCAAAAACAAAACACAAGGGCGTGCAGACCTGGCAAAAAAGCAACAGCGAGAAATCTACCCTCTGAAACAGACGAACATGGGCAACAGAGGCTAGCTCAGGTGGCAATTTTTAAGGAAAAATAAAAGGAAGTGCGTGGAGACCTGGGGAAAAAGCAACACGGAGAAATCTACCCTCTGAAACTGAGAAAGAAGCGCAACAGAGGCTAGCTCAGGTGGCAATCTTTAAGCAAAAGAAACACACAAGGGCGTGGGGAGCTGGCGAAAAGGCAACACTGAGAAATCCACCCTCTGAAACGGACGAAGATGGGCAACAGAGGCTAGCTCAGGTGGCAATCTTTAAGCAAAAAAAATAAAATAAAAAAATACAATGGCGAGGAGACCCGGTCAAAAAGCAACCCTGAAAAAGGTACCCTCTGAAACTGAGGAAGCAGGGCAACAGTGCCTAGCTCAGGTGACAATCTTTAAGCAAAAGAAACACACAAGGGCGTGGGGAGCTGGCGAAAAGGCAACACTGAGAAATCCACCCTCTGAAACGGACGAAGATGGGCAACAGAGGCTAGCTCAGGTGGCAATCTTTAAGCAAAAACAAAACCCAAAGGCGTGGAGACCTGGGGAAAAAGCAACCCTGAAATATCTACCCTCTGAAACTGAGGAAGATGGGCAAGTGAGGCTGGCTTCAGGTGGCAAACATTAAGCAAAAGAAACACACAAGGGCGTGGAGACCTGGGGAAAAAGCAGCACTGAGAAGTCTACCCTCTGAAACTGACGAGGATGGGCAACAGAGGCTAGCTCAGGTGGCAATCGTTAAGCAAAAGAAACTGACAAGGGCGTGGAGACCTGGGGAAAAAGCAACACGGAGAAATCCACCCTCTGAAACTGAGGAAGATGGGCAACCGAGGCTAGCTGAGGTGGCAATCGTTAAGCAAAAGAAACACACAAGGGCGTGGAGACCTGGGGAAAAAGCAACACTGAGAAATCCACCCTCTGAAACTGAGGAAGTTGGGCGACAGAGGCTAGCTCAGGTGGCAATCGTTCAGCGAAAACACAACACAAAGGGGTGGAGACCTGGGGAAAAAGCAACCCTGAAATATCTACACTCTGAAACTGAGGAAGATGGGCAAGAGAGGCTGGCTTCAGGTGGCAAACTTTAAGCAAAAGAAACACACAAGGGCGTGGAGACCTGGGGAAAAAGCAACACTGAGAAATCCACCCTCTGAAACTGAGGAAGATGGGCAACAGAGGCTAGCTCAGGTGGCAATCGTTAAGCAAAAACAAAACACAAGGGCGTGCAGACCTGGCAAAAAAGCAACAGCGAGAAATCTACCCTCTGAAACCGACGAACATGGGCAACAGAGGCTAGCTCAGGTGGCAATTTTTAAGGAAAAATAAAAGGAAGTGCGTGGAGACCTGGGGAAAAAGCAACACGGAGAAATCTACCCTCTGAAACTGAGAAAGAAGCGCAACAGAGGCTAGCTCAGGTGGCAATCTTTAAGCAAAAGAAACACACAAGGGCGTGGGGAGCTGGCGAAAAGGCAACACTGAGAAATCCACCCTCTGAAACGGACGAAGATGGGCAACAGAGGCTAGCTCAGGTGGCAATCTTTAAGCAAAAAAAATAGAATAAAAAAATACAATGGCGAGGAGACCCGGTCAAAAAGCAACCCTGAAAAAGGTACCCTCTGAAACTGAGGAAGCAGGGCAACAGTGCCTAGCTCAGGTGACAATCTTTAAGCAAAAGAAACACACAAGGGCGTGGGGAGCTGGCGAAAAGGCAACACTGAGAAATCCACCCTCTGAAACGGACGAAGATGGGCAACAGAGGCTAGCTCAGGTGGCAATCTTTAAGCAAAAACAAAACCCAAAGGCGTGGAGACCTGGGGAAAAAGCAACCCTGAAATATCTACCCTCTGAAACTGAGGAAGATGGGCAACAGAGGCTAGCTCAGGTGGCAATAGTTAAGCAAAAACAGAACACAAGGGCTTGCAGACCTGGCAAAAAAGCAAAGGTGAGAAATCTACCCTCTGAAACCGACGAAGATGGGCAACAGAGGCTAGCTCAGGTGGCAATTTTTAAGGAAAAATAAAAGGAAGTGCATGGAGACCTGGGGAAAAAGCAACACGGAGAAATCTACCCTCTGAAACTGAGAAAGAAGCGCAACAGAGGCTAGCTCAGGTGGCAAACTTTAAGCAAAAGAAACACACAAGGGCGTGGAGACCTGGGGAAAAAGCAGCACTGAGAAATCTACCCTCTGAAACTGACGAGGATGGGCAACAGAGGCTGGCTCAGGTGGCAATCGTTAAGCAAAAGAAACACACAAGGGCGTGGAGACCTGGGGAAAAAGCAACACGGAGAAATCTACAGTCTGAAACTGACGAACATGGGCAAAAGAAGCAAGCTCAGGTTGAAACCTTTAAGCAGAGAAAAAAAAAGACGCAAGGGCGTGGAGAGCTGGCGAAAAAGCAACACTGAGAAATCTACCCTCTGAAAACGAAGAAGATGGGCAACACAGGCTAGCTCAGGTGGCAATCATTAAGCAAAAACAAAACCCAAAGGCGTGGAGACCTGGGGAAAAAGCAACCCTGAAATATCTACCATCTGAAACTGAGGAGGATGAGCAAGAGAGGCTGGCTTCAGGTGGCAAACTTTAAGCAAAAGAAACACACAAGGGCGTGGAGACCTGGGGAAAAAGCAGCACTGAGAAATCTACCCTCTGAAACTGACGAGGATGGGCAACAGAGGCTGGCTCAGGTGGCAATCGTTAAGCAAAAGAAACACACAAGGGCGTGGAGACCTGGGGAAAAAGCAACACTGAAAATCCACCCTCTGAAACTGAGGAAGATGGGCAACAGAGGCTAGCTCAGGTGGCAATAGTTAAGCAAAAACAAAACACAAGGGCGTGCAGACCTGGCAAAAAAGCAACAGTGAGAAATCTACCCTCTGAAACCGACGAACATGGGCAACAGAGGCTAGCTCAGGTGGCAATTTTTAAGGAAAAATAAAAGGAAGTGCGTGGAGACCTGGGGAAAAAGCAACACGGAGAAATCTACCCTCTGAAACTGAGAAAGAAGCGCAACAGAGGCTAGCTCAGGTGGCAATCTTTAAGCAAAAGAAACACACAAGGGCGTGGAGACCTGGGGAAAAAGCAGCACTGATAAATCTACCCTCTGAAACTGACGAGGATGGGCAACAGAGGCTACCTCAGGTGGCAATCTTTAAGCAAAAGAAACACATAAGGGCGTGGGGAGCTGGTGAAAAGGCAACACTGAGAAATCCACCCTCTGAAACGGACGAAGATGGGCAACAGAGGCTAGCTCAGGTGGCAATCTTTAAGCAAAAGAAACACACAAGGGTGTGGAGACCTGGGGAAAAAGCAACACGGAGAAATCTACCCTCTGAAACTGACGAACATGGGCAAAAGAAGCTAGCTCAGGTTGCAACCTTTAAGCAGAAAAAAAAAAAGACGCAAGGGCGGGGAGAGCTGGCGAAAAAGCAACACTGAGAAATCTACCCTCTGAAACCGAAGAAGATGGGCAACAGAGGCTAGCTCAGGTGGCAATCTTTAAGCAAAAAAAATAGAATAAAAAAATACAATGGCGAGGAGACCCGGTCAAAAAGCAACCCTGAAAAGGTACCCTCTGAAACTGAGGAAGCAGGGCAACAGTGCCTAGCTCAGGTGACAATCTTTAAGCAAAAGAAACACACAAGGGCGTGGGGAGCAGGCGAAAAGGCAACACTGTGAAATCCACCCTCTGAAACGGACGAAGATGGGCAACAGAGGCTAGCTCAGGTGGCAATCTATAAGCAAAAGAAACACACAAGGGCGTGGAGACCTGGGGAAAAAGCAACACGGAGAAATCCACCCTCTGAAACTGAGGAAGATGGGCAAGAGAGGCTACCTCAGGTGGCAATCGTTAAGCAAAAGAAACACACAAGGGCGTGGAGACCTGGGGAAAAAGCAACACTGAGAAATCCACCCTCTGAAACTGAGGAAGATGGGCAACAGAGGCTAGCTCAGGTGGCAATAGTTAAGCAAAAACAAAACACAAGGGCGTGCAGACCTGGCAAAAAAGCAACAGCGAGAAATCTACCCTCTGAAACAGACGAACATGGGCAACAGAGGCTAGCTCAGGTGGCAATTTTTAAGGAAAAATAAAAGGAAGTGCGTGGAGACCTGGGGAAAAAGCAACACGGAGAAATCTACCCTCTGAAACTGAGAAAGAAGCGCAACAGAGGCTAGCTCAGGTGGCAATCTTTAAGCAAAAGAAACACACAAGGGCGTGGGGAGCTGGCGAAAAGGCAACACTGAGAAATCCACCCTCTGAAACGGACGAAGATGGGCAACAGAGGCTAGCTCAGGTGGCAATCTTTAAGCAAAAAAAATAAAATAAAAAAATACAATGGCGAGGAGACCCGGTCAAAAAGCAACCCTGAAAAAGGTACCCTCTGAAACTGAGGAAGCAGGGCAACAGTGCCTAGCTCAGGTGACAATCTTTAAGCAAAAGAAACACACAAGGGCGTGGGGAGCTGGCGAAAAGGCAACACTGAGAAATCCACCCTCTGAAACGGACGAAGATGGGCAACAGAGGCTAGCTCAGGTGGCAATCTTTAAGCAAAAACAAAACCCAAAGGCGTGGAGACCTGGGGAAAAAGCAACCCTGAAATATCTACCCTCTGAAACTGAGGAAGATGGGCAAGTGAGGCTGGCTTCAGGTGGCAAACATTAAGCAAAAGAAACACACAAGGGCGTGGAGACCTGGGGAAAAAGCAGCACTGAGAAGTCTACCCTCTGAAACTGACGAGGATGGGCAACAGAGGCTAGCTCAGGTGGCAATCGTTAAGCAAAAGAAACTGACAAGGGCGTGGAGACCTGGGGAAAAAGCAACACGGAGAAATCCACCCTCTGAAACTGAGGAAGATGGGCAACCGAGGCTAGCTGAGGTGGCAATCGTTAAGCAAAAGAAACACACAAGGGCGTGGAGACCTGGGGAAAAAGCAACACTGAGAAATCCACCCTCTGAAACTGAGGAAGTTGGGCGACAGAGGCTAGCTCAGGTGGCAATCGTTCAGCGAAAACACAACACAAAGGGGTGGAGACCTGGGGAAAAAGCAACCCTGAAATATCTACACTCTGAAACTGAGGAAGATGGGCAAGAGAGGCTGGCTTCAGGTGGCAAACTTTAAGCAAAAGAAACACACAAGGGCGTGGAGACCTGGGGAAAAAGCAACACTGAGAAATCCACCCTCTGAAACTGAGGAAGATGGGCAACAGAGGCTAGCTCAGGTGGCAATCGTTAAGCAAAAACAAAACACAAGGGCGTGCAGACCTGGCAAAAAAGCAACAGCGAGAAATCTACCCTCTGAAACCGACGAACATGGGCAACAGAGGCTAGCTCAGGTGGCAATTTTTAAGGAAAAATAAAAGGAAGTGCGTGGAGACCTGGGGAAAAAGCAACACGGAGAAATCTACCCTCTGAAACTGAGAAAGAAGCGCAACAGAGGCTAGCTCAGGTGGCAATCTTTAAGCAAAAGAAACACACAAGGGCGTGGGGAGCTGGCGAAAAGGCAACACTGAGAAATCCACCCTCTGAAACGGACGAAGATGGGCAACAGAGGCTAGCTCAGGTGGCAATCTTTAAGCAAAAAAAATAGAATAAAAAAATACAATGGCGAGGAGACCCGGTCAAAAAGCAACCCTGAAAAAGGTACCCTCTGAAACTGAGGAAGCAGGGCAACAGTGCCTAGCTCAGGTGACAATCTTTAAGCAAAAGAAACACACAAGGGCGTGGGGAGCTGGCGAAAAGGCAACACTGAGAAATCCACCCTCTGAAACGGACGAAGATGGGCAACAGAGGCTAGCTCAGGTGGCAATCTTTAAGCAAAAACAAAACCCAAAGGCGTGGAGACCTGGGGAAAAAGCAACCCTGAAATATCTACCCTCTGAAACTGAGGAAGATGGGCAACAGAGGCTAGCTCAGGTGGCAATAGTTAAGCAAAAACAGAACACAAGGGCTTGCTGACCTGGCAAAAAAGCAAAAGTGAGAAATCTACCCTCTGAAACCGACGAAGATGGGCAACAGAGGCTAGCTCAGGTGGCAATTTTTAAGGAAAAATAAAAGGAAGTGCATGGAGACCTGGGGAAAAAGCAACACGGAGAAATCTACCCTCTGAAACTGAGAAAGAAGCGCAACAGAGGCTAGCTCAGGTGGCAATCTTTAAGCAAAAGAAACACACAAGGGCGTGGGGACCTGGGGAAAAAGCAACACGGAGAAATCCACCCTCTGAAACTGAGGAAGATGGGCAACAGAGGCTACCTCAGGTGGCACTCGTTAAGCAAAAACAAAACACACAGGCGTGGAGACCTGGGGAAAAAGCAACCCTGAAATATCTACCATCTGAAACTGAGGAAGATGGGCAAGAGAGGCTGGCTTCAGGTGGCAAACTTTAAGCAAAAGAAACACACAAGGGCGTGGAGACCTGGGGAAAAAGCAGCACTGAGAAATCTACCCTCTGAAACTGACGAGGATGGGCAACAGAGGCTGGCTCAGGTGGCAATCGTTAAGCAAAAGAAACACACAAGGGCGTGGAGACCTGGGGAAAAAGCAACACGGAGAAATCTACAGTCTGAAACTGACGAACATGGGCAAAAGAAGCAAGCTCAGGTTGAAAACTTTAAGCAGAAAAAAAAAAAGACGCAAGGGCGTGGAGAGCTGGCGAAAAAGCAACACTGAGAAATCTACCCTCTGAAACCGAAGAAGATGGGCAACACAGGCTAGCTCAGGTGGCAATCATTAAGCAAAAACAAAACCCAAAGGCGTGGAGACCTGGGGAAAAAGCAACCCTGAAATATCTACCATCTGAAACTGAGGAAGATGAGCAAGAGAGGCTGGCTTCAGGTGGCAAACTTTAAGCAAAAGAAACACACAAGGGCGTGGAGACCTGGGGAAAAAGCAGCACTGAGAAATCTACCCTCTGAAACTGACGAGGATGGGCAACAGAGGCTGGCTCAGGTGGCAATCGTTAAGCAAAAGAAACACACAAGGGCGTGGAGACCTGGGGAAAAAGCAACACGGAGAAATCCACCCTCTGAAACTGAGGAAGATGGGCAAGAGAGGCTACCTCAGGTGGCAATCGTTAAGCAAAAGAAACACACAAGGGCGTGGAGACCTGGGGAAAAAGCAACACTGAGAAATCCACCCTCTGAAACTGAGGAAGATGGGCAAGAGAGGCTAGCTCAGGTGGCAATCGTTAAGCAAAAACAAAACACAAAGGCGTGGAGACCTGGGGAAAAAGCAACCCTGAAATATCTACCCTCTGAAACTGAGGAAGTTGGGCAAGAGAGGCTGGCTTCAGGTGGCAAACTTTAAGCAAAAGAAACACACAAGGGCGGGGAGACCTGGGGAAAAAGCAACACTGAGAAATCCACCCTCTGAAACTGAGGAAGATGGGCAACAGAGGCTAGCTCAGGTGGCAATAGTTAAGCAAAAACAAAACACAAGGGCGTGCAGACCTGGCAAAAAAGCAACAGCGAGAAATCTACCCTCTGAAACCGACGAACATGGGCAACAGAGGCTAGCTCAGGTGGCAATTTTTAAGGAAAAATAAAAGGAAGTGCGTGGAGACCTGGGGAAAAAGCAACACGGAGAAATCTACCCTCTGAAACTGAGAAAGAAGCGCAACAGAGGCTAGCTCAGGTGTCAATCTTCAAGCAAAAGAAACACACAAGGGCGTGGGGAGCTGGCGAAAAGGCAACACTGAGAAATCCACCCTCTGAAACGGACGAAGATGGGCAACAGAGGGTAGCTCAGGTGGCAATCGTTAAGCAAAAGAAACACACAAGGGCGTGGAGACCTGGGGAAAAAGCAACACGCAGAAATCCACCCTGTGAAACTGACGAACATGGGCAAAAGAAGCTAGCTCAGGTTGCAACCTTTAAGCAGAAATAAAAAAAGACGCAAGGGCGTGGAGAGCTGGCGAAAAAGCAACACTGAGAAATCTACCCTCTGAAACCGAAGAAGATGGGCAACAGAGGCTAGCTCAGGTGGCAATCTTTAAGCAAAAAAAATAGAATAAAAAAATACAATGGCGAGGAGACCCGGTCAAAAAGCAACCCTGAAAAAGGTACCCTCTGAAACTGAGGAAGCAGGGCAACAGTGCCTAGCTCAGGTGACAATCTTTAAGCAAAAGAAACACACAAGGGCGTGGGGAGCTGGCGAAAAGGCAACACTGTGAAATCCACCCTCTGAAACGGACGAAGATGGGCAACAGAGGCTAGCTCAGGTGGCAATCTATAAGCAAAAGAAACACACAAGGGCGTGGAGACCTGGGGAAAAAGCAACACGGAGAAATCCACCCTCTGAAACTGAGGAAGATGGGCAAGAGAGGCTACCTCAGGTGGCAATCGTTAAGCAAAAGAAACACACAAGGGCGTGGAGACCTGGGGAAAAAGCAACACTGAGAAATCCACCCTCTGAAACTGAGGAAGATGGGCAAGAGAGGCTAGCTCAGGTGGCAATCGTTAAGCAAAAACAAAACACAAAGGCGTGGAGACCTGGGGAAAAAGCAACCCTGAAATATCTACCCTCTGAAACTGAGGAAGTTGGGCAAGAGAGGCTGGCTTCAGGTGGCAAACTTTAAGCAAAAGAAACACACAAGGGCGGGGAGACCTGGGGAAAAAGCAACACTGAGAAATCCACCCTCTGAAACTGAGGAAGATGGGCAACAGAGGCTAGCTCAGGTGGCAATAGTTAAGCAAAAACAAAACACAAGGGCGTGCAGACCTGGCAAAAAAGCAACAGCGAGAAATCTACCCTCTGAAACCGACGAACATGGGCAACAGAGGCTAGCTCAGGTGGCAATATTTAAGGAAAAATAAAAGGAAGTGCGTGGAGACCTGGGGAAAAAGCAACACGGAGAAATCTACCCTCTGAAACTGAGAAAGAAGCGCAACAGAGGCTAGCTCAGGTGTCAATCTTCAAGCAAAAGAAACACACAAGGGCGTGGGGAGCTGGCGAAAAGGCAACACTGAGAAATCCACCCTCTGAAACGGACGAAGATGGGCAACAGAGGGTAGCTCAGGTGGCAATCGTTAAGCAAAAGAAACACACAAGGGCGTGGAGACCTGGGGAAAAAGCAACACGCAGAAATCCACCCTGTGAAACTGACGAACATGGGCAAAAGAAGCTAGCTCAGGTTGCAACCTTTAAGCAGAAATAAAAAAAGACGCAAGGGCGTGGAGAGCTGGCGAAAAAGCAACACTGAGAAATCTACCCTCTGAAACCGAAGAAGATGGGCAACAGAGGCTAGCTCAGGTGGCAATCTTTAAGCAAAAAAAATAGAATAAAAAAATACAATGGCGAGGAGACCCGGTCAAAAAGCAACCCTGAAAAAGGTACCCTCTGAAACTGAGGAAGCAGGGCAACAGTGCCTAGCTCAGGTGACAATCTTTAAGCAAAAGAAACACACAAGGGCGTGGGGAGCTGGCGAAAAGGCAACACTGTGAAATCCACCCTCTGAAACGGACGAAGATGGGCAACAGAGGCTAGCTCAGGTGGCAATCTATAAGCAAAAGAAACACACAAGGGCGTGGAGACCTGGGGAAAAAGCAACACGGAGAAATCCACCCTCTGAAACTGAGGAAGATGGGCAAGAGAGGCTACCTCAGGTGGCAATCTTTAAGCAAAAGAAACACACAAGGGCGTGGAGACCTGGGGAAAAAGCAGCACTGATAAATCTACCCTCTGAAACTGACGAGGATGGGCAACAGAGGCTACCTCAGGTGGCAATCTTTAAGCAAAAGAAACACATAAGGGCGTGGGGAGCTGGCGAAAAGGCAACACTGAGAAATCCACCCTCTGAAACGGACGAAGATGGGCAACAGAGGCTAGCTCAGGTGGCAATCTATAAGCAAAAGAAACACACAAGGGCGTGGAGACCTGGGGAAAAAGCAACACGGAGAAATCCACCCTCTGAAACTGAGGAAGATGGGCAAGAGAGGCCACCTCAGGTGGCAATCGTTAAGCAAAAGAAACACACAAGGGCGTGGAGACCTGGGGAAAAAGCAACACTGAGAAATCCACCCTCTGAAACTGAGGAAGATGGGCAACAGAGGCTAGCTCAGGTGGCAATAGTTAAGCAAAAACAAAACACAAGGGCGTGCAGACCTGGCAAAAAAGCAAAAGTGAGAAATCTACCCTCTGAAACCGACGAAGATGGGCAACAGAGGCTAGCTCAGGTGGCAATTTTTAAGGAAAAATAAAAGGAAGTGCATGGAGACCTGGGGAAAAAGCAACACGGAGATATCTACCCTCTGAAACTGAGAAAGAAGCGCAACAGAGGCTAGCTCAGGTGGCAATCTTT
Organism: Equus asinus; assembly: GCF_041296235.1. Classification (NCBI taxonomy): domain Eukaryota; kingdom Metazoa; phylum Chordata; class Mammalia; order Perissodactyla; family Equidae; genus Equus; species Equus asinus. Next base: position 664,587 of record NW_027224844.1, read on the forward strand.
AAGCAAAAGAAACACACAAGGGCGTGGGGTCCTGGGGAAAAAGCAACACGGAGAAATCCACCCTCTGAAACTGAGGAAGATGGGCAACAGAGGCTACCTCAGGTGGCACTCGTTAAGCAAAAACAAAACACACAGGCGTGGAGACCTGTGTAAAAAGCAACCCTGAAATATCTACCATCTGAAACTGAGGAAGATGGGCAAGAGAGGCTGGCTTCAGGCGGCAAACTTTAAGCAAAAGAAACACACAAGAGCGTGGAGACCTGGGGAAAAAGCAGCACTGAGAAATCTACCCTCTGAAACTGACGAGGATGGGCAACAGAGGCTGGCTCAGGTGGCAATCGTTAAGCAAAAGAAACACACAAGGGCGTGGAGACCTGGGGAAAAAGCAACACGGAGAAATCCACCCTCTGAAACTGAGGAAGATGGGCAAGAGAGGCCACCTCAGGTGGCAATAGTTAAGCAAAAGAAACACACAAGGGCGTGGAGACCTGGGGAAAAAGCAACACTGAGAAATCCACCCTCTGAAACTGAGGAAGATGGGCAACAGAGGCTAGCTCAGGTGGCAATAGTTAAGCAAAAACAAAACACAAGGGCGTGCAGACCTGGCAAAAAAGCAACAGCGAGAAATCTACCCTCTGAAACCGACGAACATGGGCAACAGAGGCTAGCTCAGGTGGCAATTTTTAAGGAAAAATAAAAGGAAGTGCGTGGAGACCTGGGGAAAAAGCAACACGGAGAAATCTACCCTCTGAAACTGAGAAAGAAGCGCAACAGAGGCTAGCTCAGGTGGCAATCTTTAAGCAAAAGAAACACACAAGGGCGTGGGGAGCTGGCGAAAAGGCAACACTGAGAAATCCACCCTCTGAAACGAACGAAGATGGGCAACAGAGGCTAGCTCAGGTGGCAATCTTTAAGCAAAAAAAATAAAATAAAAAAATACAATGGCGAGGAGACCCGGTCAAAAAGCAACCCTGAAAAAGGTACCCTCTGAAACTGAGGAAGCAGGGCAACAGTGCCTAGCTCAGGTGACAATCTTTAAGCAAAAGAAACACACAAGGGCGTGGGGAGCTGGCGAAAAGGCAACACTGAGAAATCCACCCTCTGAAACGGACGAAGATGGGCAACAGAGGCTAGCTCAGGTGGCAATCTTTAAGCAAAAACAAAACCCAAAGGCGTGGAGACCTGGGGAAAAAGCAACCCTGAAATATCTACCCTCTGAAACTGAGGAAGATGGGCAACAGAGGCTAGCTCAGGTGGCAATAGTTAAGCAAAAACAGAACACAAGGGCTTGCAGACCTGGCAAAAAAGCAAAAGTGAGAAATCTACCCTCTGAAACCGACGAAGATGGGCAACAGAGGCTAGCTCAGGTGGCAATTTTTAAGGAAAAATAAAAGGAAGTGCATGGAGACCTGGGGAAAAAGCAACACGGAGAAATCTACCCTCTGAAACTGAGAAAGAAGCGCAACAGAGGCTAGCTCAGGTGGCAATCTTTAAGCAAAAGAAACACACAAGGGCGTGGGGACCTGGGGAAAAAGCAACACGGAGAAATCCACCCTCTGAAACTGAGGAAGATGGGCAACAGAGGCTACCTCAGGTGGCACTCGTTAAGCAAAAACAAAACACACAGGCGTGGAGACCTGGGTAAAAAGCAACCCTGAAATATCTACCATCTGAAACTGAGGAAGATGGGCAAGAGAGGCTGGCTTCAGGTGGCAAACTTTAAGCAAAAGAAACACACAAGGGCGTGGAGACCTGGGGAAAAAGCAGCACTGAGAAATCTACCCTCTGAAACTGACGAGGATGGGCAACAGAGGCTGGCTCAGGTGGCAATCGTTAAGCAAAAGAAACACACAAGGGCGTGGAGACCTGGGGAAAAAGCAACACGGAGAAATCTACAGTCTGAAACTGACGAACATGGGCAAAAGAAGCAAGCTCAGGTTGAAACCTTTAAGCAGAAAAAAAAAAAGACGCAAGGGCGTGGAGAGCTGGCGAAAAAGCAACACTGAGAAATCTACCCTCTGAAACCGAAGAAGATGGGCAACAGAGGCTAGCTCAGGTGGCAATCATTAAGCAAAAACAAAACCCAAAGGCGTGGAGACCTGGGGAAAAAGCAACCCTGAAATATCTACCATCTGAAACTGAGGAAGATGAGCAAGAGAGGCTGGCTTCAGGTGGCAAACTTTAAGCAAAAGAAACACACAAGGGCGTGGAGACCTGGGGAAAAAGCAGCACTGAGAAATCTACCCTCTGAAACTGACGAGGATGGGCAACAGAGGCTGGCTCAGGTGGCAATCGTTAAGCAAAAGAAACACACAAGGGCGTGGAGACCTGGGGAAAAAGCAACACGGAGAAATCCACCCTCTGAAACTGAGGAAGATGGGCAAGAGAGGCTACCTCAGGTGGCAATCGTTAAGCAAAAGAAACACACAAGGGCGTGGAGACCTGGGGAAAAAGCAACACTGAGAAATCCACCCTCTGAAACTGAGGAAGATGGGCAAGAGAGGCTAGCTCAGGTGGCAATCGTTAAGCAAAAACAAAACACAAAGGCGTGGAGACCTGGGGAAAAAGCAACCCTGAAATATCTACCCTCTGAAACTGAGGAAGTTGGGCAAGAGAGGCTGGCTTCAGGTGGCAAACTTTAAGCAAAAGAAACACACAAGAGCGGGGAGACCTGGGGAAAATGCAACACTGTGAAATCCACCCTCTGAAACTGAGGAAGATGGGCAACAGAGGCTAGCTCAGGTGGCAATAGTTAAGCAAAAACAAAACACAACGGCGTGCAGACCTGGCAAAAAAGCAACAGCGAGAAATCTACCCTCTGAAACCGACGAACATGGGCAACAGAGGCTAGCTCAGGTGGCAATTTTTAAGGAAAAATAAAAGGAAGTGCGTGGAGACCTGGGGAAAAAGGAACACGGAGAAATCTACCCTCTGAAACTGAGAAAGAAGCACAACAGAGGCTAGCTCAGGTGTCAATCTTCAAGCAAAAGAAACACACAAGGGCGTGGGGAGCTGGCGAAAAGGCAACACTGAGAAATCCACCCTCTGAAACGGACGAAGATGGGCAACAGAGGGTAGCTCAGGTGGCAATCGTTAAGCAAAAGAAACACACAAGGGCGTGGAGACCTGGGGAAAAAGCAACACGCAGAAATCCACCCTATGAAACTGAGGAAGATGGGCAACAGAGGCTACCTCAGGTGGCACTCGTTAAGCAAAAACAAAACACACAGGCGTGGAGACCTGGGGAAAAAGCAACCCTGAAATATCTACCATCTGAAACTGAGGAAGATGGGCAAGAGAGGCTGGCTTCAGGTGGCAAACTTTAAGCAAAAGAAACACACAAGGGCGTGGAGACCTGGGGAAAAAGCAGCACTGAGAAATCTACCCTCTGAAACTGACGAGGATGGGCAACAGAGGCTGGCTCAGGTGGCAATCGTTAAGCAAAAGAAACACACAAGGGCGTGGAGACCTGGGGAAAAAGCAACACGCAGAAATCCACCCTCTGAAACTGACGAACATGGGCAAAAGAAGCTAGCTCAGGTTGCAACCTTTAAGCAGAAATAAAAAAAGACGCAAGGGCGTGGAGAGCTGGCGAAAAAGCAACACTGAGAAATCTACCCTCTGAAACCGAAGAAGATGGGCAACAGAGGCTAGCTCAGGTGGCAATCTTTAAGCAAAAAAAATAGAATAAAAAAATACAATGGCGAGGAGACCCGGTCAAAAAGCAACCCTGAAAAGGTACCCTCTGAAACTGAGGAAGCAGGGCAACAGTGCCTAGCTCAGGTGACAATCTTTAAGCAAAAGAAACACACAAGGGCGTGGGGAGCTGGCGAAAAGGCAACACTGTGAAATCCACCCTCTGAAACGGACGAAGATGGGCAACAGAGGCTAGCTCAGGTGGCAATCTATAAGCAAAAGAAACACACAAGGGCGTGGAGACCTGGGGAAAAAGCAACACGGAGAAATCCACCCTCTGAAACTGAGGAAGATGGGCAAGAGAGGCTACCTCAGGTGGCAATCGTTAAGCAAAAGAAACACACAAGGGCGTGGAGACCTGGGGAAAAAGCAACACTGAGAAATCCACCCTCTGAAACTGAGGAAGATGGGCAAGAGAGGCTAGCTCAGGTGGCAATCGTGAAGCAAAAACAAAACACAAAGGCGTGGAGACCTGGGGAAAAAGCAACCCTGAAATATCTACCCTCTGAAACTGAGGAAGATGGGCAAGAGAGGCTGGCTTCAGGTGGCAAACTTTAAGCAAAAGAAACACACAAGGGCGGGGAGACCTGGGGAAAAAGCAACACTGAGAAATCCACCCTCTGAAACTGAGGAAGATGGGCAACAGAGGCTAGCTCAGGTGGCAATAGTTAAGCAAAAACGAAACACAAGGGCGTGCAGACCTGGCAAAAAAGCAACAGCGAGAAATCTACCCTCTCAAACCGACGAACATGGGCAACAGAGGCTAGCTCAGGTGGCAATTTTTAAGGAAAAATAAAAGGAAGTGCGTGGAGACCTGGGGAAAAAGCAACACGGAGAAATCTACCCTCTGAAACTGAGAAAGAAGCGCAACAGAGGCTAGCTCAGGTGGCAATCTTTAAGCAAAAGAAACACACAAGGGCGTGGGGAGCTGGCGAAAAGGCAACACTGAGAAATCCACCCTCTGAAACGGACGAAGATGGGCAACAGAGGGTAGCTCAGGTGGCAATCGTTAAGCAAAAGAAACACACAAGGGCGTGGAGACCTGGGGAAAAAGCAACACGCAGAAATCCACCCTCTGAAACTGACGAACATGGGCAAAAGAAGCTAGCTCAGGTTGCAACCTTTAAGCAGAAATAAAAAAAGACGCAAGGGCGTGGAGAGCTGGCGAAAAAGCAACACTGAGAAATCTACCCTCTGAAACCGAAGAAGATGGGCAACAGAGGCTAGCTCAGGTGGCAATCTTTAAGCAAAAAAAATAGAATAAAAAAATACAATGGCGAGGAGACCCGGTCAAAAAGCAACCCTGAAAAAGGTACCCTCTGAAACTCAAGAAGCAGGGCAACAGTGCCTAGCTCAGGTGACAATCTTTAAGCAAAAGAAACACACAAGGGCGTGGGGAGCTGGCGAAAAGGCAACACTGTGAAATCCACCCTCTGAAACGGACGAAGATGGGCAACAGAGGCTAGCTCAGGTGGCAATCTATAAGCAAAAGAAACACACAAGGGCGTGGAGACCTGGGGAAAAAGCAACACGGAGAAATCCACCCTCTGAAACTGAGGAAGATGGGCAAGAGAGGCTACCTCAGGTGGCAATCGTTAAGCAAAAGAAACACACAAGGGCGTGGAGACCTGGGGAAAAAGCAACACTGAGAAATCCACCCTCTGAAACTGAGGAAGTTGGGCGACAGAGGCTAGCTCAAGTGGCAATCTTTAAGCAAAAACAAAACACAAAGGCGTGGAGACCTGGGGAAAAAGCAACCCTGAAATATCTACCCTCTGAAACTGAGGAAGATGGGCAAGAGAGGCTGGCTTCAGGTGGCAAACTTTAAGCAAAAGAAACACACAAGGGCGTGGAGACCTGGGGAAAAAGCAACACTGAGAAATTCACCCTCTGAAACTGAGGAAGATGGGCAACAGAGGCTAGCTCAGGTGGCAATAGTTAAGCAAAAACAAAACACAAGGGCGTGCAGACCTGGCAAAAATGCAACAGTGAGAAATCTACCCTCTGAAACCGACGAACATGGGCAACAGAGGCTAGCTCAGGTGGCAATTTTTAAAAAAAAATAAAAGGAAGTGCGTGGAGACCTGGGGAAAAAGCAACACGGAGAAATCTACCCTCTGAAACTGAGAAAGAAGCGCAACAGAGGCTAGCTCAGGTGGCAATCTTTAAGCAAAAGAAACACACAAGGGCGTGGAGACCTGGGGAAAAAGCAGCACTGATAAATCTACCCTCTGAAACTGACGAGGATGGGCAACAGAGGCTACCTCAGGTGGCAATCTTTAAGCAAAAGAAACACATAAGGGCGTGGGAAGCTGGCGAAAAGGCAACACTGAGAAATCCACCCTCTGAAACGGACGAAGATGGGCAACAGAGGCTAGCTCAGGTGGCAATCTTTAAGCAAAAGAAACACACAAGGGTGTGGAGACCTGGGGAAAAAGCAACACGGAGAAATCTACCCTCTGAAACTGACGAACATGGGCAAAAGAAGCTAGCTCAGGTTGCAACCTTTAAGCAGAAAAAAAAAAAGACGCAAGGGCGAGGAGAGCTGGCGAAAATGCAACACTGAGAAATCTACCCTCTGAAACCGAAGAAGATGGGCAACACAGGCTAGCTCAGGTGGCAATCATTAAGCAAAAACAAAACCCAAAGGCGTGGAGACCTGGGGAAAAAGCAACCCTGAAATGTCTACCCTCTGAAACTGAGGAAGATGAGCAAGAGAGGCTGGCTTCAGGTGGCAAACTTTAAGCAAAAGAAACACACAAGGGCGTGGAGACCTGGGGAAAAAGCAACACTGAGAAATCCACCCTCTGAAACTGAGGAAGATGGGCAAGAGAGGCTAGCTCAGGTGGCAATCGTTAAGCAAAAACAAAACACAAAGGCGTGGAGACCTGGGGAGAAAGCAACACTGAGAAATCCACCCTCTGAAACTGAGGAAGATGGGCAACAGAGGCTAGCTCAGGTGGCAATAGTTAAGCAAAAACAAAACACAAGGGCTTGCAGACCTGGCAAAAAAGCAACAGTGAGAAATCTACCCTCTGAAAGCGACGAAGATGGGCAACAGAGGCTAGCTCAGGTGGCAATTTTTAAGCAAAAATAAAAGGAAGTGCATGGAGACCTGGGGAAAAAGCAACACGGAGAAATCTACCCTCTGAAACTGAGAAAGAAGCGCAACAGAGGCTAGCTCAGGTGGCAATCTTTAAGCAAAAGAAACACACAAGGGAGTGGGGACCTGGGGAAAAAGCAACACGGAGAAATCCACCCTATGAAACTGAGGAAGATGGGCAACAGAGGCTACCTCAGGTGGCACTCGTTAAGCAAAAACAAAACACACAGGCGTGGAGACCTGGGGAAAAAGCAACCCTGAAATATCTACCATCTGAAACTGAGGAAGATGGGCAAGAGAGGCTGGCTTCAGGTGGCAAACTTTAAGCAAAAGAAACACACAAGGGCGTGGAGACCTGGGGAAAAAGCAGCACTGAGAAATCTACCCTCTGAAACTGACGAGGATGGGCAACAGAGGCTGGCTCAGGTGGCAATCGTTAAGCAAAAGAAACACACAAGGGCGTGGAGACCTGGGGAAAAAGCAACACGCAGAAATCCACCCTCTGAAACTGAAGAACATGGGCAAAAGAAGCTAGCTCAGGTTGCAACCTTTAAGCAGAAATAAAAAAAGACGCAAGGGCGTGGAGAGCTGGCGAAAAAGCAACACTGAGAAATCTACCCTCTGAAACCGAAGAAGATGGGCAACAGAGGCTAGCTCAGGTGGCAATCTTTAAGCAAAAAAAATAGAATAAAAAAATACAATGGCGAGGAGACCCGGTCAAAAAGCAACCCTGAAAAAGGTACCCTCTGAAACTGAGGAAGCAGGGCAACAGTGCCTAGCTCAGGTGACAATCTTTAAGCAAAAGAAACACACAAGGGCGTGGGGAGCTGGCGAAAAGGCAACACTGTGAAATCCACCCTCTGAAACGGACGAAGATGGGCAACAGAGGCTAGCTCAGGTGGCAATCTATAAGCAAAAGAAACACACAAGGGCGTGGAGACCTGGGGAAAAAGCAACACGGAGAAATCCACCCTCTGAAACTGAGGAAGATGGGCAAGAGAGGCTACCTCAGGTGGCAATCGTTAAGCAAAAGAAACACACAAGGGCGTGGAGACCTGGGGAAAAAGCAACACTGAGAAATCCACCCTCTGAAACTGAGGAAGATGGGCAAGAGAGGCTAGCTCAGGTGGCAATCGTTAAGCAAAAACAAAACACAAAGGCGTGGAGACCTGGGAAAAAGCAACCCTGAAATATCTACCCTCTGAAACTGAGGAAGTTGGGCAAGAGAGGCTGGCTTCAGGTGGCAAACTTTAAGCAAAAGAAACACACAAGGGCGTGGAGACCTGGGGAAAAAGCAACACTGAGAAATCCACCATCTGAAACTGAGGAAGATGGGCAACAGAGGCTAGCTCAGGTGGCAATAGTTAAGGAAAAACAAAACACAAGGGCGTGCAGACCTGGCAAAAAAGCAACAGCGAGAAATCTACCCTCTGACACCGACGAACATGGGCAACAGAGGCTAGCTCAGGTGGCAATTTTTAAGGAAAAATAAAAGGAAGTGCGTGGAGACCTGGGGAAAAAGCAACACGGAGAAATCTACCCTCTGAAACTGAGAAAGAAGCGCAACAGAGGCTAGCTCAGGTGGCAATCTTTAAGCAAAAGAAACACACAAGGGCGTGGGGAGCTGACGAAAAGGCAACACTGAGAAATCCACCCTCTGAAACGGACGAAGATGGGCAACAGAGGGTAGCTCAGGTGGCAATCTTAAGCAAAAGAAACACACAAGCGTGTGGAGACCTGGGGAAAAAGCAACACGGAGAAATCTACCCTCTGAAACTGACGAACATGGGCAAAAGAAGCTAGCTCAGGTTGCAACCTTTAAGCAGAAAAAAAAAAAGACGCAAGGGCGTGGAGAGCTGGCGAAAAAGCAACACTGAGAAATCTACCCTCTGAAACCGAAGAAGATGGGCAACAGAGGCTAGCTCAGGTGGCAATCTTTAAGCAAAAAACATAAAATAAAAAAATACAATGGCGAGGAGACCCGGTCAAAAAGCAACCCTGAAAAAGGTACCCTCTGAAACTGAGGAAGCAGGGCAACAGTGCCTAGCTCAGGTGACAATCTTTAAGCAAAAGAAACACACAAGGGCGTGGGGAGCTGGCGAAAAGGCAACACTGAGAAATCCACCCTCTGAAACGGACGAAGATGGGCAACAGAGGCTAGCTCAGGTGGCAATCTTTAAGCAAAAACAAAACCCAAAGGCGTGGAGACCTGGGGAAAAAGCAACCCTGAAATATCTACCCTCTGAAACTGAGGAAGATGGGCAAGTGAGGCTGGCTTCAGGTGGCAAACTTTAAGCAAAAGAAACACACAAGGGCGTGGAGACCTGGGGAAAAAGCAGCACTGAGAAATCTACCCTCTGAAACTGACGAGGATGGGCAACAGAGGCTAGCTCAGGTGGCAATCGTTAAGCAAAAGAAACTGACAAGGGCGTGGAGACCTGGGGAAAAAGCAACACGGAGAAATCCACCCTCTGAAACTGAGGAAGATGGGCAACAGAGGCTACTTCAGGTGGCACTCGTTAAGCAAAAACAAAACACACAGGCGTGGAGACCTCGGGAAAAAGCAACACGCAGAAATCCACCCTCTGAAACTGATGATCATGGGCCAAAGAAGCTAGCTCAGGTTGCAACCTTTAAGCAGAAATAAAAAAAGACGCAAGGGCGTGGAGAGCTGGCGAAAAAGCAACACTGAGAAATCTACCCTCTGAAACCGAAGAAGATGGGCAACAGAGGCTAGCTCAGGTGGCAATCTTTAAGCAAAAAAAATAGAATAAAAAAATACAATGGCGAGGAGACCCGGTCAAAAAGCAACCCTGAAAAAGGTACCCTCTGAAACTGAGGAAGCAGGGCAACAGTGCCTAGCTCAGGTGACAATCTTTAAGCAAAAGAAACACACAAGGGCGTGGGGAGCTGCCGAAAAGGCAACACTGTGAAATCCACCCTCTGAAACGGACGAAGATGGGCAACAGAGGCTAGCTCAGGTGGCAATCTATAAGCAAAAGAAACACACAAGGGCGTGGAGACCTGGGGAAAAAGCAACACGGAGAAATCCACCCTCTGAAACTGAGGAAGATGGGCAAGAGAGGCTACCTCAGGTGGCAATCGTTAAGCAAAAGAAACACACAAGGGTGTGGAGACCTGGGGAAAAAGCAACACTGAGAAATCCACCCTCTGAAACTGAGGAAGATGGGCAAGAGAGGCTAGCTCAGGTGGCAATCGTTAAGCAAAAACAAAACACAAAGGCGTGGAGACCTGGGAAAAAGCAACCCTGAAATATCTACCCTCTGAAACTGAGGAAGTTGGGCAAGAGAGGCTGGCTTCAGGTGGCAAACTTTAAGCAAAAGAAACACACAAGGGCGTGGAGACCTGGGGAAAAAGCAACACTGAGAAATCCACCATCTGAAACTGAGAAAGATGGGCAACAGAGGCTAGCTCAGGTGGCAATAGTTAAGGAAAAACAAAACACAAGGGCGTGCAGACCTGGCAAAAAAGCAACAGCGAGAAATCTACCCTGTGACACCGACGAACATGGGCAACAGAGGCTAGCTCAGGTGGCAATTTTTAAGGAAAAATAAAAGGAAGTGCGTGGAGACCTGGGGAAAAAGCAACACGGAGAAATCTACCCTCTCAAACTGAGAAAGAAGCGCAACAGAGGCTAGCTCAGGTGGCAATCTTTAAGCAAAAGAAACACACAAGGGCGTGGGGAGCTGGCGAAAAGGCAACACTGAGAAATCCACCCTCTGAAACGGACGAAGATGGGCAACAGAGGGTAGCTCAGGTGGCAATCTTAAGCAAAAGAAACACACAAGGGTGTGGAGACCTGGGGAAAAAGCAACACGGAGAAATCTACCCTCTGAAACTGACGAACATGGGCAAAACAAGCTAGCTCAGGTTGCAACCTTTAAGCAGAAAAAAAAAAAGACGCAAGGGCGTGGAGAGCTGGCGAAAAAGCAACACTGAGAAATCTTCCCTCTGAAACCGAAGAAGATGGGCAACAGAGGCTAGCTCAGGTGGCAATCTTTAAGCAAAAAACATAAAATAAAAAAATACAATGGCGAGGAGACCCGGTCAAAAAGCAACCCTGAAAAAGGTACCCTCTGAAACTGAGGAAGCAGGGCAACAGTGCCTAGCTCAGGTGACAATCTTTAAGCAAAAGAAACACACAAGGGCGTGGGGAGCTGGCGAAAAGGCAACACTGAGAAATCCACCCTCTGAAACGGACGAAGATGGGCAACAGAGGCTAGCTCAGGTGGCAATCTTTAAGCAAAAACAAAACCCAAAGGCGTGGAGACCTGGGGAAAAAGCAACCCTGAAATATCTACCCTCTGAAACTGAGGAAGATGGGCAAGTGAGGCTGGCTTCAGGTGGCAAACTTTAAGCAAAAGAAACACACAAGGGCGTGGAGACCTGGGGAAAAAGCAGCACTGAGAAATCTACCCTCTGAAACTGACGAGGATGGAAAACAGAGGCTAGCTCAGGTGGCAATCGTTAAGCAAAAGAAACTGACAAGGGCGTGGAGACCTGGGGAAAAAGCAACACGGAGAAATCCACCCTCTGAAACTGAGGAAGATGGGCAACAGAGGCTACTTCAGGTGGCACTCGTTAAGCAAAAACAAAACACACAGGCGTGGAGACCTGGGGAAAAAGCAACCCTGAAATATCTACCATCTGAAACTGAGGAAGATGGGCAAGAGAGGCTGGCTTCAGGTGGCAAACTTTAAGCAAAAGAAACACACAAGGGCGTGGAGACCTGGGGAAAAAGCAGCACTGAGAAATCTACCCTCTGAAACTGACGAGGATGGGCAACAGAGGCTGGCTCAGGTGGCAATCGTTAAGCAAAAGAAACACACAAGGGCGTGGAGACCTCGGGAAAAAGCAACACGCAGAAATCCACCCTCTGAAACTGACGATCATGGGCCAAAGAAGCTAGCTCAGGTTGCAACCTTTAAGCAGAAATAAAAAAAGACGCAAGGGCGTGGAGAGCTGGTGAAAAAGCAACACTGAGAAATCTACCCTCTGAAACCGAAGAAGATGGGCAACAGAGGCTAGCTCAGGTGGCAATCTTTAAGCAAAAAAAATAGAATAAAAAAATACAATGGCGAGGAGACCCGGTCAAAAAGCAACCCTGAAAAAGGTACCCTCTGAAACTGAGGAAGCAGGGCAACAGTGCCTAGCTCAGGTGACAATCTTTAAGCAAAAGAAACACACAAGGGCGTGGGGAGCTGGCGAAAAGGCAACACTGTGAAATCCACCCTCTGAAACGGACGAAGATGGGCAACAGAGGCTAGCTCAGGTGGCAATCTATAAGCAAAAGAAACACACAAGGGCGTGGAGACCTGGGGAAAAAGCAACACGGAGAAATCCACCCTCTGAAACTGAGGAAGATGGGCAAGAGAGGCTACCTCAGGTGGCAATCGTTAAGCAAAAGAAACACACAAGGGCGTGGAGACCTGGGGAAAAAGCACCACTGAGAAATCCACCCTCTGAAACTGAGTTAGTTGGGCGACAGAGGCTAGCTCAGGTGGCACTCGTTAAGCAAAAACAAAACACACAGGCGTGGAGACCTGGGGAAAAAGCAACCCTGAAATATCTACCATCTGAAACTGAGGAAGATGGGCAAGAGAGGCTGGCTTCAGGTGGCAAACTTTAAGCAAAAGAAACACACAAGGGCGTGGAGACCTGGGGAAAAAGCAACACTGAGAAATCCACCCTCTGAAACTGAGGAAGATGGGCAACAGAGGCTAGCTCAGGTGGCAATAGTTAAGCAAAAACAAAACACAAGGGCGTGCAGACCTGGCAAAAAAGCAACAGTGAGAAATCTACCCTCTGAAACCGACGAACATGGGCAACAGAGGCTAGCTCAGGTGGCAATTTTTAAGGAAAAATAAAAGGAAGTGCGTGGAGACCTGGGGAAAAAGCAACACGGAGAAATCTACCCTCTGAAACTGAGAAAGAAGCGCAACAGAGGCTAGCTGAGGTGGCAATCTTTAAGCAAAAGAAACACACAAGGGCGTGGGGAGCTGGCGAAAAGGCAACACTGAGAAATCCACCCTCTGAAACGGACGAAGATGGGCAACAGAGGCTAGCTCAGGTGGCAAACTTTAAGCAAAAGAAACACACAAGGGTGTGGAGACCTGGGGAAAAAGCAACACGGAGAAATCTACCCTCTGAAACTGACGAACATGGGCAAAAGAAGCTAGCTCAGGTTGCAACCTTTAAGCAGAAAAAAAAAAAGACGCAAGGGCGTGGAGAGCTGGCGAAAAAGCAACACTGAGAAATCTACCCTCTGAAACCGAAGAAGTTGGGCAACACAGGCTAGCTCAGGTGGCAATCATTAAGCAAAAACAAAACCCAAAGGCGTGGAGACCTGGGGAAAAAGCAACCCTGAAATATCTACCCTCTGAAACTGAGGAAGATGAGCAAGAGAGGCTGGCTTCAGGTGGCAAACTTTAAGCAAAAGAAACACACAAGGGCGTGGAGACCTGGGGAAAAAGCAGCACTGAGAAATCTACCCTCTGAAACTGACGAGGATGGGCAACAGAGGCTGGCTCAGGTGGCAATCGTTAAGCAAAAGAAACACACAAGGGCGTGGAGACCTCGGGAAAAAGCAACACGCAGAAATCCACCCTCTGAAACTGACGATCATGGGCCAAAGAAGCTAGCTCAGGTTGCAACCTTTAAGCAGAAATAAAAAAAGACGCAAGGGCGTGGAGAGCTGGTGAAAAAGCAACACTGAGAAATCTACCCTCTGAAACCGAAGAAGATGGGCAACAGAGGCTAGCTCAGGTGGCAATCTTTAAGCAAAAAAAATAGAATAAAAAAATACAATGGCGAGGAGACCCGGTCAAAAAGCAACCCTGAAAAAGGTACCCTCTGAAACTGAGGAAGCAGGGCAACAGTGCCTAGCTCAGGTGACAATCTTTAAGCAAAAGAAACACACAAGGGCGTGGGGAGCTGGCGAAAAGGCAACACTGTGAAATCCACCCTCTGAAACGGACGAAGATGGGCAACAGAGGCTAGCTCAGGTGGCAATCTATAAGCAAAAGAAACACACAAGGGCGTGGAGACCTGGGGAAAAAGCAACACGGAGAAATCCACCCTCTGAAACTGAGGAAGATGGGCAAGAGAGGCTACCTCAGGTGGCAATCGTTAAGCAAAAGAAACACACAAGGGCGTGGAGACCTGGGGAAAAAGCACCACTGAGAAATCCACCCTCTGAAACTGAGGAAGTTGGGCGACAGAGGCTAGCTCAGGTGGCACTCGTTAAGCAAAAACAAAACACACAGGCGTGGAGACCTGGGGAAAAAGCAACCCTGAAATATCTACCATCTGAAACTGAGGAAGATGGGCAAGAGAGGCTGGCTTCAGGTGGCAAACTTTAAGCAAAAGAAACACACAAGGGCGTGGAGACCTGGGGAAAAAGCAACACTGAGAAATCCACCCTCTGAAACTGAGGAAGATGGGCAACAGAGGCTAGCTCAGGTGGCAATAGTTAAGCAAAAACAAAACACAAGGGCGTGCAGACCTGGCAAAAAAGCAACAGTGAGAAATCTACCCTCTGAAACCGACGAACATGGGCAACAGAGGCTAGCTCAGGTGGCAATTTTTAAGGAAAAATAAAAGGAAGTGCGTGGAGACCTGGGGAAAAAGCAACACGGAGAAATCTACCCTCTGAAACTGAGAAAGAAGCGCAACAGAGGCTAGCTGAGGTGGCAATCTTTAAGCAAAAGAAACACACAAGGGCGTGGGGAGCTGGCGAAAAGGCAACACTGAGAAATCCACCCTCTGAAACGGACGAAGATGGGCAACAGAGGCTAGCTCAGGTGGCAAACTTTAAGCAAAAGAAACACACAAGGGTGTGGAGACCTGGGGAAAAAGCAACACGGAGAAATCTACCCTCTGAAACTGACGAACATGGGCAAAAGAAGCTAGCTCAGGTTGCAACCTTTAAGCAGAAAAAAAAAAAGACGCAAGGGCGTGGAGAGCTGGCGAAAAAGCAACACTGAGAAATCTACCCTCTGAAACCGAAGAAGTTGGGCAACACAGGCTAGCTCAGGTGGCAATCATTAAGCAAAAACAAAACCCAAAGGCGTGGAGACCTGGGGAAAAAGCAACCCTGAAATATCTACCCTCTGAAACTGAGGAAGATGAGCAAGAGAGGCTGGCTTCAGGTGGCAAACTTTAAGCAAAAGAAACACACAAGGGCGTGGAGACCTGGGGAAAAAGCAGCACTGAGAAATCTACCCTCTGAAACTGACGAGGATGGGCAACAGAGGCTGGCTCAGGTGGCAATCGTTAAGCAAAAGAAACACACAAGGGCGTGGAGACCTCGGGAAAAAGCAACACGCAGAAATCCACCCTCTGAAACTGACGATCATGGGCCAAAGAAGCTAGCTCAGGTTGCAACCTTTAAGCAGAAATAAAAAAAGACGCAAGGGCGTGGAGAGCTGGCGAAAAAGCAACACTGAGAAATCTACCCTCTGAAACCGAAGAAGATGGGCAACAGAGGCTAGCTCAGGTGGCAATCTTTAAGCAAAAAAAATAGAATAAAAAAATACAATGGCGAGGAGACCCGGTCAAAAAGCAACCCTGAAAAAGGTACCCTCTGAAACTGAGGAAGCAGGGCAACAGTGCCTAGCTCAGGTGACAATCTTTAAGCAAAAGAAACACACAAGGGCGTGGGGAGCTGGCGAAAAGGCAACACTGTGAAATCCACCCTCTGAAACGGACGAAGATGGGCAACAGAGGCTAGCTCAGGTGGCAATCTATAAGCAAAAGAAACACACAAGGGCGTGGAGACCTGGGGAAAAAGCAACACGGAGAAATCCACCCTCTGAAACTGAGGAAGATGGGCAAGAGAGGCTAGCTCAGGTGGCAATCGTTAAGCAAAAGAAACACACAAGGGCGTGGAGACCTGGGGAAAAAGCACCACTGAGAAATCCACCCTCTGAAACTGAGGAAGTTGGGCGACAGAGGCTAGCTCAGGTGGCACTCGTTAAGCAAAAACAAAACACACAGGCGTGGAGACCTGGGGAAAAAGCAACCCTGAAATATCTACCATCTGAAACTGAGGAAGATGGGCAAGAGAGGCTGGCTTCAGGTGGCAAACTTTAAGCAAAAGAAACACACAAGGGCGTGGAGACCTGGGGAAAAAGCAACACTCAGAAATCCACCCTCTGAAACTGAGGAAGATGGGCAACAGAGGCTAGCTCAGGTGGCAATAGTCAAGCAAAAACAAAACACAAGGGCGTGCAGACCTGGCAAAAAAGCAACAGTGAGAAATCTACCCTCTGAAACCGACGAACATGGGCAACAGAGGCTAGCTCAGGTGGCAATTTTTAAGGAAAAATAAAAGGAAGTGCGTGGAGACCTGGGGAAAAAGCAACACGGAGAAATCTACCCTCTGAAACTGAGAAAGAAGCGCAACAGAGGCTAGCTCAGGTGGCAATCTTTAAGCAAAAGAAACACACAAGGGCGTGGGGAGCTGGCGAAAAGGCAACACTGAGAAATCCACCCTCTGAAACGGACGAAGATGGGCAACAGAGGCTAGCTCAGGTGGCAAACTTTAAGCAAAAGAAACACACAAGGGTGTGGAGACCTGGGGAAAAAGCAACACGGAGAAATCTACCCTCTGAAACTGACGAACATGGGCAAAAGAAGCTAGCTCAGGTTGCAACCTTTAAGGAGAAAAAAAAAAAGACGCAAGGGCGTGGAGAGCTGGCGAAAAAGGAACACTGAGAAATCTACCCTCTGAAACCGAAGAAGATGGGCAACACAGGCTAGCTCAGGTGGCAATCATTAAGCAAAAACAAAACCCAAAGGCGTGGAGACCTGGGGAAAAAGCAACCCTGAAATATCTACCCTCTGAAACTGAGGAAGATGAGCAAGAGAGGCTGGCTTCAGGTGGCAAACTTTAAGCAAAAGAAACACACAAGGGCGTGGAGACCTGGGGAAAAAGCAACACTGAGAAATCCACCCTCTGAAACTGAGGAAGATGGGCAAGAGAGGCTAGCTCAGGTGGCAATCGTTAAGCAAAAACAAAACACAAAGGCGTGGAGACC
The DNA here is from genome assembly GCF_041296235.1 of Equus asinus. NCBI lineage: Eukaryota > Metazoa > Chordata > Mammalia > Perissodactyla > Equidae > Equus > Equus asinus. Next base: position 681,447 of record NW_027224844.1, read on the forward strand.
TTCTGGAGAAAGCAACACTGAGAAATCCACCCTCTGAAACTGAGGAAGATGGGCAACAGAGGCTAGCTCAGGTGGCAATAGTTAAGCAAAAACAAAACACAAGGGCTTGCAGACCTGGCAAAAAAGCAACAGTGAGAAATCTACCCTCTGAAAGCGACGAAGATGGGCAACAGAGGCTAGCTCAGGTGGCAATTTTTAAGGAAAAATAAAAGGAAGTGCATGGAGACCTGGGGAAAAAGCAACACGGAGAAATCTACCCTCTGAAACTGAGAAAGAAGCGCAACAGAGGCTAGCTCAGGTGGCAATCTTTAAGCAAAAGAAACACACAAGGGCGTGGGGACCTGGGGAAAAAGCAACACGGAGAAATCCACCCTATGAAACTGAGGAAGATGGGCAACAGAGGCTACCTCAGGTGGCACTCGTTAAGCAAAAACAAAACACACAGGCGTGGAGACCTGGGGAAAAAGCAACCCTGAAATATCTACCATCTGAAACTGAGGAAGATGGGCAAGAGAGGCTGGCTTCAGGTGGCAAACTTTAAGCAAAAGAAACACACAAGGGCGTGGAGACCTGGGGAAAAAGCAGCACTGAGAAATCTACCCTCTGAAACTGACGAGGATGGGCAACAGACGCTGGCTCAGGTGGCAATCGTTAAGCAAAAGAAACACACAAGGGCGTGGAGACCTGGGGAAAAAGCAACACGCAGAAATCCACCCTCTGAAACTGACGAACATGGGCAAAAGAAGCTAGCTCAGGTTGCAACCTTTAAGCAGAAATAAAAAAAGACGCAAGGGCGTGGAGAGCTGGCGAAAAAGCAACACTGAGAAATCTACCCTCTGAAACCGAAGAAGATGGGCAACAGAGGCTAGCTCAGGTGGCAATCTTTAAGCAAAAAAAATAGAATAAAAAAATACAATGGCGAGGAGACCCGGTCAAAAAGCAACGCTGAAAAAGGTACCCTCTGAAACTGAGGAAGCAGGGCAACAGTGCCTAGCTCAGGTGACAATCTTTAAGCAAAAGAAACACACAAGGGCGTGGGGAGCTGGCGAAAAGGCAACACTGTGAAATCCACCCTCTGAAACGGACGAAGATGGGCAACAGAGGCTAGCTCAGGTGGCAATCTATAAGCAAAAGAAACACACAAGGGCGTGGAGACCTGGGGAAAAAGCAGCACTGAGAAATCTACCCTCTGAAACTGACGAGGATGGGCAACAGAGGCTAGCTCAGGTGGCAATCGTTAAGCAAAAGAAACACACAAGGGCGTGGAGACCTGGGGAAAAAGCAACACTGAGAAATCCACCCTCTGAAACTGAGGAAGATGGGCAACAGAGGCTACCTCAGGTGGCACTCGTTAAGCAAAAACAAAACACACAGGCGTGGAGACCTGGGGAAAAAGCAACCCTGAAATATCTACCATCTGAAACGGAGGAAGATGGGCAAGAGAGGCTGGCTTCAGGTGGCAAACTTTAAGCAAAAGAAACACACAAGGGCGTGGAGACCTGGGGAAAAAGCAGCACTGAGAAATCTACCCTCTGAAACTGAGGAAGTTGGGCGACAGAGGCTAGCTCAGGTGGCAATCGTTAAGCGAAAACAAAACACAAAGGGGTGGAGACCTGGGGAAAAAGCAACCCTGAAATATCTACCCTCTGAAACTGAGGAAGATGGGCAAGAGAGGCTGGCTTCAGGTGGCAAACTTTAAGCAAAAGAAACACACAAGGGCGTGGAGACCTGGGGAAAAAGCAACACTGAGAAATCCACCCTCTGAAACTGAGGAAGATGGGCAACAGAGGCTAGCTCAGGTGGCAATAGTTAAGCAAAAACAAAACACAAGGGCGTGCAGACCTGGCAAAAAAGCAACAGTGAGAAATCTACCCTCTGAAACCGACGAACGTGGGCAACAGAGGCTAGCTCAGGTGGCAATTTTTAAGGAAAAATAAAAGGAAGTGCGTGGAGACCTGGGGAAAAAGCAACACGGAGAAATCTACCCTCTGAAACTGAGAAAGAAGCGCAACAGAGGCTAGCTCAGGTGGCAATCTTTAAGCAAAAGAAACACACAAGGGCGTGGGGAGCTGGCGAAAAGGCAACACTGAGAAATCCACCCTCTGAAACGGACGAAGATGGGCAACAGAGGCTAGCTCAGGTGGCAAACTTTAAGCAAAAGAAACACACAAGGGTGTGGAGACCTGGGGAAAAAGCAACACGGAGAAATCTACCCTCTGAAACTGACGAACATGGGCAAAAGAAGCTAGCTCAGGTTGCAACCTTTAAGGAGAAAAAAAAAAGACGCAAGGGCGTGGAGAGCTGGCGAAAAAGCAACACTGAGAAATCTACCCTCTGAAACCGAAGAAGATGGGCAACACAGGCTAGCTCAGGTGGCAATCATTAAGCAAAAACAAAACCCAAAGGCGTGGAGACCTGGGGAAAAAGCAACCCTGAAATATCTACCCTCTGAAACTGAGGAAGATGAGCAAGAGAGGCTGGCTTCAGCTGGCAAACTTTAAGCAAAAGAAACACACAAGGGCGTGGAGACCTGGGGAAAAAGCAACACTGAGAAATCCACCCTCTGAAACTGAGGAAGATGGGCAAGAGAGGCTAGCTCAGGTGGCAATCGTTAAGCAAAAACAAAACACAAAGGCGTGGAGACCTTCTGGAGAAAGCAACACTGAGAAATCCACCCTCTGAAACTGAGGAAGATGGGCAACAGAGGCTAGCTCAGGTGGCAATAGTTAAGCAAAAACAAAACACAAGGGCTTGCAGACCTGGCAAAAAAGCAACAGTGAGAAATCTACCCTCTGAAAGCGACGAAGATGGGCAACAGAGGCTAGCTCAGGTGGCAATTTTTAAGGAAAAATAAAAGGAAGTGCATGGAGACCTGGGGAAAAAGCAACACGGAGAAATCTACCCTCTGAAACTGAGAAAGAAGCGCAACAGAGGCTAGCTCAGGTGGCAATCTTTAAGCAAAAGAAACACACAAGGGCGTGGGGACCTGGGGAAAAAGCAACACGGAGAAATCCACCCTATGAAACTGAGGAAGATGGGCAACAGAGGCTACCTCAGGTGGCACTCGTTAAGCAAAAACAAAACACACAGGCGTGGAGACCTGGGGAAAAAGCAACCCTGAAATATCTACCATCTGAAACTGAGGAAGATGGGCAAGAGAGGCTGGCTTCAGGTGGCAAACTTTAAGCAAAAGAAACACACAAGGGCGTGGAGACCTGGGGAAAAAGCAGCACTGAGAAATCTACCCTCTGAAACTGACGAGGATGGGCAACAGACGCTGGCTCAGGTGGCAATCGTTAAGCAAAAGAAACACACAAGGGCGTGGAGACCTGGGGAAAAAGCAACACGCAGAAATCCACCCTCTGAAACTGACGAACATGGGCAAAAGAAGCTAGCTCAGGTTGCAACCTTTAAGCAGAAATAAAAAAAGACGCAAGGGCGTGGAGAGCTGGCGAAAAAGCAACACTGAGAAATCTACCCTCTGAAACCGAAGAAGATGGGCAACAGAGGCTAGCTCAGGTGGCAATCTTTAAGCAAAAAAAATAGAATAAAAAAATACAATGGCGAGGAGACCCGGTCAAAAAGCAACCCTGAAAAAGGTACCCTCTGAAACTGAGGAAGCAGGGCAACAGTGCCTAGCTCAGGTGACAATCTTTAAGCAAAAGAAACACACAAGGGCGTGGGGAGCTGGCGAAAAGGCAACACTGTGAAATCCACCCTCTGAAACGGACGAAGATGGGCAACAGAGGCTAGCTCAGGTGGCAATCTATAAGCAAAAGAAACACACAAGGGCGTGGAGACCTGGGGAAAAAGCAGCACTGAGAAATCTACCCTCTGAAACTGACGAGGATGGGCAACAGAGGCTAGCTCAGGTGGCAATCGTTAAGCAAAAGAAACACACAAGGGCGTGGAGACCTGGGGAAAAAGCAACACGGAGAAATCCACCCTCTGAAACTGAGGAAGATGGGCAACAGAGGCTACCTCAGGTGGCACTCGTTAAGCAAAAACAAAACACACAGGCGTGGAGACCTGGGGAAAAAGCAACCCTGAAATATCTACCATCTGAAACTGAGGAAGATGGGCAAGAGAGGCTGGCTTCAGGTGGCAAACTTTAAGCAAAAGAAACACACAAGGGCGTGGAGACCTGGGGAAAAAGCAGCACTGAGAAATCTACCCTCTGAAACTGAGGAAGTTGGGCGACAGAGGCTAGCTCAGGTGGCAATCGTTAAGCGAAAACAAAACACAAAGGGGTGGAGACCTGGGGAAAAAGCAACCCTGAAATATCTACCCTCTGAAACTGAGGAAGATGGGCAAGAGAGGCTGGCTTCAGGTGGCAAACTTTAAGCAAAAGAAACACACAAGGGCGTGGAGACCTGGGGAAAAAGCAACACTGAGAAATCCACCCTCTGAAACTGAGGAAGATGGGCAACAGAGGCTAGCTCAGGTGGCAATAGTTAAGCAAAAACAAAACACAAGGGCGTGCAGACCTGGCAAAAAAGCAACAGCGAGAAATCTACCCTCTGAAACCGACGAACATGGGCAACAGAGGCTAGCTCAGGTGGCAATTTTTAAGGAAAAATAAAAGGAAGTGCGTGGAGACCTGGGGAAAAAGCAACACGGAGAAATCTACCCTCTGAAACTGAGAAAGAAGCGCAACACAGGCTAGCTCAGGTGGCAATCTTTAAGCAAAAGAAACACACAAGGGCATGGGGAGCTGGCGAAAAGGCAACACTGAGAAATCCACCCTCTGAAACGGACGAAGATGGGCAACAGAGGCTAGCTCAGGTGGCAATCTTTAAGCAAAAAAAATAAAAAAAGTAAATACAATGGCGAGGAGACCCGGTCAAAAAGCAACCCTGAAAAAGGTACCCTCTGAAACTGAGGAAGCAGGGCAACAGTGCCTAGCTGAGGTGACAATCTTTAAGCAAAAGAAACACACAAGGGTGTGGAGACCTGGGGAAAAAGCAACACGGAGAAATCTACCCTCTGAAACTGAGGAACATGGGCAAAAGAAGCTAGCTCAGGTTGCAACCTTTAAGCAGAAAAAAAAAAAGACGCAAGGGCGTGGAGAGCTGGCGAAAAAGCAACACTGAGAAATCTACCCTCTGAAACCGAAGAAGATGGGCAACAGAGGCTAGCTCAGGTGGCAATCATTAAGCAAAAACAAAACCCAAAGGCGTGGAGACCTGGGGAAAAAGCAACCCTGAAATATCTACCCTCTGAAACTGAGGAAGATGAGCAAGAGAGGCTGGCTTCAGGTGGCAAACTTTAAGCAAAAGAAACACACAAGGGCGTGGAGACCTGGGGAAAAAGCAACACTGAGAAATCCACCCTCTGAAACTGAGGAAGATGGGCAAGAGAGGCTAGCTCAGGTGGCAATCGTTAAGCAAAAACAAAACACAAAGGCGTGGAGACCTGGGGAGAAAGCAACACTGAGAAATCCACCCTCTGAAACTGAGGAAGATGGGCAACAGAGGCTAGCTCAGGTGGCAATAGTTAAGCAAAAACAAAACACAAGGGCTTGCAGACCTGGCAAAAAAGCAACAGTGAGAAATCTACCCTCTGAAAGCGACGAAGATGGGCAACAGAGGCTAGCTCAGGTGGCAATTTTTAAGGAAAAATAAAAGGAAGTGCATGGAGACCTGGGGAAAAAGCAACACGGAGAAATCTACCCTCTGAAACTGAGAAAGAAGCGCAACAGAGGCTAGCTCAGGTGGCAATCTTTAAGCAAAAGAAACACACAAGGGCGTGGGGACCTGGGGAAAAAGCAACACGGAGAAATCCACCCTATGAAACTGAGGAAGATGGGCAACAGAGGCTACCTCAGGTGGCACTCGTTAAGCAAAAACAAAACACACAGGCGTGGAGACCTGGGGAAAAAGCAACCCTGAAATATCTACCATCTGAAACTGAGGAAGATGGGCAAGAGAGGCTGGCTTCAGGTGGCAAACTTTAAGCAAAAGAAACACACAAGGGCGTGGAGACCTGGGGAAAAAGCAGCACTGAGAAATCTACCCTCTGAAACTGACGAGGATGGGCAACAGACGCTGGCTCAGGTGGCAATCGTTAAGCAAAAGAAACACACAAGGGCGTGGAGACCTGGGGAAAAAGCAACACGCAGAAATCCACCCTCTGAAACTGACGAACATGGGCAAAAGAAGCTAGCTCAGGTTGCAACCTTTAAGCAGAAATAAAAAAAGACGCAAGGGCGTGGAGAGCTGGCGAAAAAGCAACACTGAGAAATCTACCCTCTGAAACCGAAGAAGATGGGCAACAGAGGCTAGCTCAGGTGGCAATCTTTAAGCAAAAAAAATAGAATAAAAAAATACAATGGCGAGGAGACCCGGTCAAAAAGCAACGCTGAAAAAGGTACCCTCTGAAACTGAGGAAGCAGGGCAACAGTGCCTAGCTCAGGTGACAATCTTTAAGCAAAAGAAACACACAAGGGCGTGGGGAGCTGGCGAAAAGGCAACACTGTGAAATCCACCCTCTGAAACGGACGAAGATGGGCAACAGAGGCTAGCTCAGGTGGCAATCTATAAGCAAAAGAAACACACAAGGGCGTGGAGACCTGGGGAAAAAGCAGCACTGAGAAATCTACCCTCTGAAACTGACGAGGATGGGCAACAGAGGCTAGCTCAGGTGGCAATCGTTAAGCAAAAGAAACACACAAGGGCGTGGAGACCTGGGGAAAAAGCAACACGGAGAAATCCACCCTCTGAAACTGAGGAAGATGGGCAACAGAGGCTACCTCAGGTGGCACTCGTTAAGCAAAAACAAAACACACAGGCGTGGAGACCTGGGGAAAAAGCAACCCTGAAATATCTACCATCTGAAACGGAGGAAGATGGGCAAGAGAGGCTGGCTTCAGGTGGCAAACTTTAAGCAAAAGAAACACACAAGGGCGTGGAGACCTGGGGAAAAAGCAGCACTGAGAAATCTACCCTCTGAAACTGAGGAAGTTGGGCGACAGAGGCTAGCTCAGGTGGCAATCGTTAAGCGAAAACAAAACACAAAGGGGTGGAGACCTGGGGAAAAAGCAACCCTGAAATATCTACCCTCTGAAACTGAGGAAGATGGGCAAGAGAGGCTGGCTTCAGGTGGCAAACTTTAAGCAAAAGAAACACACAAGGGCGTGGAGACCTGGGGAAAAAGCAACACTGAGAAATCCACCCTCTGAAACTGAGGAAGATGGGCAACAGAGGCTAGCTCAGGTGGCAATAGTTAAGCAAAAACAAAACACAAGGGCGTGCAGACCTGGCAAAAAAGCAACAGTGAGAAATCTACCCTCTGAAACCGACGAACGTGGGCAACAGAGGCTAGCTCAGGTGGCAATTTTTAAGGAAAAATAAAAGGAAGTGCGTGGAGACCTGGGGAAAAAGCAACACGGAGAAATCTACCCTCTGAAACTGAGAAAGAAGCGCAACAGAGGCTAGCTCAGGTGGCAATCTTTAAGCAAAAGAAACACACAAGGGCGTGGGGAGCTGGCGAAAAGGCAACACTGAGAAATCCACCCTCTGAAACGGACGAAGATGGGCAACAGAGGCTAGCTCAGGTGGCAAACTTTAAGCAAAAGAAACACACAAGGGTGTGGAGACCTGGGGAAAAAGCAACACGGAGAAATCTACCCTCTGAAACTGACGAACATGGGCAAAAGAAGCTAGCTCAGGTTGCAACCTTTAAGGAGAAAAAAAAAAGACGCAAGGGCGTGGAGAGCTGGCGAAAAAGCAACACTGAGAAATCTACCCTCTGAAACCGAAGAAGATGGGCAACACAGGCTAGCTCAGGTGGCAATCATTAAGCAAAAACAAAACCCAAAGGCGTGGAGACCTGGGGAAAAAGCAACCCTGAAATATCTACCCTCTGAAACTGAGGAAGATGAGCAAGAGAGGCTGGCTTCAGGTGGCAAACTTTAAGCAAAAGAAACACACAAGGGCGTGGAGACCTGGGGAAAAAGCAACACTGAGAAATCCACCCTCTGAAACTGAGGAAGATGGGCAAGAGAGGCTAGCTCAGGTGGCAATCGTTAAGCAAAAACAAAACACAAAGGCGTGGAGACCTTCTGGAGAAAGCAACACTGAGAAATCCACCCTCTGAAACTGAGGAAGATGGGCAACAGAGGCTAGCTCAGGTGGCAATAGTTAAGCAAAAACAAAACACAAGGGCTTGCAGACCTGGCAAAAAAGCAACAGTGAGAAATCTACCCTCTGAAAGCGACGAAGATGGGCAACAGAGGCTAGCTCAGGTGGCAATTTTTAAGGAAAAATAAAAGGAAGTGCATGGAGACCTGGGGAAAAAGCAACACGGAGAAATCTACCCTCTGAAACTGAGAAAGAAGCGCAACAGAGGCTAGCTCAGGTGGCAATCTTTAAGCAAAAGAAACACACAAGGGCGTGGGGACCTGGGGAAAAAGCAACACGGAGAAATCCACCCTATGAAACTGAGGAAGATGGGCAACAGAGGCTACCTCAGGTGGCACTCGTTAAGCAAAAACAAAACACACAGGCGTGGAGACCTGGGGAAAAAGCAACCCTGAAATATCTACCATCTGAAACTGAGGAAGATGGGCAAGAGAGGCTGGCTTCAGGTGGCAAACTTTAAGCAAAAGAAACACACAAGGGCGTGGAGACCTGGGGAAAAAGCAGCACTGAGAAATCTACCCTCTGAAACTGACGAGGATGGGCAACAGACGCTGGCTCAGGTGGCAATCGTTAAGCAAAAGAAACACACAAGGGCGTGGAGACCTGGGGAAAAAGCAACACGCAGAAATCCACCCTCTGAAACTGACGAACATGGGCAAAAGAAGCTAGCTCAGGTTGCAACCTTTAAGCAGAAATAAAAAAAGACGCAAGGGCGTGGAGAGCTGGCGAAAAAGCAACACTGAGAAATCTACCCTCTGAAACCGAAGAAGATGGGCAACAGAGGCTAGCTCAGGTGGCAATCTTTAAGCAAAAAAAATAGAATAAAAAAATACAATGGCGAGGAGACCCGGTCAAAAAGCAACCCTGAAAAAGGTACCCTCTGAAACTGAGGAAGCAGGGCAACAGTGCCTAGCTCAGGTGACAATCTTTAAGCAAAAGAAACACACAAGGGCGTGGGGAGCTGGCGAAAAGGCAACACTGTGAAATCCACCCTCTGAAACGGACGAAGATGGGCAACAGAGGCTAGCTCAGGTGGCAATCTATAAGCAAAAGAAACACACAAGGGCGTGGAGACCTGGGGAAAAAGCAGCACTGAGAAATCTACCCTCTGAAACTGACGAGGATGGGCAACAGAGGCTAGCTCAGGTGGCAATCGTTAAGCAAAAGAAACACACAAGGGCGTGGAGACCTGGGGAAAAAGCAACACGGAGAAATCCACCCTCTGAAACTGAGGAAGATGGGCAACAGAGGCTACCTCAGGTGGCACTCGTTAAGCAAAAACAAAACACACAGGCGTGGAGACCTGGGGAAAAAGCAACCCTGAAATATCTACCATCTGAAACTGAGGAAGATGGGCAAGAGAGGCTGGCTTCAGGTGGCAAACTTTAAGCAAAAGAAACACACAAGGGCGTGGAGACCTGGGGAAAAAGCAGCACTGAGAAATCTACCCTCTGAAACTGAGGAAGTTGGGTGACAGAGGCTAGCTCAGGTGGCAATCGTTAAGCGAAAACAAAACACAAAGGGGTGGAGACCTGGGGAAAAAGCAACCCTGAAATATCTACCCTCTGAAACTGAGGAAGATGGGCAAGAGAGGCTGGCTTCAGGTGGCAAACTTTAAGCAAAAGAAACACACAAGGGCGTGGAGACCTGGGGAAAAAGCAACACTGAGAAATCCACCCTCTGAAACTGAGGAAGATGGGCAACAGAGGCTAGCTCAGGTGGCAATAGTTAAGCAAAAACAAAACACAAGGGCGTGCAGACCTGGCAAAAAAGCAACAGCGAGAAATCTACCCTCTGAAACCGACGAACATGGGCAACAGTGGCTAGCTCAGGTGGCAATTTTTAAGGAAAAATAAAAGGAAGTGCGTGGAGACCTGGGGAAAAAGCAACACGGAGAAATCTACCCTCTGAAACTGAGAAAGAAGCGCAACAGAGGCTAGCTCAGGTGGCAATCTTTAAGCAAAAGAAACACACAAGGGCATGGGGAGCTGGCGAAAAGGCAACACTGAGAAATCCACCCTCTGAAACGGACGAAGATGGGCATCAGAGGCTAGCTCAGGTGGCAATCTTTAAGCAAAAAAAATAAAAAAAGAAAATACAATGGCGAGGAGACCCGGTCAAAAAGCAACCCTGAAAAAGGTACCCTCTGAAACTGAGGAAGCAGGGCAACAGTGCCTAGCTGAGGTGACAATCTTTAAGCAAAAGAAACACACAAGGGTGTGGAGACCTGGGGAAAAAGCAACACAGAGAAATCTACCCTCTGAAACTGAGGAACATGGGCAAAAGAAGCTAGCTCAGGTTGCAACCTTTAAGCAGAAAAAAAAAAAGACGCAAGGGCGTGGAGAGCTGGCGAAAAAGCAACACTGAGAAATCTACCCTCTGAAACCGAAGAAGATGGGCAACAGAGGCTAGCTCAGGTGGCAATCATTAAGCAAAAACAAAACCCAAAGGCGTGGAGACCTGGGGAAAAAGCAACCCTGAAATATCTACCCTCTGAAACTGAGGAAGATGAGCAAGAGAGGCTGGCTTCAGGTGGCAAACTTTAAGCAAAAGAAACACACAAGGGCGTGGAGACCTGGGGAAAAAGCAACACTGAGAAATCCACCCTCTGAAACTGAGGAAGATGGGCAAGAGAGGCTAGCTCAGGTGGCAATCGTTAAGCAAAAACAAAACACAAAGGCGTGGAGACTTGGGGAGAAAGCAACACTGAGAAATCCACCCTCTGAAACTGAGGAAGATGGGCAACAGAGGCTAGCTCAGGTGGCAATAGTTAAGCAAAAACAAAACACAAGGGCTTGCAGACCTGGCAAAAAAGCAACAGTGAGAAATCTACCCTCTGAAAGCGACGAAGATGGGCAACAGAGGCTAGCTCAGGTGGCAATTTTTAAGGAAAAATAAAAGGAAGTGCATGGAGACCTGGGGAAAAAGCAACACGGAGAAATCTACCCTCTGAAACTGAGAAAGAAGCGCAACAGAGGCTAGCTCAGGTGGCAATCTTTAAGCAAAAGAAACACACAAGGGCGTGGGGACCTGGGGAAAAAGCAACACGGAGAAATCCACCCTATGAAACTGAGGAAGATGGGCAACAGAGGCTACCTCAGGTGGCACTCGTTAAGCAAAAACAAAACACACCTCCGTGGAGACCTGGGGAAAAAGCAACCCTGAAATATCTACCATCTGAAACTGAGGAAGATGGGCAAGAGAGGCTGGCTTCAGGTGGCAAACTTTAAGCAAAAGAAACACACAAGGGCGTGGAGACCTGGGGAAAAAGCAGCACTGAGAAATCTACCCTCTGAAACTGACGAGGATGGGCAACAGACGCTGGCTCAGGTGGCAATCGTTAAGCAAAAGAAACACACAAGGGCGTGGAGACCTGGGGAAAAAGCAACACGCAGAAATCCACCCTCTGAAACTGACGAACATGGGCAAAAGAAGCTAGCTCAGGTTGCAACCTTTAAGCAGAAATAAAAAAAGACGCAAGGGCGTGGAGAGCTGGCGAAAAAGCAACACTGAGAAATCTACCCTCTGAAACCGAAGAAGATGGGCAACAGAGGCTAGCTCAGGTGGCAATCTTTAAGCAAAAAAAATAGAATAAAAAAATACAATGGCGAGGAGACCCGGTCAAAAAGCAACCCTGAAAAAGGTACCCTCTGAAACTGAGGAAGCAGGGCAACAGTGCCTAGCTCAGGTGACAATCTTTAAGCAAAAGAAACACACAAGGGCGTGGGGAGCTGTCGAAAAGGCAACACTGTGAAATCCACCCTCTGAAACGGACGAAGATGGGCAACAGAGGCTAGCTCAGGTGGCAATCTATAAGCAAAAGAAACACACAAGGGCGTGGAGACCTGGGGAAAAAGCAGCACTGAGAAATCTACCCTCTGAAACTGACGAGGATGGGCAACAGAGGCTAGCTCAGGTGGCAATCGTTAAGCAAAAGAAACACACAAGGGCGTGGAGACCTGGGGAAAAAGCAACACGGAGAAATCCACCCTCTGAAACTGAGGAAGATGGGCAACAGAGGCTACCTCAGGTGGCACTCGTTAAGCAAAAACAAAACACACAGGCGTGGAGACCTGGGGAAAAAGCAACCCTGAAATATCTACCATCTGAAACTGAGGAAGATGGGCAAGAGAGGCTGGCTTCAGGTGGCAAACTTTAAGCAAAAGAAACACACAAGGGCGTGGAGACCTGGGGAAAAAGCAGCACTGAGAAATCTACCCTCTGAAACTGAGGAAGTTGGGCGACAGAGGCTAGCTCAGGTGGCAATCGTTAAGCGAAAACAAAACACAAAGGGGTGGAGACCTGGGGAAAAAGCAACCCTGAAATATCTACCCTCTGAAACTGAGGAAGATGGGCAAGAGAGGCTGGCTTCAGGTGGCAAACTTTAAGCAAAAGAAACACACAAGGGCGTGGAGACCTGGGGAAAAAGCAACACTGAGAAATCCACCCTCTGAAACTGAGGAAGATGGGCAACAGAGGCTAGCTCAGGTGGCAATAGTTAAGCAAAAACAAAACACAAGGGCGTGCAGACCTGGCAAAAAAGCAACAGCGAGAAATCTACCCTCTGAAACCGACGAACATGGGCAACAGAGGCTAGCTCAGGTGGCAATTTTTAAGGAAAAATAAAAGGAAGTGCGTGGAGACCTGGGGAAAAAGCAACACGGAGAAATCTACCCTCTGAAACTGAGAAAGAAGCGCAACAGAGGCTAGCTCAGGTGGCAATCTTTAAGCAAAAGAAACACACAAGGGCATGGGGAGCTGGCGAAAAGACAACACTGAGAAATCCACCCTCTGAAACGGACGAAGATGGGCAACAGAGGCTAGCTCAGGTGGCAATCTTTAAGCAAAAAAAGTAAAATAAAAAAATACAATGGCGAGGAGACCCGGTCAAAAAGCAACCCTGAAAAAGGTACCCTCTGAAACTGAGGAAGCAGGGCAACAGTGCCTAGCTCAGGTGACAATCTTTAAGCAAAAGAAACACACAAGGGTGTGGAGACCTGGGGAAAAAGCAACACTGAGAAATCTACCCTCTGAAACCGAAGAAGATGGGCAACACAGGCTAGCTCAGGTGGCAATCATTAAGCAAAAACAAAACCCAAAGGCGTGGAGACCTGGGGAAAAAGCAACCCTGAAATATCTACCCTCTGAAACTGAGGAAGATGAGCAAGAGAGGCTGGCTTCAGGTGGCAATCTTTAAGCAAAAGAAACACACAAGGGCGTGGAGACCTGGGGAAAAAGCAACACTGAGAAATCCACCCTCTGAAACTGAGGAAGATGGGCAAGAGAGGCTAGCTCAGGTGGCAATCGTTAAGCAAAAACAAAACACAAAGGCGTGGAGACCTTCTGGAGAAAGCAACACTGAGAAATCCACCCTCTGAAACTGAGGAAGATGGGCAACAGAGGCTAGCTCAGGTGGCAATAGTTAAGCAAAAACAAAACACAAGGGCTTGCAGACCTGGCAAAAAAGCAACAGTGAGAAATCTACCCTCTGAAAGCGACGAAGATGGGCAACAGAGGCTAGCTCAGGTGGCAATTTTTAAGGAAAAATAAAAGGAAGTGCATGGAGACCTGGGGAAAAAGCAACACGGAGAAATCTACCCTCTGAAACTGAGAAAGAAGCGCAACAGAGGCTAGCTCAGGTGGCAATCTTTAAGCAAAAGAAACACACAAGGGCGTGGGGACCTGGGGAAAAAGCAACACGGAGAAATCCACCCTATGAAACTGAGGAAGATGGGCAACAGAGGCTACCTCAGGTGGCACTCGTTAAGCAAAAACAAAACACACAGGCGTGGAGACCTGGGGAAAAAGCAACCCTGAAATATCTACCATCTGAAACTGAGGAAGATGGGCAAGAGAGGCTGGCTTCAGGTGGCAAACTTTAAGCAAAAGAAACACACAAGGGCGTGGAGACCTGGGGAAAAAGCAGCACTGAGAAATCTACCCTCTGAAACTGACGAGGATGGGCAACAGAGGCTGGCTCAGGTGGCAATCGTTAAGCAAAAGAAACACACAAGGGCGTGGAGACCTGGGGAAAAAGCAACACGCAGAAATCCACCCTCTGAAACTGACGAACATGGGCAAAAGAAGCTAGCTGAGGTTGCAACCTTTAAGCAGAAATAAAAAAAGACGCAAGGGCGTGGAGAGCTGGCGAAAAAGCAACACTGAGAAATCTACCCTCTGAAACCGAAGAAGATGGGCAACAGAGGCTAGCTCAGGTGGCAATCTTTAAGCAAAAAAAATAGAATAAAAAAATACAATGGCGAGGAGACCCGGTCAAAAAGCAACCCTGAAAAAGGTACCCTCTGAAACTGAGGAAGCAGGGCAACAGTGCCTAGCTCAGGTGACAATCTTTAAGCAAAAGAAACACACAAGGGCGTGGGGAGCTGTCGAAAAGGCAACACTGTGAAATCCACCCTCTGAAACGGACGAAGATGGGCAACAGAGGCTAGCTCAGGTGGCAATCTATAAGCAAAAGAAACACACAAGGGCGTGGAGACCTGGGGAAAAAGCAGCACTGAGAAATCTACCCTCTGAAACTGACGAGGATGGGCAACAGAGGCTAGCTCAGGTGGCAATCGTTAAGCAAAAGAAACACACAAGGGCGTGGAGACCTGGGGAAAAAGCAACACGGAGAAATCCACCCTCTGAAACTCAGGAAGATGGGCAACAGAGGCTACCTCAGGTGGCACTCGTTAAGCAAAAACAAAACACACAGGCGTGGAGACCTGGGGAAAAAGCAACCCTGAAATATCTACCATCTGAAACTGAGGAAGATGGGCAAGAGAGGCTGGCATCAGGTGGCAAACTTTAAGCAAAAGAAACACACAAGGGCGTGGAGACCTGGGGAAAAAGCAGCACTGAGAAATCTACCCTCTGAAACTGAGGAAGTTGGGCGACAGAGGCTAGCTCAGGTGGCAATCGTTAAGCGAAAACAAAACACAAAGGGGTGGAGACCTGGGGAAAAAGCAACCCTGAAATATCTACCCTCTGAAACTGAGGAAGATGGGCAAGAGAGGCTGGCTTCAGGTGGCAAACTTTAAGCAAAAGAAACACACAAGGGCGTGGAGACCTGGGGAAAAAGCAACACTGAGAAATCCACCCTCTGAAACTGAGGAAGATGGGCAACAGAGGCTAGCTCAGGTGGCAATAGTTAAGCAAAAACAAAACACAAGGGCGTGCAGACCTGGCAAAAAAGCAACAGCGAGAAATCTACCCTCTGAAACCGACGAACATGGGCAACAGAGGCTAGCTCAGGTGGCAATTTTTAAGGAAAAATAAAAGGAAGTGCGTGGAGACCTGGGGAAAAAGCAACACGGAGAAATCTACCCTCTGAAACTGAGAAAGAAGCGCAACAGAGGCTAGCTCAGGTGGCAATCTTTAAGCAAAAGAAACACACAAGGGCATGGGGAGCTGGCGAAAAGACAACACTGAGAAATCCACCCTCTGAAACGGACGAAGATGGGCAACAGAGGCTAGCTCAGGTGGCAATCTTTAAGCAAAAAAAGTAAAATAAAAAAATACAATGGCGAGGAGACCCGGTCAAAAAGCAACCCTGAAAAAGGTACCCTCTGAAACTGAGGAAGCAGGGCAACAGTGCCTAGCTCAGGTGACAATCTTTAAGCAAAAGAAACACACAAGGGTGTGGAGACCTGGGGAAAAGGCAACACTGAGAAATCTACCCTCTGAAACCGAAGAAGATGGGCAACACAGGCTAGCTCAGGTGGCAATCATTAAGCAAAAACAAAACCCAAAGGCGTGGAGACCTGGGGAAAAAGCAACCCTGAAATATCTACCCTCTGAAACTGAGGAAGATGAGCAAGAGAGGCTGGCTTCAGGTGGCAATCTTTAAGCAAAAGAAACACACAAGGGCGTGGAGACCTGGGGAAAAAGCAACACTGAGAAATCCACCCTCTGAAACTGAGGAAGATGGGCAAGAGAGGCTAGCTCA
This sequence comes from Equus asinus, assembly GCF_041296235.1. Classification (NCBI taxonomy): domain Eukaryota; kingdom Metazoa; phylum Chordata; class Mammalia; order Perissodactyla; family Equidae; genus Equus; species Equus asinus. Next base: position 697,536 of record NW_027224844.1, read on the forward strand.
GGTGGCAATCGTTAAGCAAAAACAAAACACAAAGGCGTGGAGACCTTCTGGAGAAAGCAACACTGAGAAATCCACCCTCTGAAACTGAGGAAGATGGGCAACAGAGGCTAGCTCAGGTGGCAATAGTTAAGCAAAAACAAAACACAAGGGCTTGCAGACCTGGCAAAAAAGCAACAGTGAGAAATCTACCCTCTGAAAGCGACGAAGATGGGCAACAGAGGCTAGCTCAGGTGGCAATTTTTAAGGAAAAATAAAAGGAAGTGCATGGAGACCTGGGGAAAAAGCAACACGGAGAAATCTACCCTCTGAAACTGAGAAAGAAGCGCAACAGAGGCTAGCTCAGGTGGCAATCTTTAAGCAAAAGAAACACACAAGGGCGTGGGGACCTGGGGAAAAAGCAACACGGAGAAATCCACCCTATGAAACTGAGGAAGATGGGCAACAGAGGCTACCTCAGGTGGCACTCGTTAAGCAAAAACAAAACACACAGGCGTGGAGACCTGGGGAAAAAGCAACCCTGAAATATCTACCATCTGAAACTGAGGAAGATGGGCAAGAGAGGCTGGCTTCAGGTGGCAAACTTTAAGCAAAAGAAACACACAAGGGCGTGGAGACCTGGGGAAAAAGCAGCACTGAGAAATCTACCCTCTGAAACTGACGAGGATGGGCAACAGAGGCTGGCTCAGGTGGCAATCGTTAAGCAAAAGAAACACACAAGGGCGTGGAGACCTGGGGAAAAAGCAACACGCAGAAATCCACCCTCTGAAACTGACGAACATGGGCAAAAGAAGCTAGCTCAGGTTGCAACCTTTAAGCAGAAATAAAAAAAGACGCAAGGGCGTGGAGAGCTGGCGAAAAAGCAACACTGAGAAATCTACCCTCTGAAACCGAAGAAGATGGGCAACAGAGGCTAGCTCAGGTGGCAATCTTTAAGCAAAAAAAATAGAATAAAAAAATACAATGGCGAGGAGACCCGGTCAAAAAGCAACCCTGAAAAAGGTACCCTCTGAAACTGAGGAAGCAGGGCAACAGTGCCTAGCTCAGGTGACAATCTTTAAGCAAAAGAAACACACAAGGGCGTGGGGAGCTGCCGAAAAGGCAACACTGTGAAATCCACCCTCTGAAACGGACGAAGATGGGCAACAGAGGCTAGCTCAGGTGGCAATCTATAAGCAAAAGAAACACACAAGAGCGTGGAGACCTGGGGAAAAAGCAACACGGAGAAATCCACCCTCTGAAACTGAGGAAGATGGGCAAGAGAGGCTACCTCAGGTGGCAATCGTTAAGCAAAAGAAACACACAAGGGCGTGGAGACCTGGGGAAAAAGCAACACTGAGAAATCCACCCTCTGAAACTGAGGAAGATGGGCAAGAGAGGCTAGCTCAGGTGGCAATCTTTAAGCAAAAAAAATAGAATAAAAAAATACAATGGCGAGGAGACCCGGTCAAAAAGCAACCCTGAAAAAGGTACCCTCTGAAACTGAGGAAGCAGGGCAACAGTGCCTAGCTCAGGTGACAATCTTTAAGCAAAAGAAACACACAAGGGCGTGGGGAGCTGGCGAAAAGGCAACACTGTGAAATCCACCCTCTGAAACGGACGAAGATGGGCAACAGAGGCTAGCTCAGGTGGCAATCTATAAGTAAAAGAAACACACAAGGGCGTGGAGACCTGGGGAAAAAGCAGCACTGAGAAATCTACCCTCTGAAACTGACGAGGATGGGCAACAGAGGCTAGCTCAGGTGGCAATCGTTAAGCAAAAGAAACACACAAGGGCGTGGAGACCTGGGGAAAAAGCAACACGGAGAAATCCACCCTCTGAAACTGAGGAAGATGGGCAACAGAGGCTACCTCAGGTGGCACTCGTTAAGCAAAAACAAAACACACAGGCGTGGAGACCTGGGGAAAAAGCAACCCTGAAATATCTACCATCTGAAACTGAGGAAGATGGGCAAGAGAGGCTGGCTTCAGGTGGCAAACTTTAAGCAAAAGAAACACACAAGGGCGTGGAGACCTGGGGAAAAAGCAGCACTGAGAAACCTACCCTCTGAAACTGAGGAAGTTGGGCGACAGAGGCTAGCTCAGGTGGCAATCGTTAAGCGAAAACAAAACACAAAGGGGTGGAGACCTGGGGAAAAAGCAACCCTGAAATATCTACCCTCTGAAACTGAGGAAGATGGGCAAGAGAGGCTGGCTTCAGGTGGCAAACTTTAAGCAAAAGAAACACACAAGGGCGTGGAGACCTGGGGAAAAAGCAACACTGAGAAATCCACCCTCTGAAACTGAGGAAGATGGGCAAGAGAGGCTAGCTCAGGTGGCAATCGTTAAGCAAAAACAAAACACAAAGGCGTGGAGACCTGGGGAGAAAGCAACACTGAGAAATCCACCCTCTGAAACTGAGGAAGATGCGCAACAGAGGCTAGCTCAGGTGGCAATAGTTAAGCAAAAACAAAACACAAGGGCTTGCAGATCTGGCAAAAAAGCAACAGTGAGAAATCTACCCTCTGAAAGCGACGAAGATGGGCAACAGAGGCTAGCTCAGGTGGCAATTTTTAAGGAAAAATAAAAGGAAGTGCATGGAGACCTGGGGAAAAAGCAACACGGAGAAATCTACCCTCTGAAACTGAGAAAGAAGCGCAACAGAGGCTAGCTCAGGTGGCAATCTTTAAGCAAAAGAAACACACAAGGGCGTGGGGACCTGGGGAAAAAGCTACACGGAGAAATCCACCCTGTGAAACTGAGGAAGATGGGCAACAGAGGCTACCTCAGGTGGCACTCGTTAAGCAAAAACAAAACACACAGCCGTGGAGACCTGGGGAAAAAGCAACCCTGAAATATCTACCATCTGAAACTGAGGAAGATGGGCAAGAGAGGCTGGCTTCAGGTGGCAAACTTTAAGCAAAAGAAACACACAAGGGCGTGGAGACCTGGGGAAAGAGCAGCACTGAGAAATCTACCCTCTGAAACTGACGAGGATGGGCAACAGACGCTGGCTCAGGTGGCAATCGTTAAGCAAAAGAAACACACAAGGGCGTGGAGACCTGGGGAAAAAGCAACACGCAGAAATCCACCCTCTGAAACTGACGAACATGGGCAAAAGAAGCTAGCTCAGGTTGCAACCTTTAAGCAGAAATAAAAAAAGACGCAAGGGCGTGGAGAGCTGGCGAAAAAGCAACACTGAGAAATCTACCCTCTGAAACCGAAGAAGATGGGCAACAGAGGCTAGCTCAGGTGGCAATCTTTAAGCAAAAGAAACACACAAGGGCGTGGAGACCTGGGGAAAAAGCAACACGGAGAAATCTACCCTCTGAAACTGACGAACATGGGCAAAAGAAGCTAGCTCAGGTTGCAACCTTTAAGCAGAAAAAAAAAAAGACGCAAGGGCGTGGAGAGCTGGCGAAAAAGCAACACTGAGCAATCTACCCTCTGAAACCGAAGAAGATGGGCAACACAGGCTAGCTCAGGTGGCAATCATTAAGCAAAAACAAAACCCAAAGGCGTGGAGACCTGGGGAAAAAGCAACCCTGAAATATCTACCCTCTGAAACTGAGGAAGATGAGCAAGAGAGGCTGGCTTCAGGTGGCAAACTTTAAGCAAAAGAAACACACAAGGGCGTGGAGACCTGGGGAAAAAGCAACACTGAGAAATCCACCCTCTGAAACTGAGGAAGATGGGCAAGAGAGGCTAGCTCAGGTGGCAATCGTTAAGCAAAAACAAAACACAAAGGCGTGGAGACCTTCTGGAGAAAGCAACACTGAGAAATCCACCCTCTGAAACTGAGGAAGATGGGCAACAGAGGCTAGCTCAGGTGGCAATAGTTAAGCAAAAACAAAACACAAGGGCTTGCAGACCTGGCAAAAAAGCAACAGTGAGAAATCTACCCTCTGAAAGCGACGAAGATGGGCAACAGAGGCTAGCTCAGGTGGCAATTTTTAAGGAAAAATAAAAGGAAGTGCATGGAGACCTGGGGAAAAAGCAACACGGAGAAATCTACCCTCTGAAACTGAGAAAGAAGCGCAACAGAGGCTAGCTCAGGTGGCAATCTTTAAGCAAAAGAAACACACAAGGGCGTGGGGACCTGGGGAAAAAGCAACACGGAGAAATCCACCCTATGAAACTGAGGAAGATGGGCAACAGAGGCTACCTCAGGTGGCACTCGTTAAGCAAAAACAAAACACACAGGCGTGGAGACCTGGGGAAAAAGCAACCCTGAAATATCTACCATCTGAAACTGAGGAAGATGGGCAAGAGAGGCTGGCTTCAGGTGGCAAACTTTAAGCAAAAGAAACACACAAGGGCGTGGAGACCTGGGGAAAAAGCAGCACTGAGAAATCTACCCTCTGAAACTGACGAGGATGGGCAACAGAGGCTGGCTCAGGTGGCAATCGTTAAGCAAAAGAAACACACAAGGGCGTGGAGACCTGGGGAAAAAGCAACCCTGAAATATCTACCCTCTGAAACTGAGGAAGATGGGCAAGAGAGGCTGGCTTCAGGTGGCAAACTTTAAGCAAAAGAAACACACAAGGGCGTGGAGACCTGGGGAAAAAGCAACACTGAGAAATCCACCCTCTGAAACTGAGGAAGATGGGCAAGAGAGGCTAGCTCAGGTGGCAATCGTTAAGCAAAAACAAAACACAAAGGCGTGGAGACCTGGGGAGAAAGCAACACTGAGAAATCCACCCTCTGAAACGGACGAAGATGGGCAACAGAGGCTAGCTCAGGTGGCAATAGTTAAGCAAAAACAAAACACAAGGGCTTGCAGACCTGGCAAAAAAGCAACAGTGAGAAATCTACCCTCTGAAAGCGACGAAGATGGGCAACAGAGGCTAGCTCAGGTGGCAATTTTTAAGGAAAAATAAAAGGAAGTGCATGGAGACCTGGGGAAAAAGCAACACGGAGAAATCTACCCTCTGAAACTGAGAAAGAAGCGCAACAGAGGCTAGCTCAGGTGGCAATCTTTAAGCAAAAGAAACACACAAGGGCGTGGGGACCTGGGGAAAAAGCTACACGGAGAAATCCACCCTGTGAAACTGAGGAAGATGGGCAACAGAGGCTACCTCAGGTGGCACTCGTTAAGCAAAAACAAAACACACAGCCGTGGAGACCTGGGGAAAAAGCAACCCTGAAATATCTACCATCTGAAACTGAGGAAGATGGGCAAGAGAGGCTGGCTTCAGGTGGCAAACTTTAAGCAAAAGAAACACACAAGGGCGTGGAGACCTGGGGAAAAAGCAGCACTGAGAAATCTACCCTCTGAAACTGACGAGGATGGGCAACAGACGCTGGCTCAGGTGGCAATCGTTAAGCAAAAGAAACACACAAGGGCGTGGAGACCTGGGGAAAAAGCAACACGCAGAAATCCACCCTCTGAAACTGACGAACATGGGCAAAAGAAGCTAGCTCAGGTTGCAACCTTTAAGCAGAAATAAAAAAAGACGCAAGGGCGTGGAGAGCTGGCGAAAAAGCAACACTGAGAAATCTACCCTCTGAAACCGAAGAAGATGGGCAACAGAGGCTAGCTCAGGTGGCAATCTTTAAGCAAAAGAAACACACAAGGGCGTGGAGACCTGGGGAAAAAGCAACACGGAGAAATCTACCCTCTGAAACTGACGAACATGGGCAAAAGAAGCTAGCTCAGGTTGCAACCTTTAAGCAGAAAAAAAAAAACACGCAAGGGCGTGGAGAGCTGGCGAAAAAGCAACACTGAGCAATCTACCCTCTGAAACCGAAGAAGATGGGCAACACAGGCTAGCTCAGGTGGCAATCATTAAGCAAAAACAAAACCCAAAGGCGTGGAGACCTGGGGAAAAAGCAACCCTGAAATATCTACGCTCTGAAACTGAGGAAGATGAGCAAGAGAGGCTGGCTTCAGGTGGCAAACTTTAAGCAAAAGAAACACACAAGGGCGTGGAGACCTGGGGAAAAAGCAACACTGAGAAATCCACCCTCTGAAACTGAGGAAGATGGGCAAGAGAGGCTAGCTCAGGTGGCAATCGTTAAGCAAAAACAAAACACAAAGGCGTGGAGACCTTCTGGAGAAAGCAACACTGAGAAATCCACCCTCTGAAACTGAGGAAGATGGGCAACAGAGGCTAGCTCAGGTGGCAATAGTTAAGCAAAAACAAAACACAAGGGCTTGCAGACCTGGCAAAAAAGCAACAGTGAGAAATCTACCCTCTGAAAGCGACGAAGATGGGCAACAGAGGCTAGCTCAGGTGGCAATTTTTAAGGAAAAATAAAAGGAAGTGCATGGAGACCTGGGGAAAAAGCAACACGGAGAAATCTACCCTCTGAAACTGAGAAAGAAGCGCAACAGAGGCTAGCTCAGGTGGCAATCTTTAAGCAAAAGAAACACACAAGGGCGTGGGGACCTGGGGAAAAAGCAACACGGAGAAATCCACCCTATGAAACTGAGGAAGATGGGCAACAGAGGCTACCTCAGGTGGCACTCGTTAAGCAAAAACAAAACACACAGCCGTGGAGACCTGGGGAAAAAGCAACCCTGAAATATCTACCATCTGAAACTGAGGAAGATGGGCAAGAGAGGCTGGCTTCAGGTGGCAAACTTTAAGCAAAAGAAACACACAAGGGCGTGGAGACCTGGGGAAAAAGCAGCACTGAGAAATCTACCCTCTGAAACTGACGAGGATGGGCAACAGAGGCTGGCTCAGGTGGCAATCGTTAAGCAAAAGAAACACACAAGGGCGTGGAGACCTGGGGAAAAAGCAACACGCAGAAATCCACCCTCTGAAACTGACGAACATGGGCAAAAGAAGCTAGCTCAGGTTGCAACCTTTAAGCAGAAATAAAAAAAGACGCAAGGGCGTGGAGAGCTGGCGAAAAAGCAACACTGAGAAATCTACCCTCTGAAACCGAAGAAGATGGGCAACAGAGGCTAGCTCAGGTGGCAATCTTTAAGCAAAAAAAATAGAATAAAAAAATACAATGGCGAGGAGACCCGGTCAAAAAGCAACCCTGAAAAAGGTACCCTCTGAAACTGAGGAAGCAGGGCAACAGTGCCTAGCTCAGGTGACAATCTTTAAGCAAAAGAAACACACAAGGGCGTGGGGAGCTGGCGAAAAGGCAACACTGTGAAATCCACCCTCTGAAACGGACGAAGATGGGCAACAGAGGCTAGCTCAGGTGGCAATCTATAAGCAAAAGAAACACACAAGGGCGTGGAGACCTGGGGAAAAAGCAGCACTGAGAAATCTACCCTCTGAAACTGACGAGGATGGGCAACAGAGGCTAGCTCAGGTGGCAATCGTTAAGCAAAAGAAACACACAAGGGCGTGGAGACCTGGGGAAAAAGCAACACGGAGAAATCCACCCTCTGAAACTGAGGAAGATGGGCAACAGAGGCTACCTCAGGTGGCACTCGTTAAGCAAAAACAAAACACACAGGCGTGGAGATCTGGGGAAAAAGCAACCCTGAAATATCTACCATCTGAAACTGAGGAAGATGGGCAAGAGAGGCTGGCTTCAGGTGGCAAACTTTAAGCAAAAGAAACACACAAGGGCGTGGAGACCTGGGGAAAAAGCAGCACTGAGAAATCTACCCTCTGAAACTGAGGAAGTTTCGCGACAGAGGCTAGCTCAGGTGGCAATCGTTAAGCGAAAACAAAACACAAAGGGGTGGAGACCTGGGGAAAAAGCAACCCTGAAATATCTACCCTCTGAAACTGAGGAAGATGGGCAAGAGAGGCTGGCTTCAGGTGGCAAACTTTAAGCAAAAGAAACACACAAGGGCGTGGAGACCTGGGGAAAAAGCAACACTGAGAAATCCACCCTCTGAAACTGAGGAAGATGGGCAAGAGAGGCTAGCTCAGGTGGCAATCGTTAAGCAAAAACAAAACACAAAGGCGTGGAGACCTGGGGAGAAAGCAACACTGAGAAATCCACCCTCTGAAACTGAGGAAGATGGGCAACAGAGGCTAGCTCAGGTGGCAATAGTTAAGCAAAAACAAAACACAAGGGCTTGCAGACCTGGCAAAAAAGCAACAGTGAGAAATCTACCCTCTGAAAGCGACGAAGATGGGCAACAGAGGCTAGCTCAGGTGGCAATTTTTAAGGAAAAATAAAAGGAAGTGCATGGAGACCTGGGGAAAAAGCAACACGGAGAAATCTACCCTCTGAAACTGAGAAAGAAGCGCAACAGAGGCTAGCTCAGGTGGCAATCTTTAAGCAAAAGAAACACACAAGGGCGTGGGGACCTGGGGAAAAAGCTACACGGAGAAATCCACCCTGTGAAACTGAGGAAGATGGGCAACAGAGGCTACCTCAGGTGGCACTCGTTAAGCAAAAACAAAACACACAGGCGTGGAGACCTGGGGAAAAAGCAACCCTGAAATATCTACCATCTGAAACTGAGGAAGATGGGCAAGAGAGGCTGGCTTCAGGTGGCAAACTTTAAGCAAAAGAAACACACAAGGGCGTGGAGACCTGGGGAAAAAGCAGCACTGAGAAATCTACCCTCTGAAACTGACGAGGATGGGCAACAGACGCTGGCTCAGGTGGCAATCGTTAAGCAAAAGAAACACACAAGGGCGTGGAGACCTGGGGAAAAAGCAACACGCAGAAATCCACCCTCTGAAACTGACGAACATGGGCAAAAGAAGCTAGCTCAGGTTGCAACCTTTAAGCAGAAATAAAAAAAGACGCAAGGGCGTGGAGAGCTGGAGAAAAAGCAACACTGAGAAATCTACCCTCTGAAACCGAAGAAGATGGGCAACAGAGGCTAGCTCAGGTGGCAATCTTTAAGCAAAAGAAAAACACAAGGGCGTGGGGAGCTGGCGAAAAGGCAACACTGAGAAATCCACCCTCTGAAACGGACGAAGATGGGCAACAGAGGCTAGCTCAGGTGGCAAACTTTAAGCAAAAGAAACACACAAGGGTGTGGAGACCTGGGGAAAAAGCAACACGGAGAAATCTACCCTCTGAAACTGACGAACATGGGCAAAAGAAGCTAGCTCAGGTTGCAACCTTTAAGCAGAAAAAAAAAAGACGCAAGGGCGTGGAGAGCTGGCGAAAAAGCAACACTGAGAAATCTACCCTCTGAAACCGAAGAAGATGGGCAACACAGGCTAGCTCAGGTGGCAATCATTAAGCAAAAACAAAACCCAAAGGCGTGGAGACCTGGGGAAAAAGCAACCCTGAAATATCTACCCTCTGAAACTGAGGAAGATGAGCAAGAGAGGCTGGCTTCAGGTGGCAAACTTTAAGCAAAAGAAACACACAAGGGCGTGGAGACCTGGGGAAAAAGCAACACTGAGAAATCCACCCTCTGAAACTGAGGAAGATGGGCAAGAGAGGCTAGCTCAGGTGGCAATCGTTAAGCAAAAACAAAACACAAAGGCGTGGAGACCTTCTGGAGAAAGCAACACTGAGAAATCCACCCTCTGAAACTGAGGAAGATGGGCAACAGAGGCTAGCTCAGGTGGCAATAGTTAAGCAAAAACAAAACACAAGGGCTTGCAGACCTGGCAAAAAAGCAACAGTGAGAAATCTACCCTCTGAAAGCGACGAAGATGGGCAACAGAGGCTAGCTCAGGTGGCAATTTTTAAGGAAAAATAAAAGGAAGTGCATGGAGACCTGGGGAAAAAGCAACACGGAGAAATCTACCCTCTGAAACTGAGAAAGAAGCGCAACAGAGGCTAGCTCAGGTGGCAATCTTTAAGCAAAAGAAACACACAAGGGCGTGGGGACCTGGGGAAAAAGCTACACGGAGAAATCCACCCTGTGAAACTGAGGAAGATGGGCAACAGAGGCTACCTCAGGTGGCACTCGTTAAGCAAAAACAAAACACACAGCCGTGGAGACCTGGGGAAAAAGCAACCCTGAAATATCTACCATCTGAAACTGAGGAAGATGGGCAAGAGAGGCTGGCTTCAGGTGGCAAACTTTAAGCAAAAGAAACACACAAGGGCGTGGAGACCTGGGGAAAGAGCAGCACTGAGAAATCTACCCTCTGAAACTGACGAGGATGGGCAACAGACGCTGGCTCAGGTGGCAATCGTTAAGCAAAAGAAACACACAAGGGCGTGGAGACCTGGGGAAAAAGCAACACGCAGAAATCCACCCTCTGAAACTGACGAACATGGGCAAAAGAAGCTAGCTCAGGTTGCAACCTTTAAGCAGAAATAAAAAAAGACGCAAGGGCGTGGAGAGCTGGCGAAAAAGCAACACTGAGAAATCTACCCTCTGAAACCGAAGAAGATGGGCAACAGAGGCTAGCTCAGGTGGCAATCTTTAAGCAAAAGAAACACACAAGGGCGTGGGGAGCTGGCGAAAAGGCAACACTGAGAAATCCACCCTCTGAAACGGACGAAGATGGGCAACAGAGGCTAGCTCAGGTGGCAAACTTTAAGCAAAAGAAACACACAAGGGTGTGGAGACCTGGGGAAAAAGCAACACGGAGAAATCTACCCTCTGAAACTGACGAACATGGGCAAAAGAAGCTAGCTCAGGTTGCAACCTTTAAGCAGAAAAAAAAAAAGACGCAAGGGCGTGGAGAGCTGGCGAAAAAGCAACACTGAGAAATCTACCCTCTGAAACCGAAGAAGATGGGCAACACAGGCTAGCTCAGGTGGCAATCATTAAGCAAAAACAAAACCCAAAGGCGTGGAGACCTGGGGAAAAAGCAACCCTGAAATATCTACCCTCTGAAACTGAGGAAGATGAGCAAGAGAGGCTGGCTTCAGGTGGCAAACTTTAAGCAAAAGAAACACACAAGGGCGTGGAGACCTGGGGAAAAAGCAACACTGAGAAATCCACCCTCTGAAACTGAGCAAGATGGGCAAGAGAGGCTAGCTCAGGTGGCAATCGTTAAGCAAAAACAAAACACAAAGGCGTGGAGACCTTCTGGAGAAAGCAACACTGAGAAATCCACCCTCTGAAACTGAGGAAGATGGGCAACAGAGGCTAGCTCAGGTGGCAATAGTTAAGCAAAAACAAAACACAAGGGCTTGCAGACCTGGCAAAAAAGCAACAGTGAGAAATCTACCCTCTGAAAGCGACGAAGATGGGCAACAGAGGCTAGCTCAGGTGGCAATTTTTAAGGAAAAATAAAAGGAAGTGCATGGAGACCTGGGGAAAAAGCAACACGGAGAAATCTACCCTTTGAAACTGAGAAAGAAGTGCAACAGAGGCTAGCTCAGGTGGCAATCTTTAAGCAAAAGAAACACACAAGGGCGTGGGGACCTGGGGAAAAAGCAACACGGAGAAATCCACCCTATGAAACTGAGGAAGATGGGCAACAGAGGCTACCTCAGGTGGCACTCGTTAAGCAAAAACAAAACACACAGGCGTGGAGACCTGGGGAAAAAGCAACCCTGAAATATCTACCATCTGAAACTGAGGAAGATGGGCAAGAGAGGCTGGCTTCAGGTGGCAAACTTTAAGCAAAAGAAACACACAAGGGCGTGGAGACCTGGGGAAAAAGCAGCACTGAGAAATCTACCCTCTGAAACTGACGAGGATGGGCAACAGACGCTGGCTCAGGTGGCAATCGTTAAGCAAAAGAAACACACAAGGGCGTGGAGACCTGGGGAAAAAGCAACACGCAGAAATCCACCCTCTGAAACTGACGAACATGGGCAAAAGAAGCTAGCTCAGGTTGCAACCTTTAAGCAGAAATAAAAAAAGACGCAAGGGCGTGGAGAGCTGGCGAAAAAGCAACACTGAGAAATCTACCCTCTGAAACCGAAGAAGATGGGCAAAAGAGGCTAGCTCAGGTGGCAATCTTTAAGCAAAAAAAATAGAATAAAAAAATACAATGGCGAGGAGACCCGGTCAAAAAGCAACCCTGAAAAAGGTACCCTCTGAAACTGAGGAAGCAGGGCAACAGTGCCTAGCTCAGGTGACAATCTTTAAGCAAAAGAAACACACAAGGGCGTGGGGAGCTGGCGAAAAGGCAACACTGTGAAATCCACCCTCTGAAACGGACGAAGATGGGCAACAGAGGCTAGCTCAGGTGGCAATCTATAAGCAAAAGAAACACACAAGGGCGTGGAGACCTGGGGAAAAAGCAGCACTGAGAAATCTACCCTCTGAAACTGACGAGGATGGGCAACAGAGGCTACCTCAGGTGGCTCTCGTTAAGCAAAAACTAAACACACAGGCGTGGAGACCTGGGGAAAAAGCAACCCTGAAATATCTACCATCTGAAACGGAGGAAGATGGGCAAGAGAGGCTGGCTTCAGGTGGCAAACTTTAAGCAAAAGAAACACACAAGGGCGTGGAGACCTGAGGAAAAAGCAGCACTGAGAAATCTACCCTCTGAAACTGAGGAAGTTGGGCGACAGAGGCTAGCTCAGGTGGCAATCGTTAAGCGAAAACAAAACACAAAGGGGTGGAGACCTGGGGAAAAAGCAACCCTGAAATATCTACCCTCTGAAACTGAGGAAGATGGGCAAGAGAGGCTGGCTTCAGGTGGCAAACTTTAAGCAAAAGAAACACACAAGGGCGTGGAGACCTGGGGAAAAAGCAACACTGAGAAATCCACCCTCTGAAACTGAGGAAGATGGGCAACAGAGGCTAGCTCAGGTGGCAATAGTTAAGCAAAAACAAAACACAAGGGCGTGCAGACCTGGCAAAAAAGCAACAGTGAGAAATCTACCCTCTGAAACCGACGAACATGGGCAACAGAAGCTAGCTCAGGTGGCAATTTTTAAGGAAAAATAAAAGGAAGTGCGTGGAGACCTGGGGAAAAAGCAACACGGAGAAATCTACCCTCTGAAACTGAGAAAGAAGCGCAACAGAGGCTAGCTCAGGTGGCAATCTTTAAGCAAAAGAAACACACAAGGGCGTGGGGAGCTGGCGAAAAGGCAACACTGAGAAATCCACCCTCTGAAACGGACGAAGATGGGCAACAGAGGCTAGCTCAGGTGGCAAACTTTAAGCAAAAGAAACACACAAGGGTGTGGAGACCTGGGGAAAAAGCAACACGGAGAAATCTACCCTCTGAAACTGACGAACATGGGCAAAAGAAGCTAGCTCAGGTTGCAACCTTTAAGCAGAAAAAAAAAAAGACGCAAGGGCGTGGAGAGCTGGCGAAAAAGCAACACTGAGAAATCTACCCTCTGAAACCGAAGAAGATGGGCAACACAGGCTAGCTCAGGTGGCAATCATTAAGCAAAAACAAAACCCAAAGGCGTGGAGACCTGGGGAAAAAGCAACCCTGAAATATCTACCCTCTGAAACTGAGGAAGATGAGCAAGAGAGGCTGGCTTCAGGTGGCAAACTTTAAGCAAAAGAAACACACAAGGGCGTGGAGACCTGGGGAAAAAGCAACACTGAGAAATCCACCCTCTGAAACTGAGGAAGATGGGCAAGAGAGGCTAGCTCAGGTGGCAATCGTTAAGCAAAAACAAAACACAAAGGCGTGGAGACCCTCTGGAGAAAGCAACACTGAGAAATCCACCCTCTGAAACTGAGGAAGATGGGCAACAGAGGCTAGCTCAGGTGGCAATAGTTAAGCAAAAACAAAACACAAGGGCTTGCAGACCTGGCAAAAAAGCAACAGTGAGAAATCTACCCTCTGAAAGCGACAAAGATGGGCAACAGAGGCTAGCTCAGGTGGCAATTTTTAAGGAAAAATAAAAGGAAGTGCATGGAGACCTGGGGAAAAAGCAACACGGAGAAATCTACCCTCTGAAACTGAGAAAGAAGCGCAACAGAGGCTAGCTCAGGTGGCAATCTTTAAGCAAAAGAAACACACAAGGGCGTGGGGACCTGGGGAAAAAGCAACACGGAGAAATCCACCCTATGAAACTGAGGAAGATGGGCAACAGAGGCTACCTCAGGTGGCACTCGTTAAGCAAAAACAAAACACACAGGCGTGGAGACCTGGGGAAAAAGCAACCCTGAAATATCTACCATCTGAAACTGAGGAAGATGGGCAAGAGAGGCTGGCTTCAGGTGGCAAACTTTAAGCAAAAGAAACACACAAGGGCGTGGAGACCTGGGGAAAAAGCAGCACTGAGAAATCTACCCTCTGAAACTGACGAGGATGGGCAACAGACGCTGGCTCAGGTGGCAATCGTTAAGCAAAAGAAACACAAGGGCGTGGAGACCTGGGGAAAAAGCAACACGCAGAAATCCACCCTCTGAAACTGACGAACATGGCCAAAAGAAGCTAGCTCAGGTTGCAACCTTTAAGCAGAAATAAAAAAAGACGCAAGGGCGTGGAGAGATGGCGAAAAAGCAACTCTGAGAAATCTACCCTCTGAAACCGAAGAAGATGGGCAACAGAGGCTAGCTCAGGTGGCAATCTTTAAGCAAAAAAAATAGAATAAAAAAATACAATGGCGAGGAGACCCGGTCAAAAAGCAACCCTGAAAAAGGTACCCTCTGAAACTGAGGAAGCAGGGCAACAGTGCCTAGCTCAGGTGACAATCTTTAAGCAAAAGAAACACACAAGGGCGTGGGGAGCTGGCGAAAAGGCAACACTGTGAAATCCACCCTCTGAAACGGACGAAGATGGGCAACAGAGGCTAGCTCAGGTGGCAATCTATAAGCAAAAGAAACACACAAGGGCGTGGAGACCTGGGGAAAAAGCAGCACTGAGAAATCTACCCTCTGAAACTGACGAGGATGGGCAACAGAGGCTAGCTCAGGTGGCAATCGTTAAGCAAAAGAAACACACAAGGGCGTGGAGACCTGGGGAAAAAGCAACACGGAGAAATCCACCCTCTGAAACTGAGGAAGATGGGCAACAGAGGCTACCTCAGGTGGCACTCGTTAAGCAAAAACAAAACACACAGGCGTGGAGACCTGGGGAAAAAGCAACCCTGAAATATCTACCATCTGAAACTGAGGAAGATGGGCAAGAGAGGCTGGCTTCAGGTGGCAAACTTTAAGCAAAAGAAACACACAAGGGCGTGGAGACCTGGGGAAAAAGCAGCACTGAGAAATCTACCCTCTGAAACTGACGAGGATGGGCAACAGAGGCTGGCTCAGGTGGCAATCGTTAAGCAAAAGAAACACACAAGGGCGTGGAGACCTGGGGAAAAAGCAACCCTGAAATATCTACCCTCTGAAACTGAGGAAGATGGGCAAGAGAGGCTGGCTTCAGGTGGCAAACTTTAAGCAAAAGAAACACACAAGGGCGTGGAGACCTGGGGAAAAAGCAACACTGAGAAATCCACCCTCTGAAACTGAGGAAGATGGGCAAGAGAGGCTAGCTCAGGTGGCAATCGTTAAGCAAAAACAAAACACAAAGGCGTGGAGACCTGGGGAGAAAGCAACACTGAGAAATCCACCCTCTGAAACTGAGGAAGATGGGCAACAGAGGCTAGCTCAGGTGGCAATAGTTAAGCAAAAACAAAACACAAGGGCTTGCAGACCTGGCAAAAAAGCAACAGTGAGAAATCTACCCTCTGAAAGCGACGAAGATGGGCAACAGAGGCTAGCTCAGGTGGCAATTTTTAAGGAAAAATAAAAGGAAGTGCATGGAGACCTGGGGAAAAAGCAACACGGAGAAATCTACCCTCTGAAACTGAGAAAGAAGCGCAACAGAGGCTAGCTCAGGTGGCAATCTTTAAGCAAAAGAAACACACAAGGGCGTGGGGACCTGGGGAAAAAGCTACACGGAGAAATCCACCCTGTGAAACTGAGGAAGATGGGCAACAGAGGCTACCTCAGGTGGCACTCGTTAAGCAAAAACAAAACACACAGCCGTGGAGACCTGGGGAAAAAGCAACCCTGAAATATCTACCATCTGAAACTGAGGAAGATGGGCAAGAGAGGCTGGCTTCAGGTGGCAAACTTTAAGCAAAAGAAACACACAAGGGCGTGGAGACCTGGGGAAAAAGCAGCACTGAGAAATCTACCCTCTGAAACTGACGAGGATGGGCAACAGACGCTGGCTCAGGTGGCAATCGTTAAGCAAAAGAAACACACAAGGGCGTGGAGACCTGGGGAAAAAGCAACACGCAGAAATCCACCCTCTGAAACTGACGAACATGGGCAAAAGAAGCTAGCTCAGGTTGCAACCTTTAAGCAGAAATAAAAAAAGACGCAAGGGCGTGGAGAGCTGGCGAAAAAGCAACACTGAGAAATCTACCCTCTGAAACCGACGAAGATGGGCAACAGAGGCTAGCTCAGGTGGCAATCTTTAAGCAAAAGAAACACACAAGGGCGTGGAGACCTGGGGAAAAAGCAACACGGAGAAATCTACCCTCTGAAACTGACGAACATGGGCAAAAGAAGCTAGCTCAGGTTGCAACCTTTAAGCAGAAAAAAAAAAACACGCAAGGGCGTGGAGAGCTGGCGAAAAAGCAACACTGAGCAATCTACCCTCTGAAACCGAAGAAGATGGGCAACACAGGCTAGCTCAGGTGGCAATCATTAAGCAAAAACAAAACCCAAAGGCGTGGAGACCTGGGGAAAAAGCAACCCTGAAATATCTACGCTCTGAAACTGAGGAAGATGAGCAAGAGAGGCTGGCTTCAGGTGGCAAACTTTAAGCAAAAGAAACACACAAGGGCGTGGAGACCTGGGGAAAAAGCAACACTGAGAAATCCACCCTCTGAAACTGAGGAAGATGGGCAAGAGAGGCTAGCTCAGGTGGCAATCGTTAAGCAAAAACAAAACACAAAGGCGTGGAGACCTTCTGGAGAAAGCAACACTGAGAAATCCACCCTCTGAAACCGAAGAAGATGGGCAAAAGAGGCTAGCTCAGGTGGCAATCTTTAAGCAAAAAAAATAGAATAAAAAAATACAATGGCGAGGAGACCCGGTCAAAAAGCAACCCTGAAAAAGGTACCCTCTGAAACTGAGGAAGCAGGGCAACAGTGCCTAGCTCAGGTGACAATCTTTAAGCAAAAGAAACACACAAGGGCGTGGGGAGCTGGCGAAAAGGCAACACTGTGAAATCCACCCTCTGAAACGGACGAAGATGGGCAACAGAGGCTAGCTCAGGTGGCAATCTATAAGCAAAAGAAACACACAAGGGCGTGGAGACCTGGGGAAAAAGCAGCACTGAGAAATCTACCCTCTGAAACTGACGAGGATGGGCAACAGAGGCTACCTCAGGTGGCTCTCGTTAAGCAAAAACTAAACACACAGGCGTGGAGACCTGGGGAAAAAGCAACCCTGAAATATCTACCATCTGAAACGGAGGAAGATGGGCAAGAGAGGCTGGCTTCAGGTGGCAAACTTTAAGCAAAAGAAACACACAAGGGCGTGGAGACCTGAGGAAAAAGCAGCACTGAGAAATCTACCCTCTGAAACTGAGGAAGTTGGGCGACAGAGGCTAGCTCAGGTGGCAATCGTTAAGCGAAAACAAAACACAAAGGGGTGGAGACCTGGGGAAAAAGCAACCCTGAAATATCTACCCTCTGAAACTGAGGAAGATGGGCAAGAGAGGCTGGCTTCAGGTGGCAAACTTTAAGCAAAAGAAACACACAAGGGCGTGGAGACCTGGGGAAAAAGCAACACTGAGAAATCCACCCTCTGAAACTGAGGAAGATGGGCAACAGAGGCTAGCTCAGGTGGCAATAGTTAAGCAAAAACAAAACACAAGGGCGTGCAGACCTGGCAAAAAAGCAACAGTGAGAAATCTACCCTCTGAAACCGACGAACATGGGCAACAGAGGCTAGCTCAGGTGGCAATTTTTAAGGAAAAATAAAAGGAAGTGCGTGGAGACCTGGGGAAAAAGCAACACGGAGAAATCTACCCTCTGAAACTGAGAAAGAAGCGCAACAGAGGCTAGCTCAGGTGGCAATCTTTAAGCAAAAGAAACACACAAGGGCGTGGGGAGCTGGCGAAAAGGCAACACTGAGAAATCCACCCTCTGAAACGGACGAAGATGGGCAACAGAGGCTAGCTCAGGTGGCAAACTTTAAGCAAAAGAAACACACAAGGGTGTGGAGACCTGGGGAAAAAGCAACACGGAGAAATCTACCCTCTGAAACTGACGAACATGGGCAAAAGAAGCTAGCTCAGGTTGCAACCTTTAAGCAGAAAAAAAAAAAGACGCAAGGGCGTGGAGAGCTGGCGAAAAAGCAACACTGAGAAATCTACCCTCTGAAACCGAAGAAGATGGGCAACACAGGCTAGCTCAGGTGGCAATCATTAAGCAAAAACAAAACCCAAAGGCGTGGAGACCTGGGGAAAAAGCAACCCTGAAATATCTACCCTCTGAAACTGAGGAAGATGAGCAAGAGAGGCTGGCTTCAGGTGGCAAACTTTAAGCAAAAGAAACACACAAGGGCGTGGAGACCTGGGGAAAAAGCAACACTGAGAAATCCACCCTCTGAAACTGAGGAAGATGGGCAAGAGAGGCTAGCTCAGGTGGCAATCGTTAAGCAAAAACAAAACACAAAGGCGTGGAGACCCTCTGGAGAAAGCAACACTGAGAAATCCACCCTCTGAAACTGAGGAAGATGGGCAACAGAGGCTAGCTCAGGTGGCAATAGTTAAGCAAAAACAAAACACAAGGGCTTGCAGACCTGGCAAAAAAGCAACAGTGAGAAATCTACCCTCTGAAAGCGACAAAGATGGGCAACAGAGGCTAGCTCAGGTGGCAATTTTTAAGGAAAAATAAAAGGAAGTGCATGGAGACCTGGGGAAAAAGCAACACGGAGAAATCTACCCTCTGAAACTGAGAAAGAAGCGCAACAGAGGCTAGCTCAGGTGGCAATCTTTAAGCAAAAGAAACACACAAGGGCGTGGGGACCTGGGGAAAAAGCAACACGGAGAAATCCACCCTATGAAACTGAGGAAGATGGGCAACAGAGGCTACCTCAGGTGGCACTCGTTAAGCAAAAACAAAACACACAGGCGTGGAGACCTGGGGAAAAAGCAACCCTGAAATATCTACCATCTGAAACTGAGGAAGATGGGCAAGAGAGGCTGGCTTCAGGTGGCAAACTTTAAGCAAAAGAAACACACAAGGGCGTGGAGACCTGGGGAAAAAGCAGCACTGAGAAATCTACCCTCTGAAACTGACGAGGATGGGCAACAGACGCTGGCTCAGGTGGCAATCGTTAAGCAAAAGAAACACAAGGGCGTGGAGACCTGGGGAAAAAGCAGCACGCAGAAATCCACCCTCTGAAACTGACGAACATGGCCAAAAGAAGCTAGCTCAGGTTGCAACCTTTAAGCAGAAATAAAAAAAGACGCAAGGGCGTGGAGAGATGGCGAAAAAGCAACTCTGAGAAATCTACCCTCTGAAACCGAAGAAGATGGGCAACAGAGGCTAGCTCAGGTGGCAATCTTTAAGCAAAAAAAATAGAATAAAAAAATACAATGGCGAGGAGACCCGGTCAAAAAGCAACCCTGAAAAAGGTACCCTCTGAAACTGAGGAAGCAGGGCAACAGTGCCTAGCTCAGGTGACAATCTTTAAGCAAAAGAAACACACAAGGGCGTGGGGAGCTGGCGAAAAGGCAACACTGTGAAATCCACCCTCTGAAACGGACGAAGATGGGCAACAGAGGCTAGCTCAGGTGGCAATCTATAAGCAAAAGAAACACACAAGGGCGTGGAGACCTGGGGAAAAAGCAGCACTGAGAAATCTACCCTCTGAAACTGACGAGGATGGGCAACAGAGGCTAGCTCAGGTGGCAATCGTTAAGCAAAAGAAACACACAAGGGCGTGGAGACCTGGGGAAAAAGCAACACGGAGAAATCCACCCTCTGAAACTGAGGAAGATGGGCAACAGAGGCTACCTCAGGTGGCACTCGTTAAGCAAAAACAAAACACACAGGCGTGGAGACCTGGGGAAAAAGCAACCCTGAAATATCTACCATCTGAAACTGAGGAAGATGGGCAAGAGAGGCTGGCTTCAGGTGGCAAACTTTAAGCAAAAGAAACACACAAGGGCGTGGAGACCTGGGGAAAAAGCAGCACTGAGAAATCTACCCTCTGAAACTGACGAGGATGGGCAACAGAGGCTGGCTCAGGTGGCAATCGTTAAGCAAAAGAAACACACAAGGGCGTGGAGACCTGGGGAAAAAGCAACCCTGAAATATCTACCCTCTGAAACTGAGGAAGATGGGCAAGAGAGGCTGGCTTCAGGTGGCAAACTTTAAGCAAAAGAAACACACAAGGGCGTGGAGACCTGGGGAAAAAGCAACACTGAGAAATCCACCCTCTGAAACTGAGGAAGATGGGCAAGAGAGGCTAGCTCAGGTGGCAATCGTTAAGCAAAAACAAAACACAAAGGCGTGGAGACCTGGGGAGAAAGCAACACTGAGAAATCCACCCTCTGAAACTGAGGAAGATGGGCAACAGAGGCTAGCTCAGGTGGCAATAGTTAAGCAAAAACAAAACACAAGGGCTTGCAGACCTGGCAAAAAAGCAACAGTGAGAAATCTACCCTCTGAAAGCGACGAAGATGGGCAACAGAGGCTAGCTCAGGTGGCAATTTTTAAGGAAAAATAAAAGGAAGTGCATGGAGACCTGGGGAAAAAGCAACACGGAGAAATCTACCCTCTGAAACTGAGAAAGAAGCGCAACAGAGGCTAGCTCAGGTGGCAATCTTTAAGCAAAAGAAACACACAAGGGCGTGGGGACCTGGGGAAAAAGCTACACGGAGAAATCCACCCTGTGAAACTGAGGAAGATGGGCAACAGAGGCTACCTCAGGTGGCACTCGTTAAGCAAAAACAAAACACACAGCCGTGGAGACCTGGGGAAAAAGCAACCCTGAAATATCTACCATCTGAAACTGAGGAAGATGGGCAAGAGAGGCTGGCTTCAGGTGGCAAACTTTAAGCAAAAGAAACACACAAGGGCGTGGAGACCTGGGGAAAAAGCAGCACTGAGAAATCTACCCTCTGAAACTGACGAGGATGGGCAACAGACGCTGGCTCAGGTGGCAATCGTTAAGCAAAAGAAACACACAAGGGCGTGGAGACCTGGGGAAAAAGCAACACGCAGAAATCCACCCTCTGAAACTGACGAACATGGGCAAAAGAAGCTAGCTCAGGTTGCAACCTTTAAGCAGAAATAAAAAAAGACGCAAGGGCGTGGAGAGCTGGCGAAAAAGCAACACTGAGAAATCTACCCTCTGAAACCGAAGAAGATGGGCAACAGAGGCTAGCTCAGGTGGCAATCTTTAAGCAAAAGAAACACACAAGGGCGTGGAGACCTGGGGAAAAAGCAACACGGAGAAATCTACCCTCTGAAACTGACGAACATGGGCAAAAGAAGCTAGCTCAGGTTGCAACCTTTAAGCAGAAAAAAAAAAACACGCAAGGGCGTGGAGAGCTGGCGAAAAAGCAACACTGAGCAATCTACCCTCTGAAACCGAAGAAGATGGGCAACACAGGCTAGCTCAGGTGGCAATCATTAAGCAAAAACAAAACCCAAAGGCGTGGAGACCTGGGGAAAAAGCAACCCTGAAATATCTACGCTCTGAAACTGAGGAAGATGAGCAAGAGAGGCTGGCTTCAGGTGGCAAACTTTAAGCAAAAGAAACACACAAGGGCGTGGAGACCTGGGGAAAAAGCAACACTGAGAAATCCACCCTCTGAAACTGAGGAAGATGGGCAAGAGAGGCTAGCTCAGGTGGCAATCGTTAAGCAAAAACAAAACACAAAGGCGTGGAGACCTTCTGGAGAAAGCAACACTGAGAAATCCACCCTCTGAAACTGAGGAAGATGGGCAACAGAGGCTAGCTCAGGTGGCAATAGTTAAGCAAAAACAAAACACAAGGGCTTGCAGACCTGGCAAAAAAGCAACAGTGAGAAATCTACCCTCTGAAAGCGACGAAGATGGGCAACAGAGGCTAGCTCAGGTGGCAATTTTTAAGGAAAAATAAAAGGAAGTGCATGGAGACCTGGGGAAAAAGCAACACGGAGAAATCTACCCTCTGAAACTGAGAAAGAAGCGCAACAGAGGCTAGCTCAGGTGGCAATCTTTAAGCAAAAGAAACACACAAGGGCGTGGGGACCTGGGGAAAAAGCAACACGGAGAAATCCACCCTATGAAACTGAGGAAGATGGGCAACAGAGGCTACCTCAGGTGGCACTCGTTAAGCAAAAACAAAACACACAGCCGTGGAGACCTGGGGAAAAAGCAACCCTGAAATATCTACCATCTGAAACTGAGGAAGATGGGCAAGAGAGGCTGGCTTCAGGTGGCAAACTTTAAGCAAAAGAAACACACAAGGGCGTGGAGACCTGGGGAAAAAGCAGCACTGAGAAATCTACCCTCTGAAACTGACGAGGATGGGCAACAGAGGCTGGCTCAGGTGGCAATCGTTAAGCAAAAGAAACACACAAGGGCGTGGAGACCTGGGGAAAAAGCAACACGCAGAAATCCACCCTCTGAAACTGACGAACATGGGCAAAAGAAGCTAGCTCAGGTTGCAACCTTTAAGCAGAAATAAAAAAAGACGCAAGGGCGTGGAGAGCTGGCGAAAAAGCAACACTGAGAAATCTACCCTCTGAAACCGAAGAAGATGGGCAACAGAGGCTAGCTCAGGTGGCAATCTTTAAGCAAAAAAAATAGAATAAAAAAATACAATGGCGAGGAGACCCGGTCAAAAAGCAACCCTGAAAAAGGTACCCTCTGAAACTGAGGAAGCAGGGCAACAGTGCCTAGCTCAGGTGACAATCTTTAAGCAAAAGAAACACACAAGGGCGTGGGGAGCTGGCGAAAAGGCAACACTGTGAAATCCACCCTCTGAAACGGACGAAGATGGGCAACAGAGGCTAGCTCAGGTGGCAATCTATAAGCAAAAGAAACACACAAGGGCGTGGAGACCTGGGGAAAAAGCAGCACTGAGAAATCTACCCTCTGAAACTGACGAGGATGGGCAACAGAGGCTAGCTCAGGTGGCAATCGTTAAGCAAAAGAAACACACAAGGGCGTGGAGACCTGGGGAAAAAGCAACACGGAGAAATCCACCCTCTGAAACTGAGGAAGATGGGCAACAGAGGCTACCTCAGGTGGCACTCGTTAAGCAAAAACAAAACACACAGGCGTGGAGATCTGGGGAAAAAGCAACCCTGAAATATCTACCATCTGAAACTGAGGAAGATGGGCAAGAGAGGCTGGCTTCAGGTGGCAAACTTTAAGCAAAAGAAACACACAAGGGCGTGGAGACCTGGGGAAAAAGCAGCACTGAGAAATCTACCCTCTGAAACTGAGGAAGTTGGGCTACAGAGGCTAGCTCAGGTGGCAATCGTTAAGCGAAAACAAAACACAAAGGGGTGGAGACCTGGGGAAAAAGCAACCCTGAAATATCTACCCTCTGAAACTGAGGAAGATGGGCAAGAGAGGCTGGCTTCAGGTGGCAAACTTTAAGCAAAAGAAACACACAAGGGCGTGGAGACCTGGGGAAAAAGCAACACTGAGAAATCCACCCTCTGAAACTGAGGAAGATGGGCAAGAGAGGCTAGCTCAGGTGGCAATCGTTAAGCAAAAACAAAACACAAAGGCGTGGAGACCTGGGGAGAAAGCAACACTGAGAAATCCACCCTCTGAAACTGAGGAAGATGGGCAACAGAGGCTAGCTCAGGTGGCAATAGTTAAGCAAAAACAAAACACAAGGGCTTGCAGACCTGGCAAAAAAGCAACAGTGAGAAATCTACCCTCTGAAAGCGACGAAGATGGGCAACAGAGGCTAGCTCAGGTGGCAATTTTTAAGGAAAAATAAAAGGAAGTGCATGGAGACCTGGGGAAAAAGCAACACGGAGAAATCTACCCTCTGAAACTGAGAAAGAAGCGCAACAGAGGCTAGCTCAGGTGGCAATCTTTAAGCAAAAGAAACACACAAGGGCGTGGGGACCTGGGGAAAAAGCTACACGGAGAAATCCACCCTGTGAAACTGAGGAAGATGGGCAACAGAGGCTACCTCAGGTGGCACTCGTTAAGCAAAAACAAAACACACAGGCGTGGAGACCTGGGGAAAAAGCAACCCTGAAATATCTACCATCTGAAACTGAGGAAGATGGGCAAGAGAGGCTGGCTTCAGGTGGCAAACTTTAAGCAAAAGAAACACACAAGGGCGTGGAGACCTGGGGAAAAAGCAGCACTGAGAAATCTACCCTCTGAAACTGACGAGGATGGGCAACAGACGCTGGCTCAGGTGGCAATCGTTAAGCAAAAGAAAAACACAAGGGCGTGGAGACCTGGGGAAAAAGCAACACGCAGAAATCCACCCTCTGAAACTGACGAACATGGGCAAAAGAAGCTAGCTCAGGTTGCAACCTTTAAGCAGAAATAAAAAAAGACGCAAGGGCGTGGAGAGCTGGAGAAAAAGCAACACTGAGAAATCTACCCTCTGAAACCGAAGAAGATGGGCAACAGAGGCTAGCTCAGGTGGCAATCTTTAAGCAAAAGAAAAACACAAGGGCGTGGGGAGCTGGCGAAAAGGCAACACTGAGAAATCCACCCTCTGAAACGGACGAAGATGGGCAACAGAGGCTAGCTCAGGTGGCAAACTTTAAGCAAAAGAAACACACAAGGGTGTGGAGACCTGGGGAAAAAGCAACACGGAGAAATCTACCCTCTGAAACTGACGAACATGGGCAAAAGAAGCTAGCTCAGGTTGCAACCTTTAAGCAGAAAAAAAAAAGACGCAAGGGCGTGGAGAGCTGGCGAAAAAGCAACACTGAGAAATCTACCCTCTGAAACCGAAGAAGATGGGCAACACAGGCTAGCTCAGGTGGCAATCATTAAGCAAAAACAAAACCCAAAGGCGTGGAGACCTGGGGAAAAAGCAACCCTGAAATATCTACCCTCTGAAACTGAGGAAGATGAGCAAGAGAGGCTGGCTTCAGGTGGCAAACTTTAAGCAAAAGAAACACACAAGGGCGTGGAGACCTGGGGAAAAAGCAACACTGAGAAATCCACCCTCTGAAACTGAGGAAGATGGGCAAGAGAGGCTAGCTCAGGTGGCAATCGTTAAGCAAAAACAAAACACAAAGGCGTGGAGACCTTCTGGAGAAAGCAACACTGAGAAATCCACCCTCTGAAACTGAGGAAGATGGGCAACAGAGGCTAGCTCAGGTGGCAATAGTTAAGCAAAAACAAAACACAAGGGCTTGCAGACCTGGCAAAAAAGCAACAGTGAGAAATCTACCCTCTGAAAGCGACGAAGATGGGCAACAGAGGCTAGCTCAGGTGGCAATTTTTAAGGAAAAATAAAAGGAAGTGCATGGAGACCTGGGGAAAAAGCAACACGGAGAAATCTACCCTCTGAAACTGAGAAAGAAGCGCAACAGAGGCTAGCTCAGGTGGCAATCTTTAAGCAAAAGAAACACACAAGGGCGTGGGGACCTGGGGAAAAAGCTACACGGAGAAATCCACCCTGTGAAACTGAGGAAGATGGGCAACAGAGGCTACCTCAGGTGGCACTCGTTAAGCAAAAACAAAACACACAGCCGTGGAGACCTGGGGAAAAAGCAACCCTGAAATATCTACCATCTGAAACTGAGGAAGATGGGCAAGAGAGGCTGGCTTCAGGTGGCAAACTTTAAGCAAAAGAAACACACAAGGGCGTGGAGACCTGGGGAAAAAGCAGCACTGAGAAATCTACCCTCTGAAACTGACGAGGATGGGCAACAGACGCTGGCTCAGGTGGCAATCGTTAAGCAAAAGAAACACACAAGGGCGTGGAGACCTGGGGAAAAAGCAACACGCAGAAATCCACCCTCTGAAACTGACGAACATGGGCAAAAGAAGCTAGCTCAGGTTGCAACCTTTAAGCAGAAATAAAAAAAGACGCAAGGGCGTGGAGAGCTGGCGAAAAAGCAACACTGAGAAATCTACCCTCTGAAACCGAAGAAGATGGGCAACAGAGGCTAGCTCAGGTGGCAATCTTTAAGCAAAAGAAACACACAAGGGCGTGGGGAGCTGGCGAAAAGGCAACACTGAGAAATCCACCCTCTGAAACGGACGAAGATGGGCAACAGAGGCTAGCTCAGGTGGCAAACTTTAAGCAAAAGAAACACACAAGGGTGTGGAGACCTGGGGAAAAAGCAACACGGAGAAATCTACCCTCTGAAACTGACGAACATGGGCAAAAGAAGCTAGCTCAGGTTGCAACCTTTAAGCAGAAAAAAAAAAAGACGCAAGGGCGTGGAGAGCTGGCGAAAAAGCAACACTGAGAAATCTACCCTCTGAAACCGAAGAAGATGGGCAACACAGGCTAGCTCAGGTGGCAATCATTAAGCAAAAACAAAACCCAAAGGCGTGGAGACCTGGGGAAAAAGCAACCCTGAAATATCTACCCTCTGAAACTGAGGAAGATGAGCAAGAGAGGCTGGCTTCAGGTGGCAAACTTTAAGCAAAAGAAACACACAAGGGCGTGGAGACCTGGGGAAAAAGCAACACTGAGAAATCCACCCTCTGAAACTGAGGAAGATGGGCAAGAGAGGCTAGCTCAGGTGGCAATCGTTAAGCAAAAACAAAACACAAAGGCGTGGAGACCTTCTGGAGAAAGCAACACTGAGAAATCCACCCTCTGAAACTGAGGAAGATGGGCAACAGAGGCTAGCTCAGGTGGCAATAGTTAAGCAAAAACAAAACACAAGGGCTTGCAGACCTGGCAAAAAAGCAACAGTGAGAAATCTACCCTCTGAAAGCGACGAAGATGGGCAACAGAGGCTAGCTCAGGTGGCAATTTTTAAGGAAAAATAAAAGGAAGTGCATGGAGACCTGGGGAAAAAGCAACACGGAGAAATCTACCCTCTGAAACTGAGAAAGAAGCGCAACAGAGGCTAGCTCAGGTGGCAATCTTTAAGCAAAAGAAACACACAAGGGCGTGGGGACCTGGGGAAAAAGCTACACGGAGAAATCCACCCTGTGAAACTGAGGAAGATGGGCAACAGAGGCTACCTCAGGTGGCACTCGTTAAGCAAAAACAAAACACACAGCCGTGGAGACCTGGGGAAAAAGCAACCCTGAAATATCTACCATCTGAAACTGAGGAAGATGGGCAAGAGAGGCTGGCTTCAGGTGGCAAACTTTAAGCAAAAGAAACACACAAGGGCGTGGAGACCTGGGGAAAAAGCAGCACTGAGAAATCTACCCTCTGAAACTGACGAGGATGGGCAACAGACGCTGGCTCAGGTGGCAATCGTTAAGCAAAAGAAACACACAAGGGCGTGGAGACCTGGGGAAAAAGCAACACGCAGAAATCCACCCTCTGAAACTGACGAACATGGGCAAAAGAAGCTAGCTCAGGTTGCAACCTTTAAGCAGAAATAAAAAAAGACGCAAGGGCGTGGAGAGCTGGCGAAAAAGCAACACTGAGAAATCTACCCTCTGAAACCGAAGAAGATGGGCAACAGAGGCTAGCTCAGGTGGCAATCTTTAAGCAAAAGAAACACACAAGGGCGTGGGGAGCTGGCGAAAAGGCAACACTGAGAAATCCACCCTCTGAAACGGACGAAGATGGGCAACAGAGGCTAGCTCAGGTGGCAAACTTTAAGCAAAAGAAACACACAAGGGTGTGGAGACCTGGGGAAAAAGCAACACGGAGAAATCTACCCTCTGAAACTGACGAACATGGGCAAAAGAAGCTAGCTCAGGTTGCAACCTTTAAGCAGAAAAAAAAAAAGACGCAAGGGCGTGGAGAGCTGGCGAAAAAGCAACACTGAGAAATCTACCCTCTGAAACCGAAGAAGATGGGCAACACAGGCTAGCTCAGGTGGCAATCATTAAGCAAAAACAAAACCCAAAGGCGTGGAGACCTGGGGAAAAAGCAACCCTGAAATATCTACCCTCTGAAACTGAGGAAGATGAGCAAGAGAGGCTGGCTTCAGGTGGCAAACTTTAAGCAAAAGAAACACACAAGGGCGTGGAGACCTGGGGAAAAAGCAACACTGAGAAATCCACCCTCTGAAACTGAGCAAGATGGGCAAGAGAGGCTAGCTCAGGTGGCAATCGTTAAGCAAAAACAAAACACAAAGGCGTGGAGACCTTCTGGAGAAAGCAACACTGAGAAATCCACCCTCTGAAACTGAGGAAGATGGGCAACAGAGGCTAGCTCAGGTGGCAATAGTTAAGCAAAAACAAAACACAAGGGCTTGCAGACCTGGCAAAAAAGCAACAGTGAGAAATCTACCCTCTGAAAGCGACGAAGATGGGCAACAGAGGCTAGCTCAGGTGGCAATTTTTAAGGAAAAATAAAAGGAAGTGCATGGAGACCTGGGGAAAAAGCAACACGGAGAAATCTACCCTCTGAAACTGAGAAAGAAGTGCAACAGAGGCTAGCTCAGGTGGCAATCTTTAAGCAAAAGAAACACACAAGGGCGTGGGGACCTGGGGAAAAAGCAACACGGAGAAATCCACCCTATGAAACTGAGGAAGATGGGCAACAGAGGCTACCTCAGGTGGCACTCGTTAAGCAAAAACAAAACACACAGGCGTGGAGACCTGGGGAAAAAGCAACCCTGAAATATCTACCATCTGAAACTGAGGAAGATGGGCAAGAGAGGCTGGCTTCAGGTGGCAAACTTTAAGCAAAAGAAACACACAAGGGCGTGGAGACCTGGGGAAAAAGCAGCACTGAGAAATCTACCCTCTGAAACTGACGAGGATGGGCAACAGACGCTGGCTCAGGTGGCAATCGTTAAGCAAAAGAAACACACAAGGGCGTGGAGACCTGGGGAAAAAGCAACACGCAGAAATCCACCCTCTGAAACTGACGAACATGGGCAAAAGAAGCTAGCTCAGGTTGCAACCTTTAAGCAGAAATAAAAAAAGACGCAAGGGCGTGGAGAGCTGGCGAAAAAGCAACACTGAGAAATCTACCCTCTGAAACCGAAGAAGATGGGCAAAAGAGGCTAGCTCAGGTGGCAATCTTTAAGCAAAAAAAATAGAATAAAAAAATACAATGGCGAGGAGACCCGGTCAAAAAGCAACCCTGAAAAAGGTACCCTCTGAAACTGAGGAAGCAGGGCAACAGTGCCTAGCTCAGGTGACAATCTTTAAGCAAAAGAAACACACAAGGGCGTGGGGAGCTGGCGAAAAGGCAACACTGTGAAATCCACCCTCTGAAACGGACGAAGATGGGCAACAGAGGCTAGCTCAGGTGGCAATCTATAAGCAAAAGAAACACACAAGGGCGTGGAGACCTGGGGAAAAAGCAGCACTGAGAAATCTACCCTCTGAAACTGACGAGGATGGGCAACAGAGGCTAGCTCAGGTGGCAATCGTTAAGCAAAAGAAACACACAAGGGCGTGGAGACCTGGGGAAAAAGCAACACGGAGAAATCCACCCTCTGAAACTGAGGAAGATGGGCAACAGAGGCTACCTCAGGTGGCACTCGTTAAGCAAAAACAAAACACACAGGCGTGGAGACCTGGGGAAAAAGCAACCCTGAAATATCTACCATCTGAAACTGAGGAAGATGGGCAAGAGAGGCTGGCTTCAGGTGGCAAACTTTAAGCAAAAGAAACACACAAGGGCGTGGAGACCTGGGGAAAAAGCAGCACTGAGAAATCTACCCTCTGAAACTGAGGAAGTTGGGCGACAGAGGCTAGCTCAGGTGGCAATCGTTAAGCGAAAACAAAACACAAAGGGGTGGAGACCTGGGGAAAAAGCAACCCTGAAATATCTACCCTCTGAAACTGAGGAAGATGGGCAAGAGAGGCTGGCTTCAGGTGGCAAACTTTAAGCAAAAGAAACACACAAGGGCGTGGAGACCTGGGGAAAAAGCAACACTGAGAAATCCACCCTCTGAAACTGAGGAAGATGGGCAACAGAGGCTAGCTCAGGTGGCAATAGTTAAGCAAAAACAAAACACAAGGGCGTGCAGACCTGGCAAAAAAGCAACAGTGAGAAATCTACCCTCTGAAACCGACGAACATGGGCAACAGAGGCTAGCTCAGGTGGCAATTTTTAAGGAAAAATAAAAGGAAGTGCGTGGAGACCTGGGGAAAAAGCAACACGGAGAAATCTACCCTCTGAAACTGAGAAAGAAGCGCAACAGAGGCTAGCTCAGGTGGCAATCTTTAAGCAAAAGAAACACACAAGGGCGTGGGGAGCTGGCGAAAAGGCAACACTGAGAAATCCACCCTCTGAAACGGACGAAGATGGGCAACAGAGGCTAGCTCAGGTGGCAAACTTTAAGCAAAAGAAACACACAAGGGTGTGGAGACCTGGGGAAAAAGCAACACGGAGAAATCTACCCTCTGAAACTGACGAACATGGGCAAAAGAAGCTAGCTCAGGTTGCAACCTTTAAGCAGAAAAAAAAAAAGACGCAAGGGCGTGGAGAGCTGGCGAAAAAGCAACACTGAGAAATCTACCCTCTGAAACCGAAGAAGATGGGCAACACAGGCTAGCTCAGGTGGCAATCATTAAGCAAAAACAAAACCCAAAGGCGTGGAGACCTGGGGAAAAAGCAACCCTGAAATATCTACCCTCTGAAACTGAGGAAGATGAGCAAGAGAGGCTGGCTTCAGGTGGCAAACTTTAAGCAAAAGAAACACACAAGGGCGTGGAGACCTGGGGAAAAAGCAACACTGAGAAATCCACCCTCTGAAACTGAGGAAGATGGGCAAGAGAGGCTAGCTCAGGTGGCAATCGTTAAGCAAAAACAAAACACAAAGGCGTGGAGACCCTCTGGAGAAAGCAACACTGAGAAATCCACCCTCTGAAACTGAGGAAGATGGGCAACAGAGGCTAGCTCAGGTGGCAATAGTTAAGCAAAAACAAAACACAAGGGCTTGCAGACCTGGCAAAAAAGCAACAGTGAGAAATCTACCCTCTGAAAGCGACAAAGATGGGCAACAGAGGCTAGCTCAGGTGGCAATTTTTAAGGAAAAATAAAAGGAAGTGCATGGAGACCTGGGGAAAAAGCAACACGGAGAAATCTACCCTCTGAAACTGAGAAAGAAGCACAACAGAGGCTAGCTCAGGTGGCAATCTTTAAGCAAAAGAAACACACAAGGGCGTGGGGACCTGGGGAAAAAGCAACACGGAGAAATCCACCCTATGAAACTGAGGAAGATGGGCAACAGAGGCTACCTCAGGTGGCACTCGTTAAGCAAAAACAAAACACACAGGCGTGGAGACCTGGGGAAAAAGCAACCCTGAAATATCTACCATCTGAAACTGAGGAAGATGGGCAAGAGAGGCTGGCTTCAGGTGGCAAACTTTAAGCAAAAGAAACACACAAGGGCGTGGAGACCTGGGGAAAAAGCAGCACTGAGAAATCTACCCTCTGAAACTGACGAGGATGGGCAACAGACGCTGGCTCAGGTGGCAATCGTTAAGCAAAAGAAACACAAGGGCGTGGAGACCTGGGGAAAAAGCAACACGCAGAAATCCACCCTCTGAAACTGACGAACATGGGCAAAAGAAGCTAGCTCAGGTTGCAACCTTTAAGCAGAAATAAAAAAAGACGCAAGGGCGTGGAGAGATGGCGAAAAAGCAACACTGAGAAATCTACCCTCTGAAACCGAAGAAGATGGGCAACAGAGGCTAGCTCAGGTGGCAATCTTTAAGCAAAAAAAATAGAATAAAAAAATACAATGGCGAGGAGACCCGGTCAAAAAGCAACCCTGAAAAAGGTACCCTCTGAAACTGAGGAAGCAGGGCAACAGTGCCTAGCTCAGGTGACAATCTTTAAGCAAAAGAAACACACAAGGGCGTGGGGAGCTGGCGAAAAGGCAACACTGTGAAATCCACCCTCTGAAACGGACGAAGATGGGCAACAGAGGCTAGCTCAGGTGGCAATCTATAAGCAAAAGAAACACACAAGGGCGTGGAGACCTGGGGAAAAAGCAGCACTGAGAAATCTACCCTCTGAAACTGACGAGGATGGGCAACAGAGGCTAGCTCAGGTGGCAATCGTTAAGCAAAAGAAACACACAAGGGCGTGGAGACCTGGGGAAAAAGCAACACGGAGAAATCCACCCTCTGAAACTGAGGAAGATGGGCAACAGAGGCTACCTCAGGTGGCACTCGTTAAGCAAAAACAAAACACACAGGCGTGGAGACCTGGGGAAAAAGCAACCCTGAAATATCTACCATCTGAAACTGAGGAAGATGGGCAAGAGAGGCTGGCTTCAGGTGGCAAACTTTAAGCAAAAGAAACACACAAGGGCGTGGAGACCTGGGGAAAAAGCAGCACTGAGAAATCTACCCTCTGAAACTGAGGAAGTTGGGCGACAGAGGCTAGCTCAGGTGGCAATCGTTAAGCGAAAACAAAACACAAAGGGGTGGAGACCTGGGGAAAAAGCAACCCTGAAATATCTACCCTCTGAAACTGAGGAAGATGGGCAAGAGAGGCTGGCTTCAGGTGGCAAACTTTAAGCAAAAGAAACACACAAGGGCGTGGAGACCTGGGGAAAAAGCAACACTGAGAAATCCACCCTCTGAAACTGAGGAAGATGGGCAACAGAGGCTAGCTCAGGTGGCAATAGTTAAGCAAAAACAAAACACAAGGGCGTGCAGACCTGGCAAAAAAGCAACAGTGAGAAATCTACCCTCTGAAACCGACGAACATGGGCAACAGAGGCTAGCTCAGGTGGCAATTTTTAAGGAAAAATAAAAGGAAGTGCGTGGAGACCTGGGGAAAAAGCAACACGGAGAAATCTACCCTCTGAAACTGAGAAAGAAGCGCAACAGAGGCTAGCTCAGGTGGCAATCTTTAAGCAAAAGAAACACACAAGGGCGTGGGGAGCTGGCGAAAAGGCAACACTGAGAAATCCACCCTCTGAAACGGACGAAGATGGGCAACAGAGGCTAGCTCAGGTGGCAAACTTTAAGCAAAAGAAACACACAAGGGTGTGGAGACCTGGGGAAAAAGCAACACGGAGAAATCTACCCTCTGAAACTGACGAACATGGGCAAAAGAAGCTAGCTCAGGTTGCAACCTTTAAGCAGAAAAAAAAAAAGACGCAAGGGCGTGGAGAGCTGGCGAAAAAGCAACACTGAGAAATCTACCCTCTGAAACCGAAGAAGATGGGCAACACAGGCTAGCTCAGGTGGCAATCATTAAGCAAAAACAAAACCCAAAGGCGTGGAGACCTGGGGAAAAAGCAACCCTGAAATATCTACCCTCTGAAACTGAGGAAGATGAGCAAGAGAGGCTGGCTTCAGGTGGCAAACTTTAAGCAAAAGAAACACACAAGGGCGTGGAGACCTGGGGAAAAAGCAACACTGAGAAATCCACCCTCTGAAACTGAGGAAGATGGGCAAGAGAGGCTAGCTCAGGTGGCAATCGTTAAGCAAAAACAAAACACAAAGGCGTGGAGACCCTCTGGAGAAAGCAACACTGAGAAATCCACCCTCTGAAACTGAGGAAGATGGGCAACAGAGGCTAGCTCAGGTGGCAATAGTTAAGCAAAAACAAAACACAAGGGCTTGCAGACCTGGCAAAAAAGCAACAGTGAGAAATCTACCCTCTGAAAGCGACAAAGATGGGCAACAGAGGCTAGCTCAGGTGGCAATTTTTAAGGAAAAATAAAAGGAAGTGCATGGAGACCTGGGGAAAAAGCAACACGGAGAAATCTACCCTCTGAAACTGAGAAAGAAGCGCAACAGAGGCTAGCTCAGGTGGCAATCTTTAAGCAAAAGAAACACACAAGGGCGTGGGGACCTGGGGAAAAAGCAACACGGAGAAATCCACCCTATGAAACTGAGGAAGATGGGCAACAGAGGCTACCTCAGGTGGCACTCGTTAAGCAAAAACAAAACACACAGGCGTGGAGACCTGGGGAAAAAGCAACCCTGAAATATCTACCATCTGAAACTGAGGAAGATGGGCAAGAGAGGCTGGCTTCAGGTGGCAAACTTTAAGCAAAAGAAACACACAAGGGCGTGGAGACCTGGGGAAAAAGCAGCACTGAGAAATCTACCCTCTGAAACTGACGAGGATGGGCAACAGACGCTGGCTCAGGTGGCAATCGTTAAGCAAAAGAAACACAAGGGCGTGGAGACCTGGGGAAAAAGCAACACGCAGAAATCCACCCTCTGAAACTGACGAACATGGGCAAAAGAAGCTAGCTCAGGTTGCAACCTTTAAGCAGAAATAAAAAAAGACGCAAGGGCGTGGAGAGATGGCGAAAAAGCAACACTGAGAAATCTACCCTCTGAAACCGAAGAAGATGGGCAACAGAGGCTAGCTCAGGTGGCAATCTTTAAGCAAAAAAAATAGAATAAAAAAATACAATGGCGAGGAGACCCGGTCAAAAAGCAACCCTGAAAAAGGTACCCTCTGAAACTGAGGAAGCAGGGCAACAGTGCCTAGCTCAGGTGACAATCTTTAAGCAAAAGAAACACACAAGGGCGTGGGGAGCTGGCGAAAAGGCAACACTGTGAAATCCACCCTCTGAAACGGACGAAGATGGGCAACAGAGGCTAGCTCAGGTGGCAATCTATAAGCAAAAGAAACACACAAGGGCGTGGAGACCTGGGGAAAAAGCAGCACTGAGAAATCTACCCTCTGAAACTGACGAGGATGGGCAACAGAGGCTAGCTCAGGTGGCAATCGTTAAGCAAAAGAAACACACAAGGGCGTGGAGACCTGGGGAAAAAGCAACACGGAGAAATCCACCCTCTGAAACTGAGGAAGATGGGCAACAGAGGCTACCTCAGGTGGCACTCGTTAAGCAAAAACAAAACACACAGGCGTGGAGACCTGGGGAAAAAGCAACCCTGAAATATCTACCATCTGAAACTGAGGAAGATGGGCAAGAGAGGCTGGCTTCAGGTGGCAAAATTTAAGCAAAAGAAACACACAAGGGCGTGGAGACCTGGGGAAAAAGCAGCACTGAGAAATCTACCCTCTGAAACTGAGGAAGTTGGGCGACAGAGGCTAGCTCAGGTGGCAATCGTTAAGCGAAAACAAAACACAAAGGGGTGGAGACCTGGGGAAAAAGCAACCCTGAAATATCTACCCTCTGAAACTGAGGAAGATGGGCAAGAGAGGCTGGCTTCAGGTGGCAAACTTTAAGCAAAAGAAACACACAAGGGCGTGGAGACCTGGGGAAAAAGCAACACTGAGAAATCCACCCTCTGAAACTGAGGAAGATGGGCAACAGAGGCTAGCTCAGGTGGCAATAGTTAAGCAAAAACAAAACACAAGGGCGTGCAGACCTGGCAAAAAAGCAACAGTGAGAAATCTACCCTCTGAAACCGACGAACATGGGCAACAGAGGCTAGCTCAGGTGGCAATTTTTAAGGAAAAATAAAAGGAAGTGCGTGGAGACCTGGGGAAAAAGCAACACGGAGAAATCTACCCTCTGAAACTGAGAAAGAAGCGCAACAGAGGCTAGCTCAGGTGGCAATCTTTAAGCAAAAGAAACACACAAGGGCGTGGGGAGCTGGCGAAAAGGCAACACTGAGAAATCCACCCTCTGAAACGGACGAAGATGGGCAACAGAGGCTAGCTCAGGTGGCAAACTTTAAGCAAAAGAAACACACAAGGGTGTGGAGACCTGGGGAAAAAGCAACACGGAGAAATCTACCCTCTGAAACTGACGAACATGGGCAAAAGAAGCTAGCTCAGGTTGCAACCTTTAAGCAGAAAAAAAAAAAGACGCAAGGGCGTGGAGAGCTGGCGAAAAAGCAACACTGAGAAATCTACCCTCTGAAACCGAAGAAGATGGGCAACACAGGCTAGCTCAGGTGGCAATCATTAAGCAAAAACAAAACCCAAAGGCGTGGAGACCTGGGGAAAAAGCAACCCTGAAATATCTACCCTCTGAAACTGAGGAAGATGAGCAAGAGAGGCTGGCTTCAGGTGGCAAACTTTAAGCAAAAGAAACACACAAGGGCGTGGAGACCTGGGGAAAAAGCAACACTGAGAAATCCACCCTCTGAAACTGAGGAAGATGGGCAAGAGAGGCTAGCTCAGGTGGCAATCGTTAAGCAAAAACAAAACACAAAGGCGTGGAGACCCTCTGGAGAAAGCAACACTGAGAAATCCACCCTCTGAAACTGAGGAAGATGGGCAACAGAGGCTAGCTCAGGTGGCAATAGTTAAGCAAAAACAAAACACAAGGGCTTGCAGACCTGGCAAAAAAGCAACAGTGAGAAATCTACCCTCTGAAAGCGACAAAGATGGGCAACAGAGGCTAGCTCAGGTGGCAATTTTTAAGGAAAAATAAAAGGAAGTGCATGGAGACCTGGGGAAAAAGCAACACGGAGAAATCTACCCTCTGAAACTGAGAAAGAAGCACAACAGAGGCTAGCTCAGGTGGCAATCTTTAAGCAAAAGAAACACACAAGGGCGTGGGGACCTGGGGAAAAAGCAACACGGAGAAATCCACCCTATGAAACTGAGGAAGATGGGCAACAGAGGCTACCTCAGGTGGCACTCGTTAAGCAAAAACAAAACACACAGGCGTGGAGACCTGGGGAAAAAGCAACCCTGAAATATCTACCATCTGAAACTGAGGAAGATGGGCAAGAGAGGCTGGCTTCAGGTGGCAAACTTTAAGCAAAAGAAACACACAAGGGCGTGGAGACCTGGGGAAAAAGCAGCACTGAGAAATCTACCCTCTGAAACTGACGAGGATGGGCAACAGACGCTGGCTCAGGTGGCAATCGTTAAGCAAAAGAAACACACAAGGGCGTGGAGACCTGGGGAAAAAGCAACACGCAGAAATCCACCCTCTGAAACTGACGAACATGGGCAAAAGAAGCTAGCTCAGGTTGCAACCTTTAAGCAGAAATAAAAAAAGACGCAAGGGCGTGGAGAGATGGCGAAAAAGCAACACTGAGAAATCTACCCTCTGAAACCGAAGAAGATGGGCAACAGAGGCTAGCTCAGGTGGCAATCTTTAAGCAAAAAAAATAAAATAAAAAAATACAATGGCGAGGAGACCCGGTCAAAAAGCAACCCTGAAAAAGGTACCCTCTGAAACTGAGGAAGCAGGGCAACAGTGCCTAGCTCAGGTGACAATCTTTAAGCAAAAGAAACACACAAGGGCGTGGGGAGCTGGCGAAAAGGCAACACTGTGAAATCCACCCTCTGAAACGGACGAAGATGGGCAACAGAGGCTAGCTCAGGTGGCAATCTATAAGCAAAAGAAACACACAAGGGCGTGGAGACCTGGGGAAAAAGCAGCACTGAGAAATCGACCCTCTGAAACTGACGACGATGGGCAACAGTGCTACCTCAGGTGGCAATCGTTAAGCAAAAAAAGGAGAAACACAAGGGCGTGGAGACCTGGGGAAAAAGCAACACGGAGAAATCCACCCTCTGAAACTGAGGAAGATGGGCAACAGAGGCTACCTCAGGTGGCACTCGTTAAGCAAAAACAAAACACACAGGCGTGGAGACCTGGGGAAAAAGCAACCCTGAAATATCTACCATCTGAAACTGAGGAAGATGGGCAAGAGAGGCTGGCTTCAGGTGGCAAACTTTAAGCAAAAGAAACACACAAGGGCGTGGAGACCTGGGGAAAAAGCAGCACTGAGAAATCTACCCTCTGAAACTGAGGAAGTTGGGCGACAGAGGCTAGCTCAGGTGGCAATCGTTAAGCGAAAACAAAACACAAAGGGGTGGAGACCTGGGGAAAAAGCAACCCTGAAATATCTACCCTCTGAAACTGAGGAAGATGGGCAAGAGAGGCTGGCTTCAGGTGGCAAACTTTAAGCAAAAGAAACACACAAGGCCGTGGAGACCTGGGGAAAAAGCAACACTGAGAAATCCACCCTCTGAAACTGAGGAAGATGGGCAACAGAGGCTAGCTCAGGTGGCAATCGTTAAGCAAAAACAAAACACAAGGGCGTGCAGACCTGGCAAAAAAGCAACAGTGAGAAATCTACCCTCTGAAACCGACGAACATGGGCAACAGAGGCTAGCTCAGGTGGCAATTTTTAAGGAAAAATAAAAGGAAGTGCGTGGAGACCTGGGGAAAAAGCAACACGGAGAAATCTACCCTCTGAAACTGAGAAAGAAGCGCAACAGAGGCTAGCTCAGGTGGCAATCTTTAAGCAAAAGAAACACACAAGGGCGTGGGGAGCTGGCGAAAAGGCAACACTGAGAAATCCACCCTCTGAAACGGACGAAGATGGGCAACAGAGGCTAGCTCAGGTGGCAAACTTTAAGCAAAAGAAACACACAAGGGTGTGGAGACCTGGGGAAAAAGCAACACGGAGAAATCTACCCTCTGAAACTGACGAACATGGGCAAAAGAAGCTAGCTCAGGTTGCAACCTTTAAGCAGAAAAAAAAAAAGACGCAAGGGCGTGGAGAGCTGGCGAAAAAGCAACACTGAGAAATCTACCCTCTGAAACCGAAGAAGATGGGCAACACAGGCTAGCTCAGGTGGCAATCATTAAGCAAAAACAAAACCCAAAGGCGTGGAGACCTGGGGAAAAAGCAACCCTGAAATATCTACCCTCTGAAACTGAGGAAGATGAGCAAGAGAGGCTGGCTTCAGGTGGCAAACTTTAAGCAAAAGAAACACACAAGGGCGTGGAGACCTGGGGAAAAAGCAACACTGAGAAATCCACCCTCTGAAACTGAGGAAGATGGGCAAGAGAGGCTAGCTCAGGTGGCAATCGTTAAGCAAAAACAAAACACAAAGGCGTGGAGACCCTCTGGAGAAAGCAACACTGAGAAATCCACCCTCTGAAACTGAGGAAGATGGGCAACAGAGGCTAGCTCAGGTGGCAATAGTTAAGCAAAAACAAAACACAAGGGCTTGCAGACCTGGCAAAAAAGCAACAGTGAGAAATCTACCCTCTGAAAGCGACGAAGATGGGCAACAGAGGCTAGCTCAGGTGGCAATTTTTAAGGAAAAATAAAAGGAAGTGCATGGAGACCTGGGGAAAAAGCAACACGGAGAAATCTACCCTCTGAAACTGAGAAAGAAGCGCAACAGAGGCTAGCTCAGGTGGCAATCTTTAAGCAAAAGAAACACACAAGGGCGTGGGGACCTGGGGAAAAAGCAACACGGAGAAATCCACCCTATGAAACTGAGGAAGATGGGCAACAGAGGCTACCTCAGGTGGCACTCGTTAAGCAAAAACAAAACACACAGCCGTGGAGACCTGGGGAAAAAGCAACCCTGAAATATCTACCATCTGAAACTGAGGAAGATGGGCAAGAGAGGCTGGCTTCAGGTGGCAAACTTTAAGCAAAAGAAACACACAAGGGCGTGGAGACCTGGGGAAAAAGCAGCACTGAGAAATCTACCCTCTGAAACTGACGAGGATGGGCAACAGACGCTGGCTCAGGTGGCAATCGTTAAGCAAAAGAAACACACAAGGGCGTGGAGACCTGGGGAAAAAGCAACACGCAGAAATCCACCCTCTGAAACTGACGAACATGGGCAAAAGAAGCTAGCTCAGGTTGCAACCTTTAAGCAGAAATAAAAAAAGACGCAAGGGCGTGGAGAGCTGGCGAAAAAGCAACACTGAGAAATCTACCCTCTGAAACCGAAGAAGATGGGCAACAGAGGCTAGCTCAGGTGGCAATCTTTAAGCAAAAAAAATAGAATAAAAAAATACAATGGCGAGGAGACCCGGTCAAAAAGCAACCCTGAAAAAGGTACCCTCTGAAACTGAGGAAGCAGGGCAACAGTGCCTAGCTCAGGTGACAATCTTTAAGCAAAAGAAACACACAAGGGCGTGGGGAGCTGGCGAAAAGGCAACACTGTGAAATCCACCCTCTGAAACGGACGAAGATGGGCAACAGAGGCTAGCTCAGGTGGCAATCTATAAGCAAAAGAAACACACAAGGGCGTGGAGACCTGGGGAAAAAGCAGCACTGAGAAATCTACCCTCTGAAACTGACGAGGATGGGCAACAGAGGCTAGCTCAGGTGGCAATCGTTAAGCAAAAGAAACACACAAGGGCGTGGAGACCTGGGGAAAAAGCAACACGGAGAAATCCACCCTCTGAAACTGAGGAAGATGGGCAACAGAGGCTACCTCAGGTGGCTCTCGTTAAGCAAAAACTAAACACACAGGCGTGGAGACCTGGGGAAAAAGCAACCCTGAAATATCTACCATCTGAAACGGAGGAAGATGGGCAAGAGAGGCTGGCTTCAGGTGGCAAACTTTAAGCAAAAGAAACACACAAGGGCGTGGAGACCTGAGGAAAAAGCAGCACTGAGAAATCTACCCTCTGAAACTGAGGAAGTTGGGCGACAGAGGCTAGCTCAGGTGGCAATCGTTAAGCGAAAACAAAACACAAAGGGGTGGAGACCTGGGGAAAAAGCAACCCTGAAATATCTACCCTCTGAAACTGAGGAAGATGGGCAAGAGAGGCTGGCTTCAGGTGGCAAACTTTAAGCAAAAGAAACACACAAGGGCGTGGAGACCTGGGGAAAAAGCAACACTGAGAAATCCACCCTCTGAAACTGAGGAAGATGGGCAACAGAGGCTAGCTCAGGTGGCAATAGTTAAGCAAAAACAAAACACAAGGGCGTGCAGACCTGGCAAAAAAGCAACAGTGAGAAATCTACCCTCTGAAACCGACGAACATGGGCAACAGAGGCTAGCTCAGGTGGCAATTTTTAAGGAAAAATAAAAGGAAGTGCGTGGAGACCTGGGGAAAAAGCAACACGGAGAAATCTACCCTCTGAAACTGAGAAAGAAGCGCAACAGAGGCTAGCTCAGGTGGCAATCTTCAAGCAAAAGAAACACACAAGGGCGTGGGGAGCTGGCGAAAAGGCAACACTGAGAAATCCACCCTCTGAAACGGACGAAGATGGGCAACAGAGGCTAGCTCAGGTGGCAAACTTTAAGCAAAAGAAACACACAAGGGTGTGGAGACCTGGGGAAAAAGCAACACGGAGAAATCTACCCTCTGAAACTGACGAACATGGGCAAAAGAAGCTAGCTCAGGTTGCAACCTTTAAGCAGAAAAGAAAAAAGACGCAAGGGCGTGGAGAGCTGGCGAAAAAGCAACACTGAGAAATCTACCCTCTGAAACCGAAGAAGATGGGCAACACAGGCTAGCTCAGGTGGCAATCATTAAGCAAAAACAAAACCCAAAGGCGTGGAGACCTGGGGAAAAAGCAACCCTGAAATATCTACCCTCTGAAACTGAGGAAGATGAGCAAGAGAGGCTGGCTTCAGGTGGCAAACTTTAAGCAAAAGAAACACACAAGGGCGTGGAGACCTGGGGAAAAAGCAACACTGAGAAATCCACCCTCTGAAACTGAGGAAGATGGGCAAGAGAGGCTAGCTCAGGTGGCAATCGTTAAGCAAAAACAAAACACAAAGGCGTGGAGACCCTCTGGAGAAAGCAACACTGAGAAATCCACCCTCTGAAACTGAGGAAGATGGGCAACAGAGGCTAGCTCAGGTGGCAATAGTTAAGCAAAAACAAAACACAAGGGCTTGCAGACCTGGCAAAAAAGCAACAGTGAGAAATCTACCCTCTGAAAGCGACGAAGATGGGCAACAGAGGCTAGCTCAGGTGGCAATTTTTAAGGAAAAATAAAAGGAAGTGCATGGAGACCTGGGGAAAAAGCAACACGGAGAAATCTACCCTCTGAAACTGAGAAAGAAGCGCAACAGAGGCTAGCTCAGGTGGCAATCTTTAAGCAAAAGAAACACACAAGGGCGTGGGGACCTGGGGAAAAAGCAACACGGAGAAATCCACCCTATGAAACTGAGGAAGATGGGCAACAGAGGCTACCTCAGGTGGCACTCGTTAAGCAAAAACAAAACACACAGGCGTGGAGACCTGGGGAAAAAGCAACCCTGAAATATCTACCATCTGAAACTGAGGAAGATGGGCAAGAGAGGCTGGCTTCAGGTGGCAAACTTTAAGCAAAAGAAACACACAAGGGCGTGGAGACCTGGGGAAAAAGCAGCACTGATAAATCTACCCTCTGAAACTGACGAGGATGGGCAACAGACGCTGGCTCAGGTGGCAATCGTTAAGCAAAAGAAACACAAGGGCGTGGAGACCTGGGGAAAAAGCAACACGCAGAAATCCACCCTCTGAAACTGACGAACATGGGCAAAAGAAGCTAGCTCAGGTTGCAACCTTTAAGCAGAAATAAAAAAAGACGCAAGGGCGTGGAGAGATGGCGAAAAAGCAACACTGAGAAATCTACCCTCTGAAACCGAAGAAGATGGGCAACAGAGGCTAGCTCAGGTGGCAATCTTTAAGCAAAAAAAATAGAATAAAAAAATACAATGGCGAGGAGACCCGGTCAAAAAGCAACCCTGAAAAAGGTACCCTCTGAAACTGAGGAAGCAGGGCAACAGTGCCTAGCTCAGGTGACAATCTTTAAGCAAAAGAAACACACAAGGGCGTGGGGAGCTGGCGAAAAGGCAACACTGTGAAATCCACCCTCTGAAACGGACGAAGATGGGCAACAGAGGCTAGCTCAGGTGGCAATCTATAAGCAAAAGAAACACACAAGGGCGTGGAGACCTGGGGAAAAAGCAGCACTGAGAAATCTACCCTCTGAAACTGACGAGGATGGGCAACAGAGGCTAGCTCAGGTGGCAATCGTTAAGCAAAAGAAACACACAAGGGCG
Organism: Equus asinus; assembly: GCF_041296235.1. NCBI lineage: Eukaryota > Metazoa > Chordata > Mammalia > Perissodactyla > Equidae > Equus > Equus asinus. Next base: position 739,906 of record NW_027224844.1, read on the forward strand.
TGGAGACCTGGGGAAAAAGCAACACGGAGAAATCCACCCTCTGAAACTGAGGAAGATGGGCAACAGAGGCTAACTCAGGTGGCACTCGTTAAGCAAAAACAAAACACACAGGCGTGGAGACCTGGGGAAAAAGCAACCCTGAAATATCTACCATCTGAAACTGAGGAAGATGGGCAAGAGAGGCTGGCTTCAGGTGGCAAACTTTAAGCAAAAGAAACACACAAGGGCGTGGAGGCCTGGGGAAAAAGCAGCACTGAGAAATCTACCCTCTGAAACTGAGGAAGTTGGGCGACAGAGGCTAGCTCAGGTGGCAATCGTTAAGCGAAAACAAAACACAAAGGGGTGGAGACCTGGGGAAAAAGCAACCCTGAAATATCTACCCTCTGAAACTGAGGAAGATGGGCAAGAGAGGCTGGCTTCAGGTGGCAAACTTTAAGCAAAAGAAACACACAAGGGCGTGGAGACCTGGGGAAAAAGCAACACTGAGAAATCCACCCTCTGAAACTGAGGAAGATGGGCAACAGAGGCTAGCTCAGGTGGCAATAGTTAAGCAAAAACAAAACACAAGGGCGTGCAGACCTGGCAAAAAAGCAACAGCGAGAAATCTACCCTCTGAAACCGACGAACATGGGCAACAGAGGCTAGCTCAGGTGGCAATTTTTAAGGAAAAATAAAAGGAAGTGCATGGAGACCTGGGGAAAAAGCAACACGGAGAAATCTACCCTCTGAAAGCGACGAAGATGGGCAACAGAGGCTAGCTCAGGTGGCAATCTTTAAGCAAAAGAAACACACAAGGGCATGGGGAGCTGGTGAAAAGGCAACACTGAGAAATCCACCCTCTGAAACGGACGAAGATGGGCAACAGAGGCTAGCTCAGGTGGCAATCTTTAAGCAAAAAAAGTAAAATAAAAAAATACAATGGCGAGGAGACCCGGTCAAAAAGCAACCCTGAAAAAGGTACCCTCTGAAACTGAGGAAGCAGGGCAACAGTGCCTAGCTCAGGTGACAATCTTTAAGCAAAAGAAACACACAAGGGTGTGGAGACCTGGGGAAAAAGCAACACGGAGAAATCTACCCTCTGAAACTGAGGAACATGGGCAAAAGAAGCTAGCTCAGGTTGCAACCTTTAAGCAGAAAAAAAAAAAGACGCAAGGGCGTGGAGAGCTGGCGAAAAAGCAACACTGAGAAATCTACCCTCTGAAACCGAAGAAGATGGGCAACACAGGCTAGCTCAGGTGGCAATCATTAAGCAAAAACAAAACCCAAAGGCGTGGAGACCTGGGGAAAAAGCAACCCTGAAATATCTACCCTCTGAAACTGAGGAAGATGAGCAAGAGAGGCTGGCTTCAGGTGGCAAACTTTAAGCAAAAGAAACACACAAGGGCGTGGAGACCTGGGGAAAAAGCAACACTGAGAAATCCACCCTCTGAAACTGAGGAAGATGGGCAAGAGAGGCTAGCTCAGGTGGCAATCGTTAAGCAAAAACAAAACACAAAGGCGTGGAGACCTGGGGAGAAAGCAACACTGAGAAATCCACCCTCTGAAACTGAGGAAGATGGGCAACAGAGGCTAGCTCAGGTGGCAATAGTTAAGCAAAAACAAAATACAAGGGCTTGCAGACCTGGCAAAAAAGCAACAGTGAGAAATCTACCCTCTGAAAGCGACGAAGATGGGCAACAGAGGCTAGCTCAGGTGGCAATTTTTAAGGAAAAATAAAAGGAAGTGCATGGAGACCTGGGGAAAAAGCAACACGGAGAAATCTACCCTCTGAAACTGAGAAAGAAGCGCAACAGAGGCTAGCTCAGGTGGCAATCTTTAAGCAAAAGAAACACACAAGGGCGTGGGGACCTGGGGAAAAAGCAACACGGAGAAATCCACCCTATGAAACTGAGGAAGATGGGCAACAGAGGCTACCTCAGGTGGCACTCGTTAAGCAAAAACAAAACACACAGGCGTGGAGACCTGGGGAAAAAGCAACCCTGAAATATCTACCATCTGAAACTGAGGAAGATGGGCAAGAGAGGCTGGCTTCAGGTGGCAAACTTTAAGCAAAAGAAACACACAAGGGCGTGGAGACCTGGGGAAAAAGCAGCACTGATAAATCTACCCTCTGAAACTGACGAGGATGGGCAACAGACGCTGGCTCAGGTGGCAATCGTTAAGCAAAAGAAACACAAGGGCGTGGAGACCTGGGGAAAAAGCAACACGCAGAAATCCACCCTCTGAAACTGACGAACATGGGCAAAAGAAGCTAGCTCAGGTTGCAACCTTTAAGCAGAAATAAAAAAAGACGCAAGGGCGTGGAGAGATGGCGAAAAAGCAACACTGAGAAATCTACCCTCTGAAACCGAAGAAGATGGGCAACAGAGGCTAGCTCAGGTGGCAATCTTTAAGCAAAAAAAATAGAATAAAAAAATACAATGGCGAGGAGACCCGGTCAAAAAGCAACCCTGAAAAGGTACCCTCTGAAACTGAGGAAGCAGGGCAACAGTGCCTAGCTCAGGTGACAATCTTTAAGCAAAAGAAACACACAAGGGCGTGGGGAGCTGGCGAAAAGGCAACACTGTGAAATCCACCCTCTGAAACGGACGAAGATGGGCAACAGAGGCTAGCTCAGGTGGCAATCTATAAGCAAAAGAAACACACAAGGGCGTGGAGACCTGGGGAAAAAGCAGCACTGAGAAATCTACCCTCTGAAACTGACGAGGATGGGCAACAGAGGCTAGCTCAGGTGGCAATCGTTAAGCAAAAGAAACACACAAGGGCGTGGAGACCTGGGGAAAAAGCAACACGGAGAAATCCACCCTCTGAAACTGAGGAAGATGGGCAACAGAGGCTACCTCAGGTGGCACTCGTTAAGCAAAAACAAAACACACAGGCGTGGAGACCTGGGGAAAAAGCAACCCTGAAATATCTACCATCTGAAACTGAGGAAGATGGGCAAGAGAGGCTGGCTTCAGGTGGCAAACTTTAAGCAAAAGAAACACACAAGGGCGTGGAGACCTGGGGAAAAAGCAGCACTGAGAAATCTACCCTCTGAAACTGAGGAAGTTGGGCGACAGAGGCTAGCTCAGGTGGCAATCGTTAAGCGAAAACAAAACACAAAGGGGTGGAGACCTGGGGAAAAAGCAACCCTGAAATATCTACCCTCTGAAACTGAGGAAGATGGGCAAGAGAGGCTGGCTTCAGGTGGCAAACTTTAAGCAAAAGAAACACACAAGGGCGTGGAGACCTGGGGAAAAAGCAACACTGAGAAATCCACCCTCTGAAACTGAGGAAGATGGGCAACAGAGGCTAGCTCAGGTGGCAATAGTTAAGCAAAAACAAAACACAAGGGCGTGCAGACCTGGCAAAAAAGCAACAGCGAGAAATCTACCCTCTGAAACCGACGAACATGGGCAACAGAGGCTAGCTCAGGTGGCAATTTTTAAGGAAAAATAAAAGGAAGTGCATGGAGACCTGGGGAAAAAGCAACACGGAGAAATCTACCCTCTGAAACTGAGAAAGAAGCGCAACAGAGGCTAGCTCAGGTGGCAATCTTTAAGCAAAAGAAACACACAAGGGCATGGGGAGCTGGTGAAAAGGCAACACTGAGAAATCCACCCTCTGAAACGGACGAAGATGGGCAACAGAGGCTAGCTCAGGTGGCAATCTTTAAGCAAAAAAAGTAAAATAAAAAAATACAATGGCGAGGAGACCCGGTCAAAAAGCAACCCTGAAAAAGGTACCCTCTGAAACTGAGGAAGCAGGGCAACAGTGCCTAGCTCAGGTGACAATCTTTAAGCAAAAGAAACACACAAGTGTGTGGAGACCTGGGGAAAAAGCAACACGGAGAAATCTACCCTCTGAAACTGAGGAACATGGGCAAAAGAAGCTAGCTCAGGTTGCAACCTTTAAGCAGAAAAAAAAAAAGACGCAAGGGCGTGGAGAGCTGGCGAAAAAGCAACACTGAGAAATCTACCCTCTGAAACCGAAGAAGATGGGCAACACAGGCTAGCTCAGGTGGCAATCATTAAGCAAAAACAAAACCCAAAGGCGTGGAGACCTGGGGAAAAAGCAACCCTGAAATATCTACCCTCTGAAACTGAGGAAGATGAGCAAGAGAGGCTGGCTTCAGGTGGCAAACTTTAAGCAAAAGAAACACACAAGGGCGTGGAGACCTGGGGAAAAAGCAACACTGAGAAATCCACCCTCTGAAACTGAGGAAGATGGGCAACAGAGGCTAGCTCAGGTGGCAATAGTTAAGCAAAAACAAAACACAAGGGCTTGCAGACCTGGCAAAAAAGCAACAGTGAGAAATCTACCCTCTGAAAGCGACGAAGATGGGCAACAGAGGCTAGCTCAGGTGGCAATTTTTAAGGAAAAATAAAAGGAAGTGCATGGAGACCTGGGGAAAAAGCAACACGGAGAAATCTACCCTCTGAAACTGAGAAAGAAGCGCAACAGAGGCTAGCTCAGGTGGCAATCTTTAAGCAAAAGAAACACACAAGGGCGTGGGGACCTGGGGAAAAAGCAACACGGAGAAATCCACCCTATGAAACTGAGGAAGATGGGCAACAGAGGCTACCTCAGGTGGCACTCGTTAAGCAAAAACAAAACACACAGCCGTGGAGACCTGGGGAAAAAGCAACCCTGAAATATCTACCATCTGAAACTGAGGAAGATGGGCAAGAGAGGCTGGCTTCAGGTGGCAAACTTTAAGCAAAAGAAACACACAAGGGCGTGGAGACCTGGGGAAAAAGCAGCACTGAGAAATCTACCCTCTGAAACTGACGAGGATGGGCAACAGACGCTGGCTCAGGTGGCAATCGTTAAGCAAAAGAAACACACAAGGGCGTGGAGACCTGGGGAAAAAGCAACACGCAGAAATCCACCCTCTGAAACTGACGAACATGGGCAAAAGAAGCTAGCTCAGGTTGCAACCTTTAAGCAGAAATAAAAAAAGACGCAAGGGCGTGGAGAGGTGGCGAAAAAGCAACACTGAGAAATCTACCCTCTGAAACCGAAGAAGATGGGCAACAGAGGCTAGCTCAGGTGGCAATCTTTAAGCAAAAAAAATAGAATAAAAAAATACAATGGCGAGGAGACCCGGTCAAAAAGCAACCCTGAAAAAGGTACCCTCTGAAACTGAGGAAGCAGGGCAACAGTGCCTAGCTCAGGTGACAATCTTTAAGCAAAAGAAACACACAAGGGTGTGGAGACCTGGGGAAAAAGCAACACGGAGAAATCTACCCTCTGAAACTGAGGAACATGGGCAAAAGAAGCTAGCTCAGGTTGCAACCTTTAAGCAGAAAAAAAAAAGACGCAAGGGCGTGGAGAGCTGGCGAAAAAGCAACACTGAGAAATCTACCCTCTGAAACCGAAGAAGATGGGCAACACAGGCTAGCTCAGGTGGCAATCATTAAGCAAAAACAAAACCCAAAGGCGTGGAGACCTGGGGAAAAAGCAACCCTGAAATATCTACCCTCTGAAACTGAGGAAGATGAGCAAGAGAGGCTGGCTTCAGGTGGCAAACTTTAAGCAAAAGAAACACACAAGGGCGTGGAGACCTGGGGAAAAAGCAACACTGAGAAATCCACCCTCTGAAACTGAGGAAGATGGGCAAGAGAGGCTAGCTCAGGTGGCAATCGTTAAGCAAAAACAAAACACAAAGGCGTGGAGACCTGGGGAGAAAGCAACACTGAGAAATCCACCCTCTGAAACTGAGGAAGATGGGCAACAGAGGCTAGCTCAGGTGGCAATAGTTAAGCAAAAACAAAACACAAGGGCTTGTAGACCTGGCAAAAAAGCAACAGTGAGAAATCTACCCTCTGAAAGCGACAAAGATGGGCAACAGAGGCTAGCTCAGGTGGCAATTTTTAAGGAAAAATAAAAGGAAGTGCATGGAGACCTGGGGAAAAAGCAACACGGAGAAATCTACCCTCTGAAACTGAGAAAGAAGCGCAACAGAGGCTAGCTCAGTTGGCAATCTTTAAGCAAAAGAAACACACAAGGGCGTGGGGACCTGGGGAAAAAGCAACACGGAGAAATCCACCCTCTGAAACTGAGGAAGATGGGCAACAGAGGCTACCTCAGGTGGCACTCGTTAAGCAAAAACAAAACACACAGGCGTGGAGACCTGGGGAAAAAGCAACCCTGAAATATCTACCATCTGAAACTGAGGAAGATGGGCAAGAGAGGCTGGCTTCAGGTGGCAAACTTTAAGCAAAAGAAACACACAAGGGCGTGGAGACCTGGGGAAAAAGCAGCACTGAGAAATCTACCCTCTGAAACTGACGAGGATGGGCAACAGAGGCTGGCTCAGGTGGCAATCGTTAAGCAAAAACAAAACACAAAGGCGTGGAGACCTGGGGAGAAAGCAACACTGAGAAATCCACCCTCTGAAACTGAGGAAGATGGGGAACAGAGGCTAGCTCAGGTGGCAATAGTTAAGCAAAAACAAAACACACAGCCGTGGAGACCTGGGGAAAAAGCAACCCTGAAATATCTACCATCTGAAACTGAGGAAGATGGGCAAGAGAGGCTGGCTTCAGGTGGCAAACTTTAAGCAAAAGAAACACACAAGGGCGTGGAGACCTGGGGAAAAAGCAGCACTGAGAAATCTACCCTCTGAAACTGACGAGGATGGGCAACAGACGCTGGCTCAGGTGGCAATCGTTAAGCAAAAGAAACACACAAGGGCGTGGAGACCTGGGGAAAAAGCAACACGCAGAAATCCACCCTCTGAAACTGACGAACATGGGCAAAAGAAGCTAGCTCAGGTTGCAACCTTTAAGCAGAAATAAAAAAAGACGCAAGGGCGTGGAGAGCTGGCGAAAAAGCAACACTGAGAAATCTACCCTCTGAAACCGAAGAAGATGGGCAACAGAGGCTAGCTCAGGTGGCAATCTTTAAGCAAAAAAAATAGAATAAAAAAATACAATGGCGAGGAGACCCGGTCAAAAAGCAACCCTGAAAAAGGTACCCTCTGAAACTGAGGAAGCAGGGCAACAGTGCCTAGCTCAGGTGACAATCTTTAAGCAAAAGAAACACACAAGGGCGTGGGGAGCTGGCGAAAAGACAACACTGTGAAATCCACCCTCTGAAACGGACGAAGATGGGCAACAGAGGCTAGTTCAGGTGGCAATCTATAAGCAAAAGAAACACACAAGGGCGTGGAGACCTGGGGAAAAAGCAACACTGAGAAATCCACCCTCTGAAACTGAGGAAGATGGGCAACAGAGGCTAGCTCAGGTGGCAATAGTTAAGCAAAAACAAAACACAAGGGCGTGCAGACCTGGCAAAAAAGCAACAGCGAGAAATCTACCCTCTGAAACCGACGAACATGGGCAACAGAGGCTAGCTCAGGTGGCAATTTTTAAGGAAAAATAAAAGGAAGTGCGTGGAGACCTGGGGAAAAAGCAACACGGAGAAATCTACCCTCTGAAACTGAGAAAGAAGCGCAACAGAGGCTAGCTCAGGTGGCAATCTTTAAGCAAAAGAAACACACAAGGGCATGGGGAGCTGGCGAAAAGGCAACACTGAGAAATCCACCCTCTGAAACGGACGAAGATGGGCAACAGAGGCTAGCTCAGGTGGCAATCTTTAAGCAAAAAAAATAAAATAAAAAAATACAATGGAGAGGAGACCCGGTCAAAAAGCAACCCTGAAAAAGGTACCCTCTGAAACTGAGGAAGCAGGGCAACAGTGCCTAGCTCAGGTGACAATCTTTAAGCAAAAGAAACACACAAGGGTGTGGAGACCTGGGGAAAAAGCAACACGGAGAAATCTACCCTCTGAAACTGAGGAACATGGGCAAAAGAAGCTAGCTCAGGTTGCAACCTTTAAGCAGAAAAAAAAAAAGACGCAAGGGCGTGGAGAGCTGGCGAAAAAGCAACACTGAGAAATCTACCCTCTGAAACCGAAGAAGATGGGCAACACAGGCTAGCTCAGGTGGCAATCATTAAGCAAAAACAAAACCCAAAGGCGTGGAGACCTGGGGAAAAAGCAACCCTGAAATATCTACCCTCTGAAACTGAGGAAGATGAGCAAGAGAGGCTGGCTTCAGGTGGCAAACTTTAAGCAAAAGAAACACACAAGGGCGTGGAGACCTGGGGAAAAAGCAACACTGAGAAATCCACCCTCTGAAACTGAGGAAGATGGGCAAGAGAGGCTAGCTCAGGTGGCAATCGTTAAGCAAAAACAAAACACAAAGGCGTGGAGACCTTCTGGAGAAAGCAACACTGAGAAATCCACCCTCTGAAACTGAGGAAGATGGGCAACAGAGGCTAGCTCAGGTGGCAATAGTTAAGCAAAAACAAAACACAAGGGCTTGTAGACCTGGCAAAAAAGCAACAGTGAGAAATCTACCCTCTGAAAGCGACAAAGATGGGCAACAGAGGCTAGCTCAGGTGGCAATTTTTAAGGAAAAATAAAAGGAAGTGCATGGAGACCTGGGGAAAAAGCAACACGGAGAAATCTACCCTCTGAAACTGAGAAAGAAGCGCAACAGAGGCTAGCTCAGGTGGCAATCTTTAAGCAAAAGAAACACACAAGGGAGTGGGGACCTGGGGAAAAAGCAACACGGAGAAATCCACCCTCTGAAACTGAGGAAGATGGGCAACAGAGGCTACCTCAGGTGGCACTCGTTAAGCAAAAACAAAACACACAGGCGTGGAGACCTGGGGAAAAAGCAACCCTGAAATATCTACCATCTGAAACTGAGGAAGATGGGCAAGAGAGGCTGGCTTCAGGTGGCAAACTTTAAGCAAAAGAAACACACAAGGGCGTGGAGACCTGGGGAAAAAGCAGCACTGAGAAATCTACCCTCTGAAACTGACGAGGATGGGCAACAGAGGCTGGCTCAGGTGGCAATCGTTAAGCAAAAACAAAACACAAAGGCGTGGAGACCTGGGGAGAAAGCAACACTGAGAAATCCACCCTCTGAAACTGAGGAAGATGGGCAACAGAGGCTAGCTCAGGTGGCAATAGTTAAGCAAAAACAAAACACAAGGGCTTGCAGACCTGGCAAAAAAGCAACAGTGAGAAATCTACCCTCTGAAAGCGACGAAGATGGGCAACAGAGGCTAGCTCAGGTGGCAATTTTTAAGGAAAAATAAAAGGAAGTGCATGGAGACCTGGGGAAAAAGCAACACGGAGAAATCTACCCTCTGAAACTGAGAAAGAAGCGCAACAGAGGCTAGCTCAGGTGGCAATCTTTAAGCAAAAGAAACACACAAGGGCGTGGGGACCTGGGGAAAAAGCAACACGGAGAAATCCACCCTATGAAACTGAGGAAGATGGGCAACAGAGGCTACCTCAGGTGGCACTCGTTAAGCAAAAACAAAACACACAGCCGTGGAGACCTGGGGAAAAAGCAACCCTGAAATATCTACCATCTGAAACTGAGGAAGATGGGCAAGAGAGGCTGGCTTCAGGTGGCAAACTTTAAGCAAAAGAAACACACAAGGGCGTGGAGACCTGGGGAAAAAGCAGCACTGAGAAATCTACCCTCTGAAACTGACGAGGATGGGCAACAGACGCTGGCTCAGGTGGCAATCGTTAAGCAAAAGAAACACACAAGGGCGTGGAGACCTGGGGAAAAAGCAACACGCAGAAATCCACCCTCTGAAACTGACGAACATGGGCAAAAGAAGCTAGCTCAGGTTGCAACCTTTAAGCAGAAATAAAAAAAGACGCAAGGGCGTGGAGAGCTGGCGAAAAAGCAACACTGAGAAATCTACCCTCTGAAACCGAAGAAGATGGGCAACAGAGGCTAGCTCAGGTGGCAATCTTTAAGCAAAAAAAATAGAATAAAAAAATACAATGGCGAGGAGACCCGGTCAAAAAGCAACCCTGAAAAAGGTACCCTCTGAAACTGAGGAAGCAGGGCAACAGTGCCTAGCTCAGGTGACAATCTTTAAGCAAAAGAAACACACAAGGGCGTGGGGAGCTGGCGAAAAGACAACACTGTGAAATCCACCCTCTGAAACGGACGAAGATGGGCAACAGAGGCTAGTTCAGATGGCAATCTATAAGCAAAAGAAACACACAAGGGCGTGGAGACCTGGGGAAAAAGCAACACTGAGAAATCCACCCTCTGAAACTGAGGAAGATGGGCAACAGAGGCTAGCTCAGGTGGCAATAGTTAAGCAAAAACAAAACACAAGGGCGTGCAGACCTGGCAAAAAAGCAACAGCGAGAAATCTACCCTCTGAAACCGACGAACATGGGCAACAGAGGCTAGCTCAGGTGGAAATTTTTAAGGAAAAATAAAAGGAAGTGCGTGGAGACCTGGGGAAAAAGCAACACGGAGAAATCTACCCTCTGAAACTGAGAAAGAAGCGCAACAGAGGCTAGCTCAGGTGGCAATCTTTAAGCAAAAGAAACACACAAGGGCATGGGGAGCTGGCGAAAAGGCAACACTGAGAAATCCACCCTCTGAAACGGACGAAGATGGGCAACAGAGGCTAGCTCAGGTGGCAATCTTTAAGCAAAAAAAATAAAATAAAAAAATACAATGGCGAGGAGACCCGGTCAAAAAGCAACCCTGAAAAAGGTACCCTCTGAAACTGAGGAAGCAGGGCAACAGTGCCTAGCTCAGGTGACAATCTTTAAGCAAAAGAAACACACAAGGGTGTGGAGACCTGGGGAAAAAGCAACACGGAGAAATCTACCCTCTGAAACTGAGGAACATGGGCAAAAGAAGCTAGCTCAGGTTGCAACCTTTAAGCAGAAAAAAAAAAAGACGCAAGGGCGTGGAGAGCTGGCGAAAAAGCAACACTGAGAAATCTACCCTCTGAAACCGAAGAAGATGGGCAACACAGGCTAGCTCAGGTGGCAATCATTAAGCAAAAACAAAACCCAAAGGCGTGGAGACCTGGGGAAAAAGCAACCCTGAAATATCTACCCTCTGAAACTGAGGAAGATGAGCAAGAGAGGCTGGCTTCAGGTGGCAAACTTTAAGCAAAAGAAACACACAAGGGCGTGGAGACCTGGGGAAAAAGCAACACTGAGAAATCCACCCTCTGAAACTGAGGAAGATGGGCAAGAGAGGCTAGCTCAGGTGGCAATCGTTAAGCAAAAACAAAACACAAAGTCGTGGAGACCTGGGTAGAAAGCAACACTGAGAAATCCACCCTCTGAAACTGAGGAAGATGGGCAACAGAGGCTAGCTCAGGTGGCAATAGTTAAGCAAAAACAAAACACAAGGGCTTGCAGACCTGGCAAAAAAGCAACAGTGAGAAATCTACCCTCTGAAAGCGACGAAGATGGGCAACAGAGGCTAGCTCAGGTGGCAATTTTTAAGGAAAAATAAAAGGAAGTGCATGGAGACCTGGGGAAAAAGCAACACGGAGAAATCTACCCTCTGAAACTGAGAAAGAAGCGCAACAGAGGCTAGCTCAGGTGGCAATCTTTAAGCAAAAGAAACACACAAGGGCGTGGGGACCTGGGGAAAAAGCAACACGGAGAAATCCACCCTATGAAACTGAGGAAGATGGGCAACAGAGGCTACCTCAGGTGGCACTCGTTAAGCAAAAACAAAACACACAGCCGTGGAGACCTGGGGAAAAAGCAACCCTGAAATATCTACCATCTGAAACTGAGGAAGATGGGCAAGAGAGGCTGGCTTCAGGTGGCAAACTTTAAGCAAAAGAAACACACAAGGGCGTGGAGATCTGGGGAAAAAGCAGCACTGAGAAATCTACCCTCTGAAACTGACGAGGATGGGCAACAGACGCTGGCTCAGGTGGCAATCGTTAAGCAAAAGAAACACACAAGGGCGTGGAGACCTGGGGAAAAAGCAACACGCAGAAATCCACCCTCTGAAACTGACGAACATGGGCAAAAGAAGCTAGCTCAGGTTGCAACCTTTAAGCAGAAATAAAAAAAGACGCAAGGGCGTGGAGAGCTGGCGAAAAAGCAACACTGAGAAATCTACCCTCTGAAACCGAAGAAGATGGGCAACAGAGGCTAGCTCAGGTGGCAATCTTTAAGCAAAAAAAATAGAATAAAAAAATACAATGGCGAGGAGACCCGGTCAAAAAGCAACCCTGAAAAAGGTACCCTCTGAAACTGAGGAAGCAGGGCAACAGTGCCTAGCTCAGGTGACAATCTTTAAGCAAAAGAAACACACAAGGGTGTGGAGACCTGGGGAAAAAGCAACACGGAGAAATCTACCCTCTGAAACTGAGGAACATGGGCAAAAGAAGCTAGCTCAGGTTGCAACCTTTAAGCAGAAAAAAAAAAAGACGCAAGGGCGTGGAGAGCTGGCGAAAAAGCAACACTGAGAAATCTACCCTCTGAAACCGAAGAAGATGGGCAACACAGGCTAGCTCAGGTGGCAATCATTAAGCAAAAACAAAACCCAAAGGCGTGGAGACCTGGGGAAAAAGCAACCCTGAAATATCTACCCTCTGAAACTGAGGAAGATGAGCAAGAGAGGCTGGCTTCAGGTGGCAAACTTTAAGCAAAAGAAACACACAAGGGCGTGGAGACCTGGGGAAAAAGCAACACTGAGAAATCCACCCTCTGAAACTGAGGAAGATGGGCAACAGAGGCTAGCTCAGGTGGCAATAGTTAAGCAAAAACAAAACACAAGGGCTTGTAGACCTGGCAAAAAAGCAACAGTGAGAAATCTACCCTCTGAAAGCGACAAAGATGGGCAACAGAGGCTAGCTCAGGTGGCAATTTTTAAGGAAAAATAAAAGGAAGTGCATGGAGACCTGGGGAAAAAGCAACACGGAGAAATCTACCCTCTGAAACTGAGAAAGAAGCGCAACAGAGGCTAGCTCAGTTGGCAATCTTTAAGCAAAAGAAACACACAAGGGCGTGGGGACCTGGGGAAAAAGCAACACGGAGAAATCCACCCTCTGAAACTGAGGAAGATGGGCAACAGAGGCTACCTCAGGTGGCACTCGTTAAGCAAAAACAAAACACACAGGCGTGGAGACCTGGGGAAAAAGCAACCCTGAAATATCTACCATCTGAAACTGAGGAAGATGGGCAAGAGAGGCTGGCTTCAGGTGGCAAACTTTAAGCAAAAGAAACACACAAGGGCGTGGAGACCTGGGGAAAAAGCAGCACTGAGAAATCTACCCTCTGAAACTGACGAGGATGGGCAACAGAGGCTGGCTCAGGTGGCAATCGTTAAGCAAAAACAAAACACAAAGGCGTGGAGACCTGGGGAGAAAGCAACACTGAGAAATCCACCCTCTGAAACTGAGGAAGATGGGCAACAGAGGCTAGCTCAGGTGGCAATAGTTAAGCAAAAACAAAACACACAGCCGTGGAGACCTGGGGAAAAAGCAACCCTGAAATATCTACCATCTGAAACTGAGGAAGATGGGCAAGAGAGGCTGGCTTCAGGTGGCAAACTTTAAGCAAAAGAAACACACAAGGGCGTGGAGACCTGGGGAAAAAGCAGCACTGAGAAATCTACCCTCTGAAACTGACGAGGATGGGCAACAGACGCTGGCTCAGGTGGCAATCGTTAAGCAAAAGAAACACACAAGGGCGTGGAGACCTGGGGAAAAAGCAACACGCAGAAATCCACCCTCTGAAACTGACGAACATGGGCAAAAGAAGCTAGCTCAGGTTGCAACCTTTAAGCAGAAATAAAAAAAGACGCAAGGGCGTGGAGAGCTGGCGAAAAAGCAACACTGAGAAATCTACCCTCTGAAACCGAAGAAGATGGGCAACAGAGGCTAGCTCAGGTGGCAATCTTTAAGCAAAAAAAATAGAATAAAAAAATACAATGGCGAGGAGACCCGGTCAAAAAGCAACCCTGAAAAAGGTACCCTCTGAAACTGAGGAAGCAGGGCAACAGTGCCTAGCTCAGGTGACAATCTTTAAGCAAAAGAAACACACAAGGGCGTGGGGAGCTGGCGAAAAGACAACACTGTGAAATCCACCCTCTGAAACGGACGAAGATGGGCAACAGAGGCTAGTTCAGGTGGCAATCTATAAGCAAAAGAAACACACAAGGGCGTGGAGACCTGGGGAAAAAGCAACACTGAGAAATCCACCCTCTGAAACTGAGGAAGATGGGCAACAGAGGCTAGCTCAGGTGGCAATAGTTAAGCAAAAACAAAACACAAGGGCGTGCAGACCTGGCAAAAAAGCAACAGCGAGAAATCTACCCTCTGAAACCGACGAACATGGGCAACAGAGGCTAGCTCAGGTGGCAATTTTTAAGGAAAAATAAAAGGAAGTGCGTGGAGACCTGGGGAAAAAGCAACACGGAGAAATCTACCCTCTGAAACTGAGAAAGAAGCGCAACAGAGGCTAGCTCAGGTGGCAATCTTTAAGCAAAAGAAACACACAAGGGCATGGGGAGCTGGCGAAAAGGCAACACTGAGAAATCCACCCTCTGAAACGGACGAAGATGGGCAACAGAGGCTAGCTCAGGTGGCAATCTTTAAGCAAAAAAAATAAAATAAAAAAATACAATGGCGAGGAGACCCGGTCAAAAAGCAACCCTGAAAAAGGTACCCTCTGAAACTGAGGAAGCAGGGCAACAGTGCCTAGCTCAGGTGACAATCTTTAAGCAAAAGAAACACACAAGGGTGTGGAGACCTGGGGAAAAAGCAACACGGAGAAATCTACCCTCTGAAACTGAGGAACATGGGCAAAAGAAGCTAGCTCAGGTTGCAACCTTTAAGCAGAAAAAAAAAAAGACGCAAGGGCGTGGAGAGCTGGCGAAAAAGCAACACTGAGAAATCTACCCTCTGAAACCGAAGAAGATGGGCAACACAGGCTAGCTCAGGTGGCAATCATTAAGCAAAAACAAAACCCAAAGGCGTGGAGACCTGGGGAAAAAGCAACCCTGAAATATCTACCCTCTGAAACTGAGGAAGATGAGCAAGAGAGGCTGGCTTCAGGTGGCAAACTTTAAGCAAAAGAAACACACAAGGGCGTGGAGACCTGGGGAAAAAGCAACACTGAGAAATCCACCCTCTGAAACTGAGGAAGATGGGCAAGAGAGGCTAGCTCAGGTGGCAATCGTTAAGCAAAAACAAAACACAAAGGCGTGGAGACCTTCTGGAGAAAGCAACACTGAGAAATCCACCCTCTGAAACTGAGGAAGATGGGCAACAGAGGCTAGCTCAGGTGGCAATAGTTAAGCAAAAACAAAACACAAGGGCTTGTAGACCTGGCAAAAAAGCAACAGTGAGAAATCTACCCTCTGAAAGCGACAAAGATGGGCAACAGAGGCTAGCTCAGGTGGCAATTTTTAAGGAAAAATAAAAGGAAGTGCATGGAGACCTGGGGAAAAAGCAACACGGAGAAATCTACCCTCTGAAACTGAGAAAGAAGCGCAACAGAGGCTAGCTCAGTTGGCAATCTTTAAGCAAAAGAAACACACAAGGGAGTGGGGACCTGGGGAAAAAGCAACACGGAGAAATCCACCCTCTGAAACTGAGGAAGATGGGCAACAGAGGCTACCTCAGGTGGCACTCGTTAAGCAAAAACAAAACACACAGGCGTGGAGACCTGGGGAAAAAGCAACCCTGAAATATCTACCATCTGAAACTGAGGAAGATGGGCAAGAGAGGCTGGCTTCAGGTGGCAAACTTTAAGCAAAAGAAACACACAAGGGCGTGGAGACCTGGGGAAAAAGCAGCACTGAGAAATCTACCCTCTGAAACTGACGAGGATGGGCAACAGAGGCTGGCTCAGGTGGCAATCGTTAAGCAAAAACAAAACACAAAGGCGTGGAGACCTGGGGAGAAAGCAACACTGAGAAATCCACCCTCTGAAACTGAGGAAGATGGGCAACAGAGGCTAGCTCAGGTGGCAATAGTTAAGCAAAAACAAAACACAAGGGCTTGCAGACCTGGCAAAAAAGCAACAGTGAGAAATCTACCCTCTGAAAGCGACGAAGATGGGCAACAGAGGCTAGCTCAGGTGGCAATTTTTAAGGAAAAATAAAAGGAAGTGCATGGAGACCTGGGGAAAAAGCAACACGGAGAAATCTACCCTCTGAAACTGAGAAAGAAGCGCAACAGAGGCTAGCTCAGGTGGCAATCTTTAAGCAAAAGAAACACACAAGGGCGTGGGGACCTGGGGAAAAAGCAACACGGAGAAATCCACCCTATGAAACTGAGGAAGATGGGCAACAGAGGCTACCTCAGGTGGCACTCGTTAAGCAAAAACAAAACACACAGCCGTGGAGACCTGGGGAAAAAGCAACCCTGAAATATCTACCATCTGAAACTGAGGAAGATGGGCAAGAGAGGCTGGCTTCAGGTGGCAAACTTTAAGCAAAAGAAACACACAAGGGCGTGGAGACCTGGGGAAAAAGCAGCACTGAGAAATCTACCCTCTGAAACTGACGAGGATGGGCAACAGACGCTGGCTCAGGTGGCAATCGTTAAGCAAAAGAAACACACAAGGGCGTGGAGACCTGGGGAAAAAGCAACACGCAGAAATCCACCCTCTGAAACTGACGAACATGGGCAAAAGAAGCTAGCTCAGGTTGCAACCTTTAAGCAGAAATAAAAAAAGACGCAAGGGCGTGGAGAGCTGGCGAAAAAGCAACACTGAGAAATCTACCCTCTGAAACCGAAGAAGATGGGCAACAGAGGCTAGCTCAGGTGGCAATCTTTAAGCAAAAAAAATAGAATAAAAAAATACAATGGCGAGGAGACCCGGTCAAAAAGCAACCCTGAAAAAGGTACCCTCTGAAACTGAGGAAGCAGGGCAACAGTGCCTAGCTCAGGTGACAATCTTTAAGCAAAAGAAACACACAAGGGCGTGGGGAGCTGGCGAAAAGACAACACTGTGAAATCCACCCTCTGAAACGGACGAAGATGGGCAACAGAGGCTAGTTCAGATGGCAATCTATAAGCAAAAGAAACACACAAGGGCGTGGAGACCTGGGGAAAAAGCAACACTGAGAAATCCACCCTCTGAAACTGAGGAAGATGGGCAACAGAGGCTAGCTCAGGTGGCAATAGTTAAGCAAAAACAAAACACAAGGGCGTGCAGACCTGGCAAAAAAGCAACAGCGAGAAATCTACCCTCTGAAACCGACGAACATGGGCAACAGAGGCTAGCTCAGGTGGAAATTTTTAAGGAAAAATAAAAGGAAGTGCGTGGAGACCTGGGGAAAAAGCAACACGGAGAAATCTACCCTCTGAAACTGAGAAAGAAGCGCAACAGAGGCTAGCTCAGGTGGCAATCTTTAAGCAAAAGAAACACACAAGGGCATGGGGAGCTGGCGAAAAGGCAACACTGAGAAATCCACCCTCTGAAACGGACGAAGATGGGCAACAGAGGCTAGCTCAGGTGGCAATCTTTAAGCAAAAAAAATAAAATAAAAAAATACAATGGCGAGGAGACCCGGTCAAAAAGCAACCCTGAAAAAGGTACCCTCTGAAACTGAGGAAGCAGGGCAACAGTGCCTAGCTCAGGTGACAATCTTTAAGCAAAAGAAACACACAAGGGTGTGGAGACCTGGGGAAAAAGCAACACGGAGAAATCTACCCTCTGAAACTGAGGAACATGGGCAAAAGAAGCTAGCTCAGGTTGCAACCTTTAAGCAGAAAAAAAAAAAGACGCAAGGGCGTGGAGAGCTGGCGAAAAAGCAACACTGAGAAATCTACCCTCTGAAACCGAAGAAGATGGGCAACACAGGCTAGCTCAGGTGGCAATCATTAAGCAAAAACAAAACCCAAAGGCGTGGAGACCTGGGGAAAAAGCAACCCTGAAATATCTACACTCTGAAACTGAGGAAGATGAGCAAGAGAGGCTGGCTTCAGGTGGCAAACTTTAAGCAAAAGAAACGCACAAGGGCGTGGAGACCTGGGGAAAAAGCAACACTGAGAAATCCACCCTCTGAAACTGAGGAAGATGGGCAAGAGAGGCTAGCTCAGGTGGCAATCGTTAAGCAAAAACAAAACACAAAGGCGTGGAGACCTGGGGAGAAAGCAACACTGAGAAATCCACCCTCTGAAACTGAGGAAGATGGGCAACAGAGGCTAGCTCAGGTGGCAATAGTTAAGCAAAAACAAAACACAAGGGCTTGTAGACCTGGCAAAAAAGCAACAGTGAGAAATCTACCCTCTGAAAGCGACAAAGATGGGCAACAGAGGCTAGCTCAGGTGGCAATTTTTAAGGAAAAATAAAAGGAAGTGCATGGAGACCTGGGGAAAAAGCAACACGGAGAAATCTACCCTCTGAAACTGAGAAAGAAGCGCAACAGAGGCTAGCTCAGTTGGCAATCTTTAAGCAAAAGAAACACACAAGGGCGTGGGGACCTGGGGAAAAAGCAACACGGAGAAATCCACCCTCTGAAACTGAGGAAGATGGGCAACAGAGGCTACCTCAGGTGGCACTCGTTAAGCAAAAACAAAACACACAGGCGTGGAGACCTGGGGAAAAAGCAACCCTGAAATATCTACCATCTGAAACTGAGGAAGATGGGCAAGAGAGGCTGGCTTCAGGTGGCAAACTTTAAGCAAAAGAAACACACAAGGGCGTGGAGACCTGGGGAAAAAGCAGCACTGAGAAATCTACCCTCTGAAACTGACGAGGATGGGCAACAAAGGCTGGCTCAGGTGGCAATCGTTAAGCAAAAACAAAACACAAAGGCGTGGAGACCTGGGGAGAAAGCAACACTGAGAAATCCACCCTCTGAAACTGAGGAAGATGGGCAACAGAGGCTAGCTCAGGTGGCAATAGTTAAGCAAAAACAAAACACAAGGGCTTGCAGACCTGGCAAAAAAGCAACAGTGAGAAATCTACCCTCTGAAAGCGACGAAGATGGGCAACAGAGGCTAGCTCAGGTGGCAATTTTTAAGGAAAAATAAAAGGAAGTGCATGGAGACCTGGGGAAAAAGCAACACGCAGAAATCCACCCTCTGAAACTGACGAACATGGGCAAAAGAAGCTAGCTCAGGTTGCAACCTTTAAGCAGAAATAAAAAAAGACGCAAGGGCGTGGAGAGCTGGCGAAAAAGCAACACTGAGAAATCTACCCTCTGAAACCGAAGAAGATGGGCAACAGAGGCTAGCTCAGGTGGCAATCTTTAAGCAAAAAAAATAGAATAAAAAAATACAATGGCGAGGAGACCCGGTCAAAAAGCAACCCTGAAAAAGGTACCCTCTGAAACTGAGGAAGCAGGGCAACAGTGCCTAGCTCAGGTGACAATCTTTAAGCAAAAGAAACACACAAGGGCGTGGGGAGCTGGCGAAAAGACAACACTGTGAAATCCACCCTCTGAAACGGACGAAGATGGGCAACAGAGGCTAGTTCAGATGGCAATCTATAAGCAAAAGAAACACACAAGGGCGTGGAGACCTGGGGAAAAAGCAACACTGAGAAATCCACCCTCTGAAACTGAGGAAGATGGGCAACAGAGGCTAGCTCAGGTGGCAATAGTTAAGCAAAAACAAAACACAAGGGCGTGCAGACCTGGCAAAAAAGCAACAGCGAGAAATCTACCCTCTGAAACCGACGAACATGGGCAACAGAGGCTAGCTCAGGTGGAAATTTTTAAGGAAAAATAAAAGGAAGTGCGTGGAGACCTGGGGAAAAAGCAACACGGAGAAATCTACCCTCTGAAACTGAGAAAGAAGCGCAACAGAGGCTAGCTCAGGTGGCAATCTTTAAGCAAAAGAAACACACAAGGGCATGGGGAGCTGGCGAAAAGGCAACACTGAGAAATCCACCCTCTGAAACGGACGAAGATGGGCAACAGAGGCTAGCTCAGGTGGCAATCTTTAAGCAAAAAAAATAAAATAAAAAAATACAATGGCGAGGAGACCCGGTCAAAAAGCAACCCTGAAAAAGGTACCCTCTGAAACTGAGGAAGCAGGGCAACAGTGCCTAGCTCAGGTGACAATCTTTAAGCAAAAGAAACACACAAGGGTGTGGAGACCTGGGGAAAAAGCAACACGGAGAAATCTACCCTCTGAAACTGAGGAACATGGGCAAAAGAAGCTAGCTCAGGTTGCAACCTTTAAGCAGAAAAAAAAAAAGACGCAAGGGCGTGGAGAGCTGGCGAAAAAGCAACACTGAGAAATCTACCCTCTGAAACCGAAGAAGATGGGCAACACAGGCTAGCTCAGGTGGCAATCATTAAGCAAAAACAAAACCCAAAGGCGTGGAGACCTGGGGAAAAAGCAACCCTGAAATATCTACACTCTGAAACTGAGGAAGATGAGCAAGAGAGGCTGGCTTCAGGTGGCAAACTTTAAGCAAAAGAAACGCACAAGGGCGTGGAGACCTGGGGAAAAAGCAACACTGAGAAATCCACCCTCTGAAACTGAGGAAGATGGGCAAGAGAGGCTAGCTCAGGTGGCAATCGTTAAGCAAAAACAAAACACAAAGGCGTGGAGACCTGGGGAGAAAGCAACACTGAGAAATCCACCCTCTGAAACTGAGGAAGATGGGCAACAGAGGCTAGCTCAGGTGGCAATAGTTAAGCAAAAACAAAACACAAGGGCTTGTAGACCTGGCAAAAAAGCAACAGTGAGAAATCTACCCTCTGAAAGCGACGAAGATGGGCAACAGAGGCTAGCTCAGGTGGCAATTTTTAAGGAAAAATAAAAGGAAGTGCATGGAGACCTGGGGAAAAAGCAACACGGAGAAATCTACCCTCTGAAACTGAGAAAGAAGCGCAACAGAGGCTAGCTCAGTTGGCAATCTTTAAGCAAAAGAAACACACAAGGGCGTGGGGACCTGGGGAAAAAGCAAGACGGAGAAATCCACCCTCTGAAACTGAGGAAGATGGGCAACAGAGGCTACCTCAGGTGGCACTCGTTAAGCAAAAACAAAACACACAGGCGTGGAGACCTGGGGAAAAAGCAACCCTGAAATATCTACCATCTGAAACTGAGGAAGATGGGCAAGAGAGGCTGGCTTCAGGTGGCAAACTTTAAGCAAAAGAAACACACAAGGGCGTGGAGACCTGGGGAAAAAGCAGCACTGAGAAATCTACCCTCTGAAACTGACGAGGATGGGCAACAAAGGCTGGCTCAGGTGGCAATCGTTAAGCAAAAACAAAACACAAAGGCGTGGAGACCTGGGGAGAAAGCAACACTGAGAAATCCACCCTCTGAAACTGAGGAAGATGGGCAACAGAGGCTAGCTCAGGTGGCAATAGTTAAGCAAAAACAAAACACAAGGGCTTGCAGACCTGGCAAAAAAGCAACAGTGAGAAATCTACCCTCTGAAAGCGACGAAGATGGGCAACAGAGGCTAGCTCAGGTGGCAATTTTTAAGGAAAAATAAAAGGAAGTGCATGGAGACCTGGGGAAAAAGCAACACGGAGAAATCTACCCTCTGAAACTGAGAAAGAAGCGCAACAGAGGCTAGCTCAGGTGGCAATCTTTAAGCAAAAGAAACACACAAGGGCGTGGGGACCTGGGGAAAAAGCAACACGGAGAAATCCACCCTATGAAACTGAGGAAGATGGGCAACAGAGGCTACCTCAGGTGGCACTCGTTAAGCAAAAACAAAACACACAGCCGTGGAGACCTGGGGAAAAAGCAACCCTGAAATATCTACCATCTGAAACTGAGGAAGATGGGCAAGAGAGGCTGGCTTCAGGTGGCAAACTTTAAGCAAAAGAAACACACAAGGGCGTGGAGACCTGGGGAAAAAGCAGCACTGAGAAATCTACCCTCTGAAACTGACGAGGATGGGCAACAGACGCTGGCTCAGGTGGCAATCGTTAAGCAAAAGAAACACACAAGGGCGTGGAGACCTGGGGAAAAAGCAACACGCAGAAATCCACCCTCTGAAACTGACGAACATGGGCAAAAGAAGCTAGCTCAGGTTGCAACCTTTAAGCAGAAATAAAAAAAGACGCAAGGGCGTGGAGAGCTGGCGAAAAAGCAACACTGAGAAATCTACCCTCTGAAACCGAAGAAGATGGGCAACAGAGGCTAGCTCAGGTGGCAATCTTTAAGCAAAAAAAATAGAATAAAAAAATACAATGGCGAGGAGACCCGGTCAAAAAGCAACCCTGAAAAAGGTACCCTCTGAAACTGAGGAAGCAGGGCAACAGTGCCTAGCTCAGGTGACAATCTTTAAGCAAAAGAAACACACAAGGGCGTGGGGAGCTGGCGAAAAGACAACACTGTGAAATCCACCCTCTGAAACGGACGAAGATGGGCAACAGAGGCTAGTTCAGGTGGCAATCTATAAGCAAAAGAAACACACAAGGGCGTGGAGACCTGGGGAAAAAGCAACACTGAGAAATCCACCCTCTGAAACTGAGGAAGATGGGCAACAGAGGCTAGCTCAGGTGGCAATAGTTAAGCAAAAACAAAACACAAGGGCGTGCAGACCTGGCAAAAAAGCAACAGCGAGAAATCTACCCTCTGAAACCGACGAACATGGGCAACAGAGGCTAGCTCAGGTGGAAATTTTTAAGGAAAAATAAAAGGAAGTGCGTGGAGACCTGGGGAAAAAGCAACACGGAGAAATCTACCCTCTGAAACTGAGAAAGAAGCGCAACAGAGGCTAGCTCAGGTGGCAATCTTTAAGCAAAAGAAACACACAAGGGCATGGGGAGCTGGCGAAAAGGCAACACTGAGAAATCCACCCTCTGAAACGGACGAAGATGGGCAACAGAGGCTAGCTCAGGTGGCAATCTTTAAGCAAAAAAAATAAAATAAAAAAATACAATGGCGAGGAGACCCGGTCAAAAAGCAACCCTGAAAAAGGTACCCTCTGAAACTGAGGAAGCAGGGCAACAGTGCCTAGCTCAGGTGACAATCTTTAAGCAAAAGAAACACACAAGGGTGTGGAGACCTGGGGAAAAAGCAACACGGAGAAATCTACCCTCTGAAACTGAGGAACATGGGAAAAAGAAGCTAGCTCAGGTTGCAACCTTTAAGCAGAAAAAAAAAAAGACGCAAGGGCGTGGAGAGCTGGCGAAAAAGCAACACTGAGAAATCTACCCTCTGAAACCGAAGAAGATGGGCAACACAGGCTAGCTCAGGTGGCAATAATTAAGCAAAAACAAAACCCAAAGGCGTGGAGACCTGGGGAAAAAGCAACCCTGAAATATCTACCCTCTGAAACTGAGGAAGATGAGCAAGAGAGGCTGGCTTCAGGTGGCAAACTTTAAGCAAAAGAAACGCACAAGGGCGTGGAGACCTGGGGAAAAAGCAACACTGAGAAATCCACCCTCTGAAACTGAGGAAGATGGGCAAGAGAGGCTAGCTCAGGTGGCAATCGTTAAGCAAAAGAAACACACAAGGGCGTGGAGACCTGGGGAAAAAGCAACACGCAGAAATCCACCCTCTGAAACTGACGAACATGGGCAAAAGAAGCTAGCTCAGGTTGCAACCTTTAAGCAGAAATAAAAAAAGACGCAAGGGCGTGGAGATCTGGCGAAAAAGCAACACTGAGAAATCTACCCTCTGAAACCGAAGAAGATGGGCAACAGAGGCTAGCTCAGGTGGCAATCTTTAAGCACAAAAAATAGAATAAAAAAATACAATGGCGAGGAGACCCGGTCAAAAAGCAACCCTGAAAAAGGTACCCACTGAAACTGAGGAAGCAGGGCAACAGTGCCTAGCTCAGGTGACAATCTTTAAGCAAAAGAAACACACAAGGGCGTGGGGAGCTGGCGAAAAGGCAACACTGTGAAATCCACCCTCTGAAACGGACGAAGATGGGCAACAGAGGCTAGCTCAGGTGGCAATCTATAAGCAAAAGAAACACACAAGGGCGTGGAGACCTGGGGAAAAAGCAACCCTGAAATATCTACCCTCTGAAACTGAGGAAGATGGGCAAGTGAGGCTGGCTTCAGGTGGCAAACTTTAAGCAAAAGAAACACACAAGGGCGTGGAGACCTGGGGAAAAAGCAGCACTGAGAAATCTACCCTCTTAAACTGACGAGGATGGGCAACAGAGGCTAGCTCAGGTGGCAATCGTTAAGCAAAAGAAACACACAAGGGCGTGGAGACCTGGGGAAAAAGCAACACGGAGAAATCCACCCTCTGAAACTGAGGAAGATGGGCAACAGAGGCTACCTCAGGTGGCACTCGTTAAGCAAAAACAAAACACACAGGCGTGGAGACCTGGGGAAAAAGCAACCCTGAAATATCTACCATCTGAAACTGAGGAAGATGGGCAAGAGAGGCTGGCTTCAGGTGGCAAAATTTAAGCAAAAGAAACACACAAGGGCGTGGAGACCTTGGGAAAAAGCAGCACTGAGAAATCTACCCTCTGAAACTGAGGAAGTTGGGCGACAGAGGCTAGCTCAGGTGGCAATCGTTAAGCGAAAACAAAACACAAACTGGTGGAGACCTGGGGAAAAAGCAACCCTGAAATATCTACCCTCTGAAACTGAGGAAGATGGGGAAGAGAGGCTGGCTTCAGGTGGCAAACTTTAAGCAAAAGAAACACACAAGGGCGTGGAGACCTGGGGAAAAAGCAACACTGAGAAATCCACCCTCTGAAACTTAGGAAGATGGGCAACAGAGGCTAGCTCAGGTGGCAATAGTTAAGCAAAAACAAAACACAAGGGCGTGCAGACCTGGCAAAAAAGCAACAGCG
Source organism: Equus asinus (assembly GCF_041296235.1). Classification (NCBI taxonomy): domain Eukaryota; kingdom Metazoa; phylum Chordata; class Mammalia; order Perissodactyla; family Equidae; genus Equus; species Equus asinus. The sequence goes on from NW_027224844.1 coordinate 764,407, forward strand.
AGAAATCTACCCTCTGAAACCGACGAACATGGGCAACAGAGGCTAGCTCAGGTGGCAATTTTTAAGGAAAAATAAAAGGAAGTGCGTGGAGACCTGGGGAAAAAGCAACACGGAGAAATCTACCCTCTGAAACTGAGAAAGAAGCGCAACAGAGGCTAGCTCAGGTGGCACTCTTTAAGCAAAAGAAACACACAAGGGCATGGGGAGCTGGCGAAAAGGCAACACTGAGAAATCCACCCTCTGAAACGGACGAAGATGGGCAACAGAGGCTAGCTCAGGTGGCAATCTTTAAGCAAAAAAAATAAAATAAAAAAATACAATGGCGAGGAGACCCGGTCAAAAAGCAACCCTGAAAAAGGTACCCTCTGAAACTGAGGAAGCAGGGCAACAGTGCCTAGCTCAGGTGACAATCTTTAAGCAAAAGAAACACACAAGGGCGTGGGGAGCTGGCGAAAAGGCAACACTGAGAAATCCACCCTCTGAAACGGACGAAGATGGGCAACAGAGTCTAGCTCAGGTGGCAATCTTTAAGCAAAAACAAAACCCAAAGGCGTGGAGACCTGGGGAAAAAGCAACCCTGAAATATCTACCCTCTGAAACTGGGGAAGATGGGCAAGTGAGGCTGGCTTCAGGTGGCAAACTTTAAGCAAAAGAAACACACAAGGGCGTGGAGACCTGGGGAAAAAGCAGCACTGAGAAATCTACCCTCTGAAACTGAGGAGCATGGGCAACAGAGGCTAGCTCAGGTGGCAATCGTTAAGGAAAAGAAACTCACAAGGGCGTGGAGACCTGGGGAAAAAGCAGCACTGAGAAATCTACCCTCTTAAACTGACGAGGATGGGCAACAGAGGCTAGCTCAGGTGGCAATCGTTAAGCAAAAGAAACACACAAGGGCGTGGAGACCTGGGGAAAAAGCAACACGGAGAAATCCACCCTCTGAAACTGAGGAAGATGGGCAACAGAGGCTACCTCAGGTGGCACTCGTTGAGCAAAAACAAAACACACAGGCGTGGAGACCTGGGGAAAAAGCAACCCTGAAATATCTACCATCTGAAACTGAGGAAGATGGGCAAGAGAGGCTGGCTTCAGGTGGCAAACTTTAAGCAAAAGAAACACACAAGGGCGTGGAGACCTGGGGAAAAAGCAGCACTGAGAAATCTACCCTCTGAAACTGAGGAAGTTGGGCGACAGAGGCTAGCTCAGGTGGCAATCGTTAAGCGAAAACAAAACACAAACTGGTGGAGACCTGGGGAGAAAGCAACCCTGAAATATCTACCCTCTGAAACTGAGGAAGATGGGCAAGAGAGGCTGGCTTCAGGTGGCAAACGTTAAGCAAAAGAAACACACAAGGGCGTGGAGACCTGGGGAAAAAGCAACACTGAGAAATCCACCCTCTGAAACTTAGGAAGATGGGCAACAGAGGCTAGCTCAGGTGGCAATAGTTAAGCAAAAACAAAACACAAGGGCGTGCAGACCTGGCAAAAAAGCAACAGCGAGAAATCTACCCTCTGAAACCGACGAACATGGGCAACAGAGGCTAGCTCAGGTGGCAATTTTTAAGGAAAAATAAAAGGAAGTGCGTGGAGACCTGGGGAAAAAGCAACACGGAGAAATCTACCCTCTGAAACTGAGAAAGAAGCGCAACAGAGGCTAGCTCAGGTGGCAATCTTTAAGCAAAAGAAACACACAAGGGCATGGGGAGCTGGCGAAAAGGCAACACTGAGAAATCCACCCTCTGAAACGGACGAAGATGGGCAACAGAGGCTAGCTCAGGTGGCAATCTTTAAGCAAAAAAAATAAAATAAAAAAATACAATGGCGAGGAGACCCGGTCAAAAAGCAACCCTGAAAAAGGTACCCTCTGAAACTGAGGAAGCAGGGCAACAGTGCCTAGCTCAGGTGACAATCTTTAAGCAAAAGAAACACACAAGGGCGTGGGGAGCTGGCGAAAAGGCAACACTGAGAAATCCACCCTCTGAAACGGACGAAGATGGGCAACAGAGGCTAGCTCAGGTGGCAATCTTTAAGCAAAAGAAACACACAAGGGCGTGGAGACCTGGGGAAAAAGCAACACGGAGAAATCCACCCTCTGAAACTGAGGAAGATGGGCAAGAGAGGCTACCTCAGGTGGCAATCCTTAAGCAAAAACAAAGCACAAAGGCGTGGAGCCCTGGGGACAAAGCAACCCTGAAATATCTACTCTCTGAAACTGAGGAACATGGGCAAGAGAGGCTAGCTCAGGTGGCAATCGTTAAGCAAAAACAAAACACAAAGGCGTGGAGACCTGGGGAAAAAGCAACCCTGAAATATCTACCCTCTGAAACTGAGGAAGATGGACAAGAGAGGCTGGCTTCAGGTGGCAATCTTTAAGCAAAAGAAACACACAAGGGCGTGGAGGCCTGGGGAAAAAGCAACACGGAGAAATCCACCCTCTGAAACTGAGGGACATGGGCAAAAGAAGCTAGCTCAGGTTGCAACCTTTAAGCAGAAAAAAAACACAAGGGCGTGCAGACCTGGCAAAAAAGCAACAGTGAGAAATCTACCCTCTGAAACCGACGAAGATGGACAACAGAGGCTAGCTCAGGTGGCAATTTTTAAGGAAAAATAAAAGGAAGTGCGTGGAGACCTGGGGAAAAAGCAACACGGAGAAATCTACCCTCTAGAACTGAGAAAGAAGCGCAACAGAGGCTAGCTCAGGTGGCAATCTTTAAGCAAAAAAAATAAGATAAAAAAATACAATGGCGAGGAGACCCGGTGAAAAAGCAACCCTGAAAAAGGTACCCTCTGAAACTGAGGAAGCAGGGCAACAGTGCCTAGCTCAGGTGACAATCTTTAAGCAAAAGAAACACACAAGGGCGTGGGGAGCTGGCGAAAAGGCAACACTGAGAAATCCACCCTCTGAAACGGACGAAGATGGGCAACAGAGGCTAGCTCAGGTGGCAATCTTTAAGCAAAAGAAACACACAAGGGCGTGGAGACCTGGGGAAAAAGCAACACGGAGAAATCCACCCTCTGAAACTGAGGAAGATGGGCAAGAGAGGCTACCTCAGGTGGCAATCCTTAAGCAAAAACAAAGCACAAAGGCGTGGAGCCCTGGGGACAAAGCAAACCTGAAATATCTACCCTCTGAAACTGAGGAACATGGGCAAGAGAGGCTAGCTCAGGTGGCAATCGTTAAGCAAAAACAAAACACAAAGGCGTGGAGACCTGGGGAAAAAGCAACCCTGAAATATCTACCCTCTGAAACTGAGGAAGATGGGCAAGAGAGGCTGGCTTCAGGTGGCAATCTTTAAGCAAAAGAAACACACAAGGGCGTGGAGGCCTGGGGAAAAAGCAACACGGAGAAATCCACCCTCTGAAACTGAGGGACATGGGCAAAAGAAGCTAGCTCAGGTTGCAACCTTTAAGCAGAAAAAAAACACAAGCGCGTGCAGACCTGGCAAAAAAGCCACAGTGAGAAATCTACCCTCTGAAACCGACGAAGATGGACAACAGAGGCTAGCTCAGGTGGCAATTTTTAAGGAAAAATAAAAGGAAGTGCGTGGAGACCTGGGGAAAAAGCAACACGGAGAAATCTACCCTCTAGAACTGAGAAAGAAGCGCAACAGAGGCTAGCTCAGGTGGCAATCTTTAAGCAAAAAAAATAAGATAAAAAAATACAATGGCGAGGAGACCCGGTGAAAAAGCAACCCTGAAAAAGGTACCCTCTGAAACTGAGGAAGCAGGGCAACAGTGCCTAGCTCAGGTGACAATCTTTAAGCAAAAGAAACACACAAGGGCGTGGGGAGCTGGCGAAAAGGCAACACTGAGAAATCCACCCTCTGAAACGGACGAAGATGGGCAACAGAGGCTAGCTCAGGTGGCAATCTTTAAGCAAAAGAAACACACAAGGGCGTGGAGACCTGGGGAAAAAGCAACACGGAGAAATCCACCCTCTGAAACTGAGGAAGATGGGCAACAGAGGCTAGCTCAGGTGGCAATAGTTAAGCAAAAACAAAACACAAGGGCGTGCAGACCTGGCAAAAAAGCAACAGCGAGAAATCTACCCTCTGAAACCGACGAACATGGGCAACAGAGGCTAGCTCAGGTGGCAATTTTTAAGGAAAAATAAAAGGAAGTGCGTGGAGACCTGGGGAAAAAGCAACACGGAGAAATCTACCCTCTGAAACTGAGAAAGAAGCGCAACAGAGGCTAGCTCAGGTGGCAATCTTTAAGCAAAAGAAACACACAAGGGCATGGGGAGCTGGCGAAAAGGCAACACTGAGAAATCCACCCTCTGAAACGGACGAAGATGGGCAACAGAGGCTAGCTCAGGTGGCAATCTTTAAGCAAAAAAAATAAAATAAAAAAATACAATGGCGAGGAGACCCGGTCAAAAAGCAACCCTGAAAAAGGTACCCTCTGAAACTGAGGAAGCAGGGCAACAGTGCCTAGCTCAGGTGACAATCTTTAAGCAAAAGAAACACACAAGGGTGTGGAGACCTGGGGAAAAAGCAACACGGAGAAATCTACCCTCTGAAACTGAGGAACATGGGCAAAAGAAGCTAGCTCAGGTTGCAACCTTTAAGCAGAAAAAAAAAAAGACGCAAGGGCGTGGAGAGCTGGCGAAAAAGCAACACTGAGAAATCTACCCTCTGAAACCGAAGAAGATGGGCAACACAGGCTAGCTCAGGTGGCAATCATTAAGCAAAAACAAAACCCAAAGGCGTGGAGACCTGGGGAAAAAGCAACCCTGAAATATCTACCCTCTGAAACTGAGGAAGATGAGCAAGAGAGGCTGGCTTCAGGTGGCAAACTTTAAGCAAAAGAAACGCACAAGGGCGTGGAGACCTGGGGAAAAAGCAACACTGAGAAATCCACCCTCTGAAACTGAGGAAGATGGGCAAGAGAGGCTAGCTCAGGTGGCAATCGTTAAGCAAAAACAAAACACAAAGGCGTGGAGACCTGGGGAGAAAGCAACACTGAGAAATCCACCCTCTGAAACTGAGGAAGATGGGCAACAGAGGCTAGCTCAGGTGGCAATAGTTAAGCAAAAACAAAACACAAGGGCTTGTAGACCTGGCAAAAAAGCAACAGTGAGAAATCTACCCTCTGAAAGCGACAAAGATGGGCAACAGAGGCTAGCTCAGGTGGCAATTTTTAAGGAAAAATAAAAGGAAGTGCATGGAGACCTGGGGAAAAAGCAACACGGAGAAATCTACCCTCTGAAACTGAGAAAGAAGCGCAACAGAGGCTAGCTCAGTTGGCAATCTTTAAGCAAAAGAAACACACAAGGGCGTGGGGACCTGGGGAAAAAGCAACACGGAGAAATCCACCCTCTGAAACTGAGAAAGAAGCGCAACAGAGGCTAGCTCAGGTGGCACTCTTTAAGCAAAAGAAACACACAAGGGCATGGGGAGCTGGCGAAAAGGCAACACTGAGAAATCCACCCTCTGAAACGGACGAAGATGGGCAACAGAGGCTAGCTCAGGTGGCAATCTTTAAGCAAAAAAAATAAAATAAAAAAATACAATGGCGAGGAGACCCGGTCAAAAAGCAACCCTGAAAAAGGTACCCTCTGAAACTGAGGAAGCAGGGCAACAGTGCCTAGCTCAGGTGACAATCTTTAAGCAAAAGAAACACACAAGGGCGTGGGGAGCTGGCGAAAAGGCAACACTGAGAAATCCACCCTCTGAAACGGACGAAGATGGGCAACAGAGTCTAGCTCAGGTGGCAATCTTTAAGCAAAAACAAAACCCAAAGGCGTGGAGACCTGGGGAAAAAGCAACCCTGAAATATCTACCCTCTGAAACTGGGGAAGATGGGCAAGTGAGGCTGGCTTCAGGTGGCAAACTTTAAGCAAAAGAAACACACAAGGGCGTGGAGACCTGGGGAAAAAGCAGCACTGAGAAATCTACCCTCTGAAACTGAGGAGCATGGGCAACAGAGGCTAGCTCAGGTGGCAATCGTTAAGGAAAAGAAACTCACAAGGGCGTGGAGACCTGGGGAAAAAGCAGCACTGAGAAATCTACCCTCTTAAACTGACGAGGATGGGCAACAGAGGCTAGCTCAGGTGGCAATCGTTAAGCAAAAGAAACACACAAGGGCGTGGAGACCTGGGGAAAAAGCAACACGGAGAAATCCACCCTCTGAAACTGAGGAAGATGGGCAACAGAGGCTACCTCAGGTGGCACTCGTTGAGCAAAAACAAAACACACAGGCGTGGAGACCTGGGGAAAAAGCAACCCTGAAATATCTACCATCTGAAACTGAGGAAGATGGGCAAGAGAGGCTGGCTTCAGGTGGCAAACTTTAAGCAAAAGAAACACACAAGGGCGTGGAGACCTGGGGAAAAAGCAGCACTGAGAAATCTACCCTCTGAAACTGAGGAAGTTGGGCGACAGAGGCTAGCTCAGGTGGCAATCGTTAAGCGAAAACAAAACACAAACTGGTGGAGACCTGGGGAGAAAGCAACCCTGAAATATCTACCCTCTGAAACTGAGGAAGATGGGCAAGAGAGGCTGGCTTCAGGTGGCAAACGTTAAGCAAAAGAAACACACAAGGGCGTGGAGACCTGGGGAAAAAGCAACACTGAGAAATCCACCCTCTGAAACTTAGGAAGATGGGCAACAGAGGCTAGCTCAGGTGGCAATAGTTAAGCAAAAACAAAACACAAGGGCGTGCAGACCTGGCAAAAAAGCAACAGCGAGAAATCTACCCTCTGAAACCGACGAACATGGGCAACAGAGGCTAGCTCAGGTGGCAATTTTTAAGGAAAAATAAAAGGAAGTGCGTGGAGACCTGGGGAAAAAGCAACACGGAGAAATCTACCCTCTGAAACTGAGAAAGAAGCGCAACAGAGGCTAGCTCAGGTGGCAATCTTTAAGCAAAAGAAACACACAAGGGCATGGGGAGCTGGCGAAAAGGCAACACTGAGAAATCCACCCTCTGAAACGGACGAAGATGGGCAACAGAGGCTAGCTCAGGTGGCAATCTTTAAGCAAAAAAAATAAAATAAAAAAATACAATGGCGAGGAGACCCGGTCAAAAAGCAACCCTGAAAAAGGTACCCTCTGAAACTGAGGAAGCAGGGCAACAGTGCCTAGCTCAGGTGACAATCTTTAAGCAAAAGAAACACACAAGGGCGTGGGGAGCTGGCGAAAAGGCAACACTGAGAAATCCACCCTCTGAAACGGACGAAGATGGGCAACAGAGGCTAGCTCAGGTGGCAATCTTTAAGCAAAAGAAACACACAAGGGCGTGGAGACCTGGGGAAAAAGCAACACGGAGAAATCCACCCTCTGAAACTGAGGAAGATGGGCAAGAGAGGCTACCTCAGGTGGCAATCCTTAAGCAAAAACAAAGCACAAAGGCGTGGAGCCCTGGGGACAAAGCAACCCTGAAATATCTACTCTCTGAAACTGAGGAACATGGGCAAGAGAGGCTAGCTCAGGTGGCAATCGTTAAGCAAAAACAAAACACAAAGGCGTGGAGACCTGGGGAAAAAGCAACCCTGAAATATCTACCCTCTGAAACTGAGGAAGATGGACAAGAGAGGCTGGCTTCAGGTGGCAATCTTTAAGCAAAAGAAACACACAAGGGCGTGGAGGCCTGGGGAAAAAGCAACACGGAGAAATCCACCCTCTGAAACTGAGGGACATGGGCAAAAGAAGCTAGCTCAGGTTGCAACCTTTAAGCAGAAAAAAAACACAAGGGCGTGCAGACCTGGCAAAAAAGCAACAGTGAGAAATCTACCCTCTGAAACCGACGAAGATGGACAACAGAGGCTAGCTCAGGTGGCAATTTTTAAGGAAAAATAAAAGGAAGTGCGTGGAGACCTGGGGAAAAAGCAACACGGAGAAATCTACCCTCTAGAACTGAGAAAGAAGCGCAACAGAGGCTAGCTCAGGTGGCAATCTTTAAGCAAAAAAAATAAGATAAAAAAATACAATGGCGAGGAGACCCGGTGAAAAAGCAACCCTGAAAAAGGTACCCTCTGAAACTGAGGAAGCAGGGCAACAGTGCCTAGCTCAGGTGACAATCTTTAAGCAAAAGAAACACACAAGGGCGTGGGGAGCTGGCGAAAAGGCAACACTGAGAAATCCACCCTCTGAAACGGACGAAGATGGGCAACAGAGGCTAGCTCAGGTGGCAATCTTTAAGCAAAAGAAACACACAAGGGCGTGGAGACCTGGGGAAAAAGCAACACGGAGAAATCCACCCTCTGAAACTGAGGAAGATGGGCAAGAGAGGCTACCTCAGGTGGCAATCCTTAAGCAAAAACAAAGCACAAAGGCGTGGAGCCCTGGGGACAAAGCAAACCTGAAATATCTACCCTCTGAAACTGAGGAACATGGGCAAGAGAGGCTAGCTCAGGTGGCAATCGTTAAGCAAAAACAAAACACAAAGGCGTGGAGACCTGGGGAAAAAGCAACCCTGAAATATCTACCCTCTGAAACTGAGGAAGATGGGCAAGAGAGGCTGGCTTCAGGTGGCAATCTTTAAGCAAAAGAAACACACAAGGGCGTGGAGGCCTGGGGAAAAAGCAACACGGAGAAATCCACCCTCTGAAACTGAGGGACATGGGCAAAAGAAGCTAGCTCAGGTTGCAACCTTTAAGCAGAAAAAAAACACAAGCGCGTGCAGACCTGGCAAAAAAGCCACAGTGAGAAATCTACCCTCTGAAACCGACGAAGATGGACAACAGAGGCTAGCTCAGGTGGCAATTTTTAAGGAAAAATAAAAGGAAGTGCGTGGAGACCTGGGGAAAAAGCAACACGGAGAAATCTACCCTCTAGAACTGAGAAAGAAGCGCAACAGAGGCTAGCTCAGGTGGCAATCTTTAAGCAAAAAAAATAAGATAAAAAAATACAATGGCGAGGAGACCCGGTGAAAAAGCAACCCTGAAAAAGGTACCCTCTGAAACTGAGGAAGCAGGGCAACAGTGCCTAGCTCAGGTGACAATCTTTAAGCAAAAGAAACACACAAGGGCGTGGGGAGCTGGCGAAAAGGCAACACTGAGAAATCCACCCTCTGAAACGGACGAAGATGGGCAACAGAGGCTAGCTCAGGTGGCAATCTTTAAGCAAAAGAAACACACAAGGGCGTGGAGACCTGGGGAAAAAGCAACACGGAGAAATCCACCCTCTGAAACTGAGGAAGATGGGCAACAGAGGCTAGCTCAGGTGGCAATAGTTAAGCAAAAACAAAACACAAGGGCGTGCAGACCTGGCAAAAAAGCAACAGCGAGAAATCTACCCTCTGAAACCGACGAACATGGGCAACAGAGGCTAGCTCAGGTGGCAATTTTTAAGGAAAAATAAAAGGAAGTGCGTGGAGACCTGGGGAAAAAGCAACACGGAGAAATCTACCCTCTGAAACTGAGAAAGAAGCGCAACAGAGGCTAGCTCAGGTGGCAATCTTTAAGCAAAAGAAACACACAAGGGCATGGGGAGCTGGCGAAAAGGCAACACTGAGAAATCCACCCTCTGAAACGGACGAAGATGGGCAACAGAGGCTAGCTCAGGTGGCAATCTTTAAGCAAAAAAAATAAAATAAAAAAATACAATGGCGAGGAGACCCGGTCAAAAAGCAACCCTGAAAAAGGTACCCTCTGAAACTGAGGAAGCAGGGCAACAGTGCCTAGCTCAGGTGACAATCTTTAAGCAAAAGAAACACACAAGGGTGTGGAGACCTGGGGAAAAAGCAACACGGAGAAATCTACCCTCTGAAACTGAGGAACATGGGCAAAAGAAGCTAGCTCAGGTTGCAACCTTTAAGCAGAAAAAAAAAAAGACGCAAGGGCGTGGAGAGCTGGCGAAAAAGCAACACTGAGAAATCTACCCTCTGAAACCGAAGAAGATGGGCAACACAGGCTAGCTCAGGTGGCAATCATTAAGCAAAAACAAAACCCAAAGGCGTGGAGACCTGGGGAAAAAGCAACCCTGAAATATCTACCCTCTGAAACTGAGGAAGATGAGCAAGAGAGGCTGGCTTCAGGTGGCAAACTTTAAGCAAAAGAAACGCACAAGGGCGTGGAGACCTGGGGAAAAAGCAACACTGAGAAATCCACCCTCTGAAACTGAGGAAGATGGGCAAGAGAGGCTAGCTCAGGTGGCAATCGTTAAGCAAAAACAAAACACAAAGGCGTGGAGACCTGGGGAGAAAGCAACACTGAGAAATCCACCCTCTGAAACTGAGGAAGATGGGCAACAGAGGCTAGCTCAGGTGGCAATAGTTAAGCAAAAACAAAACACAAGGGCTTGTAGACCTGGCAAAAAAGCAACAGTGAGAAATCTACCCTCTGAAAGCGACAAAGATGGGCAACAGAGGCTAGCTCAGGTGGCAATTTTTAAGGAAAAATAAAAGGAAGTGCATGGAGACCTGGGGAAAAAGCAACACGGAGAAATCTACCCTCTGAAACTGAGAAAGAAGCGCAACAGAGGCTAGCTCAGTTGGCAATCTTTAAGCAAAAGAAACACACAAGGGCGTGGGGACCTGGGGAAAAAGCAACACGGAGAAATCCACCCTCTGAAACTGAGGAAGATGGGCAACAGAGGCTACCTCAGGTGGCACTCGTTAAGCAAAAACAAAACACACAGGCGTGGAGACCTGGGGAAAAAGCAACCCTGAAATATCTACCATCTGAAACTGAGGAAGATGGGCAAGAGAGGCTGGCTTCAGGTGGCAAACTTTAAGCAAAAGAAACACACAAGGGCGTGGAGACCTGGGGAAAAAGCAGCACTGAGAAATCTACCCTCTGAAACTGACGAGGATGGGCAACAGAGGCTGGCTCAGGTGGCAATCGTTAAGCAAAAGAAACACACAAGGGCGTGGAGACCTGGGGAAAAAGCAACACGCAGAAATCCACCCTCTGAAACTGACGAACATGGGCAAAAGAAGCTAGCTCAGGTTGCAACCTTTAAGCAGAAATAAAAAAAGACGCAAGGGCGTGGAGATCTGGCGAAAAAGCAACACTGAGAAATCTACCCTCTGAAACCGAAGAAGATGGGCAACAGAGGCTAGCTCAGGTGGCAATCTTTAAGCACAAAAAATAGAATAAAAAAATACAATGGCGAGGAGACCCGGTCAAAAAGCAACCCTGAAAAAGGTACCCACTGAAACTGAGGAAGCAGGGCAACAGTGCCTAGCTCAGGTGACAATCTTTAAGCAAAAGAAACACACAAGGGCGTGGGGAGCTGGCGAAAAGGCAACACTGTGAAATCCACCCTCTGAAACGGACGAAGATGGGCAACAGAGGCTAGCTCAGGTGGCAATCTATAAGCAAAAGAAACACACAAGGGCGTGGAGACCTGGGGAAAAAGCAACCCTGAAATATCTACCCTCTGAAACTGAGGAAGATGGGCAAGTGAGGCTGGCTTCAGGTGGCAAACTTTAAGCAAAAGAAACACACAAGGGCGTGGAGACCTGGGGAAAAAGCAGCACTGAGAAATCTACCCTCTTAAACTGACGAGGATGGGCAACAGAGGCTAGCTCAGGTGGCAATCGTTAAGCAAAAGAAACACACAAGGGCGTGGAGACCTGGGGAAAAAGCAACACGGAGAAATCCACCCTCTGAAACTGAGGAAGATGGGCAACAGAGGCTACCTCAGGTGGCACTCGTTAAGCAAAAACAAAACACAAGGGCGTGCAGACCTGGCAAAAAAGCAACAGCGAGAAATCTACCCTCTGAAACCGACGAACATGGGCAACAGAGGCTAGCTCAGGTGGCAATTTTTAAGGAAAAATAAAAGGAAGTGCGTGGAGACCTGGGGAAAAAGCAACACGGAGAAATCTACCCTCTGAAACTGAGAAAGAAGCGCAACAGAGGCTAGCTCAGGTGGCACTCTTTAAGCAAAAGAAACACACAAGGGCATGGGGAGCTGGCGAAAAGGCAACACTGAGAAATCCACCCTCTGAAACGGACGAAGATGGGCAACAGAGGCTAGCTCAGGTGGCAATCTTTAAGCAAAAAAAATAAAATAAAAAAATACAATGGCGAGGAGACCCGGTCAAAAAGCAACCCTGAAAAAGGTACCCTCTGAAACTGAGGAAGCAGGGCAACAGTGCCTAGCTCAGGTGACAATCTTTAAGCAAAAGAAACACACAAGGGCGTGGGGAGCTGGCGAAAAGGCAACACTGAGAAATCCACCCTCTGAAACGGACGAAGATGGGCAACAGAGTCTAGCTCAGGTGGCAATCTTTAAGCAAAAACAAAACCCAAAGGCGTGGAGACCTGGGGAAAAAGCAACCCTGAAATATCTACCCTCTGAAACTGGGGAAGATGGGCAAGTGAGGCTGGCTTCAGGTGGCAAACTTTAAGCAAAAGAAACACACAAGGGCGTGGAGACCTGGGGAAAAAGCAGCACTGAGAAATCTACCCTCTGAAACTGACGAGCATGGGCAACAGAGGCTAGCTCAGGTGGCAATCGTTAAGGAAAAGAAACTCACAAGGGCGTGGAGACCTGGGGAAAAAGCAGCACTGAGAAATCTACCCTCTTAAACTGACGAGGATGGGCAACAGAGGCTAGCTCAGGTGGCAATCGTTAAGCAAAAGAAACACACAAGGGCGTGGAGACCTGGGGAAAAAGCAACACGGAGAAATCCACCCTCTGAAACTGAGGAAGATGGGCAACAGAGGCTACCTCAGGTGGCACTCGTTAAGCAAAAACAAAACACACAGGCGTGGAGACCTGGGGAAAAAGCAACCCTGAAATATCTACCATCTGAAACTGAGGAAGATGGGCAAGAGAGGCTGGCTTCAGGTGGCAAACTTTAAGCAAAAGAAACACACAAGGGCGTGGAGACCTGGGGAAAAAGCAGCACTGAGAAATCTACCCTCTGAAACTGAGGAAGTTGGGCGACAGAGGCTAGCTCAGGTGGCAATCGTTAAGCGAAAACAAAACACAAACTGGTGGAGACCTGGGGAGAAAGCAACCGTGAAATATCTACCCTCTGAAACTGAGGAAGATGGGCAAGAGAGGCTGGCTTCAGGTGGCAAACGTTAAGCAAAAGAAACACACAAGGGCGTGGAGACCTGGGGAAAAAGCAACACTGAGAAATCCACCCTCTGAAACTTAGGAAGATGGGCAACAGAGGCTAGCTCAGGTGGCAATAGTTAAGCAAAAACAAAACACAAGGGCGTGCAGACCTGGCAAAAAAGCAACAGCGAGAAATCTACCCTCTGAAACCGACGAACATGGGCAACAGAGGCTAGCTCAGGTGGCAATTTTTAAGGAAAAATAAAAGGAAGTGCGTGGAGACCTGGGGAAAAAGCAACACAGAGAAATCTACCCTCTGAAACTGAGAAAGAAGCGCAACAGAGGCTAGCTCAGGTGGCACTCTTTAAGCAAAAGAAACACACAAGGGCATGGGGAGCTGGCGAAAAGGCAACACTGAGAAATCCACAATCTGAAACGGACGAAGATGGGCAACAGAGGCTAGCTCAGGTGGCAATCTTTAAGCAAAAAAAATAAAATAAAAAAATACAATGGCGAGGAGACCCGGTCAAAAAGAAACCCTGAAAAAGGTACCCTCTGAAACTGAGGAAGCAGGGCAACAGTGCCTAGCTCAGGTGACAATCTTTAAGCAAAAGAAACACACAAGGGCGTGGGGAGCTGGCGAAAAGGCAACACTGAGAAATCCACCCTCTGAAACGGACGAAGATGGGCAACAGAGTCTAGCTCAGGTGGCAATCTTTAAGCAAAAACAAAACCCAAAGGCGTGGAGACCTGGGGAAAAAGCAACCCTGAAATATCTACCCTCTGAAACTGGGGAAGATGGGCAAGTGAGGCTGGCTTCAGGTGGCAAACTTTAAGCAAAAGAAACACACAAGGGCGTGGAGACCTGGGGAAAAAGCAGCACTGAGAAATCTACCCTCTGAAACTGAGGAGCATGGGCAACAGAGGCTAGCTCAGGTGGCAATCGTTAAGGAAAAGAAACTCACAAGGGCGTGGAGACCTGGGGAAAAAGCAGCACTGAGAAATCTACCCTCTTAAACTGACGAGGATGGGCAACAGAGGCTAGCTCAGGTGGCAATCGTTAAGCAAAAGAAACACACAAGGGCGTGGAGACCTGGGGAAAAAGCAACACGGAGAAATCCACCCTCTGAAACTGAGGAAGATGGGCAACAGAGGCTACCTCAGGTGGCACTCGTTAAGCAAAAACAAAACACACAGGCGTGGAGACCTGGGGAAAAAGCAACCCTGAAATATCTACCATCTGAAACTGAGGAAGATGGGCAAGAGAGGCTGGCTTCAGGTGGCAAACTTTAAGCAAAAGAAACACACAAGGGCGTGGAGACCTGGGGAAAAAGCAGCACTGAGAAATCTACCCTCTGAAACTGAGGAAGTTGGGCGACAGAGGCTAGCTCAGGTGGCAATCGTTAAGCGAAAACAAAACACAAACTGGTGGAGAACTGGGGAAAAAGCAACCCTGAAATATCTACCCTCTGAAACTGAGGAAGATGGGCAAGAGAGGCTGGCTTCAGGTGGCAAACTTTAAGCTAAAGAAACACACAAGGGCGTGGAGACCTGGGGAAAAAGCAACACTGAGAAATCCACCCTCTGAAACTTAGGAAGATGGGCAACAGAGGCTAGCTCAGGTGGCAATAGTTAAGCAAAAACAAAACACAAGGGCGTGCAGACCTGGCAAAAAAGCAACAGCGAGAAATCTACCCTCTGAAACCGACGAACATGGGCAACAGAGGCTAGCTCAGGTGGCAATTTTTAAGGAAAAATAAAAGGAAGTGCGTGGAGACCTGGGGAAAAAGCAACACGGAGAAATCTACCCTCTGAAACTGAGAAAGAAGCGCAACAGAGGCTAGCTCAGGTGGCAATCTTTAAGCAAAAGAAACACACAAGGGCATGGGGAGCTGGCGAAAAGGCAACACTGAGAAATCCACCCTCTGAAACGGACGAAGATGGGCAACAGAGGCTAGCTCAGGTGGCAATCTTTAAGCAAAAAAAATAAAATAAAAAAATACAATGGCGAGGAGACCCGGTCAAAAAGCAACCCTGAAAAAGGTACCCTCTGAAACTGAGGAAGCAGGGCAACAGTGCCTAGCTCAGGTGACAATCTTTAAGCAAAAGAAACACACAAGGGCGTGGGGAGCTGGCGAAAAGGCAACACTGAGAAATCCACCCTCTGAAACGGACGAAGATGGGCAACAGAGGCTAGCTCAGGTGGCAATCTTTAAGCAAAAGAAACACACAAGGGCGTGGAGACCTGGGGAAAAAGCAACACGGAGAAATCCACCCTCTGAAACTGAGGAAGATGGGCAAGAGAGGCTACCTCAGGTGGCAATCCTTAAGCAAAAACAAAGCACAAAGGCGTGGAGCCCTGGGGACAAAGCAACCCTGAAATATCTACTCTCTGAAACTGAGGAACATGGGCAAGAGAGGCTAGCTCAGGTGGCAATCGTTAAGCAAAAACAAAACACAAAGGCGTGGAGACCTGGGGAAAAAGCAACCCTGAAATATCTACCCTCTGAAACTGAGGAAGATGGACAAGAGAGGCTGGCTTCAGGTGGCAATCTTTAAGCAAAAGAAACACACAAGGGCGTGGAGGCCTGGGGAAAAAGCAACACGGAGAAATCCACCCTCTGAAACTGAGGGACATGGGCAAAAGAAGCTAGCTCAGGTTGCAACCTTTAGCAGAAAAAAAACACAAGGGCGTGCAGACCTGGCAAAAAAGCAACAGTGAGAAATCTACCCTCTGAAACCGACGAAGATGGACAACAGAGGCTAGCTCAGGTGGCAATTTTTAAGGAAAAATAAAAGGAAGTGCGTGGAGACCTGGGGAAAAAGCAACACGGAGAAATCTACCCTCTAGAACTGAGAAAGAAGCGCAACAGAGGCTAGCTCAGGTGGCAATCTTTAAGCAAAAAAAATAAGATAAAAAAATACAATGGCGAGGAGACCCGGTGAAAAAGCAACCCTGAAAAAGGTACCCTCTGAAACTGAGGAAGCAGGGCAACAGTGCCTAGCTCAGGTGACAATCTTTAAGCAAAAGAAACACACAAGGGCGTGGGGAGCTGGCGAAAAGGCAACACTGAGAAATCCACCCTCTGAAACGGACGAAGATGGGCAACAGAGGCTAGCTCAGGTGGCAATCTTTAAGCAAAAGAAACACACAAGGGCGTGGAGACCTGGGGAAAAAGCAACACGGAGAAATCCACCCTCTGAAACTGAGGAAGATGGGCAAGAGAGGCTACCTCAGGTGGCAATCCTTAAGCAAAAACAAAGCACAAAGGCGTGGAGCCCTGGGGACAAAGCAAACCTGAAATATCTACCCTCTGAAACTGAGGAACATGGGCAAGAGAGGCTAGCTCAGGTGGCAATCGTTAAGCAAAAACAAAACACAAAGGCGTGGAGACCTGGGGAAAAAGCAACCCTGAAATATCTACCCTCTGAAACTGAGGAAGATGGGCAAGAGAGGCTGGCTTCAGGTGGCAATCTTTAAGCAAAAGAAACACACAAGGGCGTGGAGGCCTGGGGAAAAAGCAACACGGAGAAATCCACCCTCTGAAACTGAGGGACATGGGCAAAAGAAGCTAGCTCAGGTTGCAACCTTTAAGCAGAAAAAAAACACAAGGGCGTGCAGACCTGGCAAAAAAGCCACAGTGAGAAATCTACCCTCTGAAACCGACGAAGATGGACAACAGAGGCTAGCTCAGGTGGCAATTTTTAAGGAAAAATAAAAGGAAGTGCGTGGAGACCTGGGGAAAAAGCAACACGGAGAAATCTACCCTCTAGAACTGAGAAAGAAGCGCAACAGAGGCTAGCTCAGGTGGCAATCTTTAAGCAAAAAAAATAAGATAAAAAAATACAATGGCGAGGAGACCCGGTGAAAAAGCAACCCTGAAAAAGGTACCCTCTGAAACTGAGGAAGCAGGGCAACAGTGCCTAGCTCAGGTGACAATCTTTAAGCAAAAGAAACACACAAGGGCGTGGGGAGCTGGCGAAAAGGCAACACTGAGAAATCCACCCTCTGAAACGGACGAAGATGGGCAACAGAGGCTAGCTCAGGTGGCAATCTTTAAGCAAAAGAAACACACAAGGGCGTGGAGACCTGGGGAAAAAGCAACACGGAGAAATCCACCCTCTGAAACTGAGGAAGATGGGCAACAGAGGCTAGCTCAGGTGGCAATAGTTAAGCAAAAACAAAACACAAGGGCGTGCAGACCTGGCAAAAAAGCAACAGCGAGAAATCTACCCTCTGAAACCGACGAACATGGGCAACAGAGGCTAGCTCAGGTGGCAATTTTTAAGGAAAAATAAAAGGAAGTGCGTGGAGACCTGGGGAAAAAGCAACACGGAGAAATCTACCCTCTGAAACTGAGAAAGAAGCGCAACAGAGGCTAGCTCAGGTGGCAATCTTTAAGCAAAAGAAACACACAAGGGCATGGGGAGCTGGCGAAAAGGCAACACTGAGAAATCCACCCTCTGAAACGGACGAAGATGGGCAACAGAGGCTAGCTCAGGTGGCAATCTTTAAGCAAAAAAAATAAAATAAAAAAATACAATGGCGAGGAGACCCGGTCAAAAAGCAACCCTGAAAAAGGTACCCTCTGAAACTGAGGAAGCAGGGCAACAGTGCCTAGCTCAGGTGACAATCTTTAAGCAAAAGAAACACACAAGGGTGTGGAGACCTGGGGAAAAAGCAACACGGAGAAATCTACCCTCTGAAACTGAGGAACATGGGCAAAAGAAGCTAGCTCAGGTTGCAACCTTTAAGCAGAAAAAAAAAAAGACGCAAGGGCGTGGAGAGCTGGCGAAAAAGCAACACTGAGAAATCTACCCTC
The DNA here is from genome assembly GCF_041296235.1 of Equus asinus. Classification (NCBI taxonomy): domain Eukaryota; kingdom Metazoa; phylum Chordata; class Mammalia; order Perissodactyla; family Equidae; genus Equus; species Equus asinus. The sequence goes on from NW_027224844.1 coordinate 782,188, forward strand.
TGAAACCGAAGAAGATGGGCAACACAGGCTAGCTCAGGTGGCAATCATTAAGCAAAAACAAAGCCCAAAGGCGTGGAGACCTGGGGAAAAAGCAACCCTGAAATATCTACCCTCTGAAACTGAGGAAGATGAGCAAGAGAGGCTGGCTTCAGGTGGCAAACTTTAAGCAAAAGAAACACACAAGGGCGTGGAGACCTGGGGAAAAAGCAACACTGAGAAATCCACCCTCTGAAACTGAGGAAGATGGGCAAGAGAGGCTAGCTCAGGTGGCAATCGTTAAGCAAAAACAAAACACAAAGGCGTGGAGACCTGGGGAGAAAGCAACACTGAGAAATCCACCCTCTGAAACTGAGGAAGATGGGCAACAGAGGCTAGCTCAGGTGGCAATAGTTAAGCAAAAACAAAACACAAGGGCTTGTAGACCTGGCAAAAAAGCAACAGTGAGAAATCTACCCTCTGAAAGCGACAAAGATGGGCAACAGAGGCTAGCTCAGGTGGCAATTTTTAAGGAAAAATAAAAGGAAGTGCATGGAGACCTGGGGAAAAAGCAACACGGAGAAATCTACCCTCTGAAACTGAGAAAGAAGCGCAACAGAGGCTAGCTCAGTTGGCAATCTTTAAGCAAAAGAAACACACAAGGGCGTGGGGACCTGGGGAAAAAGCAACACGGAGAAATCCACCCTCTGAAACTGAGGAAGATGGGCAACAGAGGCTACCTCAGGTGGCACTCGTTAAGCAAAAACAAAACACACAGGCGTGGAGACCTGGGGAAAAAGCAACCCTGAAATATCTACCATCTGAAACTGAGGAAGATGGGCAAGAGAGGCTGGCTTCAGGTGGCAAACTTTAAGCAAAAGAAACACACAAGGGCGTGGAGACCTGGGGAAAAAGCAGCACTGAGAAATCTACCCTCTGAAACTGACGAGGATGGGCAACAGAGGCTGGCTCAGGTGGCAATCGTTAAGCAAAAGAAACACACAAGGGCGTGGAGACCTGGGGAAAAAGCAACACGCAGAAATCCACCCTCTGAAACTGACGAACATGGGCAAAAGAAGCTAGCTCAGGTTGCAACCTTTAAGCAGAAATAAAAAAAGACGCAAGGGCGTGGAGAGCTGGCGAAAAAGCAACACTGAGAAATCTACCCTCTGAAACCGAAGAAGATGGGCAACAGAGGCTAGCTCAGGTGGCAATCTTTAAGCAAAAAAAATAGAATAAAAAAATACAATGGCGAGGAGACCCGGTCAAAAAGCAACCCTGAAAAAGGTACCCTCTGAAACTGAGGAAGCAGGGCAACAGTGCCTAGCTCAGGTGACAATCTTTAAGCAAAAGAAACACACAAGGGCGTGGAGACCTGGGGAAAAAGCAACCCTGAAATATCTACCCTCTGAAACTGAGGAAGATGGGCAAGTGAGGCTGGCTTCAGGTGGCAAACTTTAAGCAAAAGAAACACACAAGGGCGTGGAGACCTGGGGAAAAAGCAGCACTGAGAAATCTACCCTCTTAAACTGACGAGGATGGGCAACAGAGGCTAGCTCAGGTGGCAATCGTTAAGCAAAAGAAACACACAAGGGCGTGGAGACCTGGGGAAAAAGCAACACGGAGAAATCCACCCTCTGAAACTGAGGAAGATGGGCAACAGAGGCTACCTCAGGTGGCACTCGTTAAGCAAAAACAAAACACACAGGCGTGGAGACCTGGGGAAAAAGCAACCCTGAAATATCTACCATCTGAAACTGAGGAAGATGGGCAAGAGAGGCTGGCTTCAGGTGGCAAACTTTAAGCAAAAGAAACACACAAGGGCGTGGAGACCTGGGGAAAAAGCAGCACTGAGAAATCTACCCTCTGAAACTGAGGAAGTTGGGCGACAGAGGCTAGCTCAGGTGGCAATCGTTAAGCGAAAACAAAACACAAACTGGTGGAGACCTGGGGAAAAAGCAACCCTGAAATATCTACCCTCTGAAACTGAGGAAGATGGGCAAGAGAGGCTGGCTTCAGGTGGCAAACTTTAAGCAAAAGAAACACACAAGGGCGTGGAGACCTGGGGAAAAAGCAACACTGAGAAATCCACCCTCTGAAACTTAGGAAGATGGGCAACAGAGGCTAGCTCAGGTGGCAATAGTTAAGCAAAAACAAAACACAAGGGCGTGCAGACCTGGCAAAAAAGCAACAGCGAGAAATCTACCCTCTGAAACCGACGAACATGGGCAACAGAGGCTAGCTCAGGTGGCAATTTTTAAGGAAAAATAAAAGGAAGTGCGTGGAGACCTGGGGAAAAAGCAACACGGAGAAATCTACCCTCTGAAACTGAGAAAGAAGCGCAACAGAGGCTAGCTCAGGTGGCACTCTTTAAGCAAAAGAAACACACAAGGGCGTGGGGAGCTGGCGAAAAGGCAACACTGAGAAATCCACCCTCTGAAACGGACGAAGATGGGCAACAGAGGCTAGCTCAGGTGGCAATCTTTAAGCAAAAGAAACACACAAGGGCGTGGAGACCTGGGGAAAAAGCAACACGGAGAAATCCACCCTCTGAAACTGAGGAAGATGGGCAAGAGAGGCTACCTCAGGTGGCAATCCTTAAGCAAAAACAAAGCACAAAGGCGTGGAGCCCTGGGGACAAAGCAACCCTCAAATATCTACTCTCTGAAACTGAGGAACATGGGCAAGAGAGGCTAGCTCAGGTGGCAATCGTTAAGCAAAAACAAAACACAAAGGCGTGGAGACCTGGGGAAAAAGCAACCCTGAAATATCTACCCTCTGAAACTGAGGAAGATGGACAAGAGAGGCTGGCTTCAGGTGGCAATCTTTAAGCAAAAGAAACACACAAGGGCGTGGAGGCCTGGGGAAAAAGCAACACGGAGAAATCCACCCTCTGAAACTGAGGGACATGGGCAAAAGAAGCTAGCTCAGGTTGCAACCTTTAAGCAGAAAAAAAACACAAGGGCGTGCAGACCTGGCAAAAAAGCAACAGTGAGAAATCTACCCTCTGAAACCGACGAAGATGGACAACAGAGGCTAGCTCAGGTGGCAATTTTTAAGGAAAAATAAAAGGAAGTGCGTGGAGACCTGGGGAAAAAGCAACACGGAGAAATCTACCCTCTAGAACTGAGAAAGAAGCGCAACAGAGGCTAGCTCAGGTGGCAATCTTTAAGCAAAAGAAACACACAAGGGCATGGGGAGCTGGCGAAAAGGCAACACTGAGAAATCCACCCTCTGAAACGGACGAAGATGGGCAACAGAGGCTAGCTCAGGTGGCAATCTTTAAGCAAAAAAAATAAAATAAAAAAATACAATGGCGAGGAGACCCGGTCAAAAAGCAACCCTGAAAAAGGTACCCTCTGAAACTGAGGAAGCAGGGCAACAGTGCCTAGCTCAGGTGACAATCTTTAAGCAAAAGAAACACACAAGGGTGTGGAGACCTGGGGAAAAAGCAACACGGAGAAATCTACCCTCTGAAACTGAGGAACATGGGCAAAAGAAGCTAGCTCAGGTTGCAACCTTTAAGCAGAAAAAAAAAAAGACGCAAGGGCGTGGAGAGCTGGCGAAAAAGCAACACTGAGAAATCTACCCTCTGAAACCGAAGAAGATGGGCAACACAGGCTAGCTCAGGTGGCAATCATTAAGCAAAAACAAAGCCCAAAGGCGTGGAGACCTGGGGAAAAAGCAACCCTGAAATATCTACCCTCTGAAACTGAGGAAGATGAGCAAGAGAGGCTGGCTTCAGGTGGCAAACTTTAAGCAAAAGAAACACACAAGGGCGTGGAGACCTGGGGAAAAAGCAACACTGAGAAATCCACCCTCTGAAACTGAGGAAGATGGGCAAGAGAGGCTAGCTCAGGTGGCAATCGTTAAGCAAAAACAAAACACAAAGGCGTGGAGACCTGGGGAGAAAGCAACACTGAGAAATCCACCCTCTGAAACTGAGGAAGATGGGCAACAGAGGCTAGCTCAGGTGGCAATAGTTAAGCAAAAACAAAACACAAGGGCTTGTAGACCTGGCAAAAAAGCAACAGTGAGAAATCTACCCTCTGAAAGCGACAAAGATGGGCAACAGAGGCTAGCTCAGGTGGCAATTTTTAAGGAAAAATAAAAGGAAGTGCATGGAGACCTGGGGAAAAAGCAACACGGAGAAATCTACCCTCTGAAACTGAGAAAGAAGCGCAACAGAGGCTAGCTCAGTTGGCAATCTTTAAGCAAAAGAAACACACAAGGGCGTGGGGACCTGGGGAAAAAGCAACACGGAGAAATCCACCCTCTGAAACTGAGGAAGATGGGCAACAGAGGCTACCTCAGGTGGCACTCGTTAAGCAAAAACAAAACACACAGGCGTGGAGACCTGGGGAAAAAGCAACCCTGAAATATCTACCATCTGAAACTGAGGAAGATGGGCAAGAGAGGCTGGCTTCAGGTGGCAAACTTTAAGCAAAAGAAACACACAAGGGCGTGGAGACCTGGGGAAAAAGCAGCACTGAGAAATCTACCCTCTGAAACTGACGAGGATGGGCAACAGAGGCTGGCTCAGGTGGCAATCGTTAAGCAAAAGAAACACACAAGGGCGTGGAGACCTGGGGAAAAAGCAACACGCAGAAATCCACCCTCTGAAACTGACGAACATGGGCAAAAGAAGCTAGCTCAGGTTGCAACCTTTAAGCAGAAATAAAAAAAGACGCAAGGGCGTGGAGAGCTGGCGAAAAAGCAACACTGAGAAATCTACCCTCTGAAACCGAAGAAGATGGGCAACAGAGGCTAGCTCAGGTGGCAATCTTTAAGCAAAAAAAATAGAATAAAAAAATACAATGGCGAGGAGACCCGGTCAAAAAGCAACCCTGAAAAAGGTACCCTCTGAAACTGAGGAAGCAGGGCAACAGTGCCTAGCTCAGGTGACAATCTTTAAGCAAAAGAAACACACAAGGGCGTGGAGACCTGGGGAAAAAGCAACCCTGAAATATCTACCCTCTGAAACTGAGGAAGATGGGCAAGTGAGGCTGGCTTCAGGTGGCAAACTTTAAGCAAAAGAAACACACAAGGGCGTGGAGACCTGGGGAAAAAGCAGCACTGAGAAATCTACCCTCTTAAACTGACGAGGATGGGCAACAGAGGCTAGCTCAGGTGGCAATCGTTAAGCAAAAGAAACACACAAGGGCGTGGAGACCTGGGGAAAAAGCAACACGGAGAAATCCACCCTCTGAAACTGAGGAAGATGGGCAACAGAGGCTACCTCAGGTGGCACTCGTTAAGCAAAAACAAAACACACAGGCGTGGAGACCTGGGGAAAAAGCAACCCTGAAATATCTACCATCTGAAACTGAGGAAGATGGGCAAGAGAGGCTGGCTTCAGGTGGCAAACTTTAAGCAAAAGAAACACACAAGGGCGTGGAGACCTGGGGAAAAAGCAGCACTGAGAAATCTACCCTCTGAAACTGAGGAAGTTGGGCGACAGAGGCTAGCTCAGGTGGCAATCGTTAAGCGAAAACAAAACACAAACTGGTGGAGACCTGGGGAAAAAGCAACCCTGAAATATCTACCCTCTGAAACTGAGGAAGATGGGCAAGAGAGGCTGGCTTCAGGTGGCAAACTTTAAGCAAAAGAAACACACAAGGGCGTGGAGACCTGGGGAAAAAGCAACACTGAGAAATCCACCCTCTGAAACTTAGGAAGATGGGCAACAGAGGCTAGCTCAGGTGGCAATAGTTAAGCAAAAACAAAACACAAGGGCGTGCAGACCTGGCAAAAAAGCAACAGCGAGAAATCTACCCTCTGAAACCGACGAACATGGGCAACAGAGGCTAGCTCAGGTGGCAATTTTTAAGGAAAAATAAAAGGAAGTGCGTGGAGACCTGGGGAAAAAGCAACACGGAGAAATCTACCCTCTGAAACTGAGAAAGAAGCGCAACAGAGGCTAGCTCAGGTGGCACTCTTTAAGCAAAAGAAACACACAAGGGCGTGGGGAGCTGGCGAAAAGGCAACACTGAGAAATCCACCCTCTGAAACGGACGAAGATGGGCAACAGAGGCTAGCTCAGGTGGCAATCTTTAAGCAAAAGAAACACACAAGGGCGTGGAGACCTGGGGAAAAAGCAACACGGAGAAATCCACCCTCTGAAACTGAGGAAGATGGGCAAGAGAGGCTACCTCAGGTGGCAATCCTTAAGCAAAAACAAAGCACAAAGGCGTGGAGCCCTGGGGACAAAGCAACCCTCAAATATCTACTCTCTGAAACTGAGGAACATGGGCAAGAGAGGCTAGCTCAGGTGGCAATCGTTAAGCAAAAACAAAACACAAAGGCGTGGAGACCTGGGGAAAAAGCAACCCTGAAATATCTACCCTCTGAAACTGAGGAAGATGGACAAGAGAGGCTGGCTTCAGGTGGCAATCTTTAAGCAAAAGAAACACACAAGGGCGTGGAGGCCTGGGGAAAAAGCAACACGGAGAAATCCACCCTCTGAAACTGAGGGACATGGGCAAAAGAAGCTAGCTCAGGTTGCAACCTTTAAGCAGAAAAAAAACACAAGGGCGTGCAGACCTGGCAAAAAAGCAACAGTGAGAAATCTACCCTCTGAAACCGACGAAGATGGACAACAGAGGCTAGCTCAGGTGGCAATTTTTAAGGAAAAATAAAAGGAAGTGCGTGGAGACCTGGGGAAAAAGCAACACGGAGAAATCTACCCTCTAGAACTGAGAAAGAAGCGCAACAGAGGCTAGCTCAGGTGGCAATCTTTAAGCAAAAAAAATAAGATAAAAAAATACAATGGCGAGGAGACCCGGTGAAAAAGCAACCCTGAAAAAGGTACCCTCTGAAACTGAGGAAGCAGGGCAACAGTGCCTAGCTCAGGTGACAATCTTTAAGCAAAAGAAACACACAAGGGCGTGGGGAGCTGGCGAAAAGGCAACACTGAGAAATCCACCCTCTGAAACGGACGAAGATGGGCAACAGAGGCTAGCTCAGGTGGCAATCTTTAAGCAAAAGAAACACACAAGGGCGTGGAGACCTGGGGAAAAAGCAACACGGAGAAATCCACCCTCTGAAACTGAGGAAGATGGGCAAGAGAGGCTACCTCAGGTGGCAATCCTTAAGCAAAAACAAAGCACAAAGGCGTGGAGCCCTGGGGACAAAGCAAACCTGAAATATCTACCCTCTGAAACTGAGGAACATGGGCAAGAGAGGCTAGCTCAGGTGGCAATCGTTAAGCAAAAACAAAACACAAAGGCGTGGAGACCTGGGGAAAAAGCAACCCTGAAATATCTACCCTCTGAAACTGAGGAAGATGGGCAAGAGAGGCTGGCTTCAGGTGGCAATCTTTAAGCAAAAGAAACACACAAGGGCGTGGAGGCCTGGGGAAAAAGCAACACGGAGAAATCCACCCTCTGAAACTGAGGGACATGGGCAAAAGAAGCTAGCTCAGGTTGCAACCTTTAAGCAGAAAAAAAACACAAGGGCGTGCAGACCTGGCAAAAAAGCAACAGTGAGAAATCTACCCTCTGAAACCGACGAAGATGGACAACAGAGGCTAGCTCAGGTGGCAATTTTTAAGGAAAAATAAAAGGAAGTGCGTGGAGACCTGGGGAAAAAGCAACACGGAGAAATCTACCCTCTAGAACTGAGAAAGAAGCGCAACAGAGGCTAGCTCAGGTGGCAATCTTTAAGCAAAAAAAATAAGATAAAAAAATACAATGGCGAGGAGACCCGGTGAAAAAGCAACCCTGAAAAAGGTACCCTCTGAAACTGAGGAAGCAGGGCAACAGTGCCTAGCTCAGGTGACAATCTTTAAGCAAAAGAAACACACAAGGGCGTGGGGAGCTGGCGAAAAGGCAACACTGAGAAATCCACCCTCTGAAACGGACGAAGATGGGCAACAGAGGCTAGCTCAGGTGGCAATCTTTAAGCAAAAGAAACACACAAGGGCGTGGAGACCTGGGGAAAAAGCAACACGGAGAAATCCACCCTCTGAAACTGAGGAAGATGGGCAAGAGAGGCTACCTCAGGTGGCAATCCTTAAGCAAAAACAAAGCACAAAGGCGTGGAGCCCTGGGGACAAAGCAACCCTGAAATATCTACCCTCTGAAACTGAGGAACATGGGCAAGAGAGGCTAGCTCAGGTGGCAATCGTTAAGCAAAAACAAAACACAAAGGCGTGGAGACCTGGGGAAAAAGCAACCCTGAAATATCTACCCTCTGAAACTGAGGAAGATGGGCAAGAGAGGCTGGCTTCAGGTGGCAAACGTTAAGCAAAAGAAACACACAAGGGCGTGGAGACCTGGGGAAACAGCAACACGGAGATATCGACCCTCTGAAACTCAGGAAGATGGGCAAGAGAGGCTAGCTCAGGTGGCAATCGTTAAGCAAAAACAAAACCCAAAGGCGTGGAGACCTGGGGAAAAAGCAACCCTGAAATATCTACCCTCTGAAACTGAGGAACATGGGCAAGAGAGGCTAGCTCAGGTGGCAATCGTTAAGCAAAAACAAAACACAAAGGCGTGGAGACCTGGGGAAAAAGCAACCCTGAAATATCTACCCTCTGAAACTGAGGAAGATGGGCAAGAGAGGCTGGCTTCAGGTGGCAATCTTTAAGCAAAAGAAACACACAAGGGCGTGGAGGCCTGGGGAAAAAGCAACACGGAGAAATCCACCCTCTGAAACTGAGGGACATGGGCAAAAGAAGCTAGCTCAGGTTGCAACCTTTAAGCAGAAAAAAAACACAAGGGCGTGCAGACCTGGCAAAAAAGCAACAGTGAGAAATCTACCCTCTGAAACCGACGAAGATGGACAACAGAGGCTAGCTCAGGTGGCAATTTTTAAGGAAAAATAAAAGGAAGTGCGTGGAGACCTGGGGAAAAAGCAACAGGGAGAAATCTACCCTCTAGAACTGAGAAAGAAGCGCAACAGAGGCTAGCTCAGGTGGCAATCTTTAAGCAAAAATAATAAAATAAAAAAATACAATGGCGAGGAGACCCGGTCAAAAAGCAACCCTGAAAAAGGTACCCTCTGAAACTGAGGAAGCAGGGCAACAGTGCCTAGCTCAGGTGACAATCTTTAAGCAAAAGAAACACACAAGGGCGTGGGGAGCTGGCGAAAAGGCAACACTGAGAAATCCACCCTCTGAAACGGACGAAGATGGGCAACAGAGGCTAGCTCAGGTGGCAATCTTTAAGCAAAAGAAACACACAAGGGCGTGGAGACCTGGGGAAAAAGCAACACGGAGAAATCCACCCTCTGAAACTGAGGAAGATGGGCAAGAGAGGCTACCTCAGGTGGCAATCCTTAAGCAAAAACAAAGCACAAAGGCGTGGAGCCCTGGGGACAAAGCAACCCTGAAATATCTACCCTCTGAAACTGAGGAACATGGGCAAGAGAGGCTAGCTCAGGTGGCACTCGTTAAGCAAAAACAAAACACAAAGGCGTGGAGACCTGGGGAAAAAGCAACCCTGAAATATCTACCCTCTGAAACTGAGGAAGATGGGCAAGAGAGGCTGGCTTCAGGTGGCAATCTTTAAGCAAAAGAAACACACAAGGGCGTGGGGAGCTGGGGAAAAGGCAACACTGAGAAATCCACCCTCTGAAACGGACGAAGATGGGCAACAGAGGCTAGCTCAGGTGGCAATCGTTAAGCAAAAGAAACACACAAGGGCGTGGAGGCCTGGGGAAAAAGCAACACGGAGAAATCCACCCTCTGAAACTGAGGGACATGGGCAAAAGAAGCTAGCTCAGGTTGCAACCTTTAAGCAGAAAAAAAACACAAGGGCGTGCAGACCTGGCAAAAAAGCAACAGTGAGAAATCTACCCTCTGAAACCGACGAAGATGGACAACAGAGGCTAGCTCAGGTGGCAATTTTTAAGGAAAAATAAAAGGAAGTGCGTGGAGACCTGGGGAAAAAGCAACACGGAGAAATCTACCCTCTAGAACTGAGAAAGAAGCGCAACAGAGGCTAGCTCAGGTGGCAATCTTTAAGCAAAAAAAATAAGATAAAAAAATACAATGGCGAGGAGACCCGGTGAAAAAGCAACCCTGAAAAAGGTACCCTCTGAAACTGAGGAAGCAGGGCAACAGTGCCTAGCTCAGGTGACAATCTTTAAGCAAAAGAAACACACAAGGGCGTGGGGAGCTGGCGAAAAGGCAACACTGAGAAATCCACCCTCTGAAACGGACGAAGATGGGCAACAGAGGCTAGCTCAGGTGGCAATCTTTAAGCAAAAGAAACACACAAGGGCGTGGAGACCTGGGGAAAAAGCAACACGGAGAAATCCACCCTCTGAAACTGAGGAAGATGGGCAAGAGAGGCTACCTCAGGTGGCAATCCTTAAGCAAAAACAAAGCACAAAGGCGTGGAGCCCTGGGGACAAAGCAAACCTGAAATATCTACCCTCTGAAACTGAGGAACATGGGCAAGAGAGGCTAGCTCAGGTGGCAATCGTTAAGCAAAAACAAAACACAAAGGCGTGGAGACCTGGGGAAAAAGCAACCCTGAAATATCTACCCTCTGAAACTGAGGAAGATGGGCAAGAGAGGCTGGCTTCAGGTGGCAATCTTTAAGCAAAAGAAACACACAAGGGCGTGGAGGCCTGGGGAAAAAGCAACACGGAGAAATCCACCCTCTGAAACTGAGGGACATGGGCAAAAGAAGCTAGCTCAGGTTGCAACCTTTAAGCAGAAAAAAAACACAAGGGCGTGCAGACCTGGCAAAAAAGCAACAGTGAGAAATCTACCCTCTGAAACCGACGAAGATGGACAACAGAGGCTAGCTCAGGTGGCAATTTTTAAGGAAAAATAAAAGGAAGTGCGTGGAGACCTGGGGAAAAAGCAACACGGAGAAATCTACCCTCTAGAACTGAGAAAGAAGCGCAACAGAGGCTAGCTCAGGTGGCAATCTTTAAGCAAAAAAAAATAAGATAAAAAAATACAATGGCGAGGAGACCCGGTGAAAAAGCAACCCTGAAAAAGGTACCCTCTGAAACTGAGGAAGCAGGGCAACAGTGCCTAGCTCAGGTGACAATCTTTAAGCAAAAGAAACACACAAGGGCGTGGGGAGCTGGCGAAAAGGCAACACTGAGAAATCCACCCTCTGAAACGGACGAAGATGGGCAACAGAGGCTAGCTCAGGTGGCAATCTTTAAGCAAAAGAAACACACAAGGGCGTGGAGACCTGGGGAAAAAGCAACACGGAGAAATCCACCCTCTGAAACTGAGGAAGATGGGCAAGAGAGGCTACCTCAGGTGGCAATCCTTAAGCAAAAACAAAGCACAAAGGCGTGGAGCCCTGGGGACAAAGCAACCCTGAAATATCTACCCTCTGAAACTGAGGAACATGGGCAAGAGAGGCTAGCTCAGGTGGCAATCGTTAAGCAAAAACAAAACACAAAGGCGTGGAGACCTGGGGAAAAAGCAACCCTGAAATATCTACCCTCTGAAACTGAGGAAGATGGGCAAGAGAGGCTGGCTTCAGGTGGCAAACGTTAAGCAAAAGAAACACACAAGGGCGTGGAGACCTGGGGAAACAGCAACACGGAGATATCGACCCTCTGAAACTCAGGAAGATGGGCAAGAGAGGCTAGCTCAGGTGGCAATCGTTAAGCAAAAACAAAACCCAAAGGCGTGGAGACCTGGGGAAAAAGCAACCCTGAAATATCTACCCTCTGAAACTGAGGAACATGGGCAAGAGAGGCTAGCTCAGGTGGCAATCGTTAAGCAAAAACAAAACACAAAGGCGTGGAGACCTGGGGAAAAAGCAACCCTGAAATATCTACCCTCTGAAACTGAGGAAGATGGGCAAGAGAGGCTGGCTTCAGGTGGCAATCTTTAAGCAAAAGAAACACACAAGGGCGTGGAGGCCTGGGGAAAAAGCAACACGGAGAAATCCACCCTCTGAAACTGAGGGACATGGGCAAAAGAAGCTAGCTCAGGTTGCAACCTTTAAGCAGAAAAAAAACACAAGGGCGTGCAGACCTGGCAAAAAAGCAACAGTGAGAAATCTACCCTCTGAAACCGACGAAGATGGACAACAGAGGCTAGCTCAGGTGGCAATTTTTAAGGAAAAATAAAAGGAAGTGCGTGGAGACCTGGGGAAAAAGCAACACGGAGAAATCTACCCTCTAGAACTGAGAAAGAAGCGCAACAGAGGCTAGCTCAGGTGGCAATCTTTAAGCAAAAATAATAAAATAAAAAAATACAATGGCGAGGAGACCCGGTCAAAAAGCAACCCTGAAAAAGGTACCCTCTGAAACTGAGGAAGCAGGGCAACAGTGCCTAGCTCAGGTGACAATCTTTAAGCAAAAGAAACACACAAGGGCGTGGGGAGCTGGCGAAAAGGCAACACTGAGAAATCCACCCTCTGAAACGGACGAAGATGGGCAACAGAGGCTAGCTCAGGTGGCAATCTTTAAGCAAAAGAAACACACAAGGGCGTGGAGACCTGGGGAAAAAGCAACACGGAGAAATCCACCCTCTGAAACTGAGGAAGATGGGCAAGAGAGGCTACCTCAGGTGGCAATCCTTAAGCAAAAACAAAGCACAAAGGCGTGGAGCCCTGGGGACAAAGCAACCCTGAAATATCTACCCTCTGAAACTGAGGAACATGGGCAAGAGAGGCTAGCTCAGGTGGCACTCGTTAAGCAAAAACAAAACACAAAGGCGTGGAGACCTGGGGAAAAAGCAACCCTGAAATATCTACCCTCTGAAACTGAGGAAGATGGGCAAGAGAGGCTGGCTTCAGGTGGCAATCTTTAAGCAAAAGAAACACACAAGGGCGTGGGGAGCTGGGGAAAAGGCAACTCTGAGAAATCCACCCTCTGAAACGGACGAAGATGGGCAACAGAGGCTAGCTCAGGTGGTAATCTTTAAGCAAAAGAAACACACAAGGGCGTGGAGGCCTGGGGAAAAAGCAACACGGAGAAATCCACCCTCTGAAACTGAGGGACATGGGCAAAAGAAGCTAGCTCAGGTTGCAACCTTTAAGCAGAAAAAAAACACAAGGGCGTGCAGAACTGGCAAAAAAGCCACAGTGAGAAATCTACCCTCTGAAACCGACGAAGATGGACAACAGAGGCTAGCTCAGGTGGCAATTTTTAAGGAAAAATAAAAGGAAGTGCGTGGAGACCTGGGGAAAAAGCAACACGGAGAAATCTACCCTCTAGAACTGAGAAAGAAGCGCAACAGAGGCTAGCTCAGGTGGCAATCTTTAAGCAAAAAAAATAAGATAAAAAAATACAATGGCGAGGAGACCCGGTGAAAAAGCAACCCTGAAAAAGGTACCCTCTGAAACTGAGGAAGCAGGGCAACAGTGCCTAGCTCAGGTGACAATCTTTAAGCAAAAGAAACACACAAGGGCGTGGGGAGCTGGCGAAAAGGCAACACTGAGAAATCCACCCTCTGAAACGGACGAAGATGGGCAACAGAGGCTAGCTCAGGTGGCAATCTTTAAGCAAAAGAAACACACAAGGGCGTGGAGACCTGGGGAAAAAGCAACACGGAGAAATCCACCCTCTGAAACTGAGGAAGATGGGCAAGAGAGGCTACCTCAGGTGGCAATCCTTAAGTAAAAACAAAGCACAAAGGCGTGGAGCCCTGGGGACAAAGCAACCCTGAAATATCTACCCTCTGAAACTGAGGAACATGGGCAAGAGAGGCTAGCTCAGGTGGCACTCGTTAAGCAAAAACAAAACACAAAGGCGTGGAGACCTGGGGAAAAAGCAACCCTGAAATATCTACCCTCTGAAACTGAGGAAGATGGGCAAGAGAGGCTGGCTTCAGGTGGCAAACGTTAAGCAAAAGAAACACACAAGGGCGTGGAGACCTGGGGAAACAGCAACACGGAGATATCGACCCTCTGAAACTCAGGAAGATGGGCAAGAGAGGCTAGCTCAGGTGGCAATCGTTAAGCAAAAACAAAACCCAAAGGCGTGGAGACCTGGGGAAAAAGCAACCCTGAAATATCTACCCTCTGAAACTGAGGAACATGGGCAAGAGAGGCTAGCTCAGGTGGCAATCGTTAAGCAAAAACAAAACACAAAGGCGTGGAGACCTGGGGAAAAAGCAACCCTGAAATATCTACCCTCTGAAACTGAGGAAGATGGGCAAGAGAGGCTGGCTTCAGGTGGCAATCTTTAAGCAAAAGAAACACACAAGGGCGTGGAGGCCTGGGGAAAAAGCAACACGGAGAAATCCACCCTCTGAAACTGAGGGACATGGGCAAAAGAAGCTAGCTCAGGTTGCAACCTTTAAGCAGAAAAAAAACACAAGGGCGTGCAGACCTGGCAAAAAAGGAACAGTGAGAAATCTACCCTCTGAAACCGACGAAGATGGACAACAGAGGCTAGCTCAGGTGGCAATTTTTAAGGAAAAATAAAAGGAAGTGCGTGGAGACCTGGGGAAAAAGCAACACGGAGAAATCTACCCTCTAGAACTGAGAAAGAAGCGCAACAGAGGCTAGCTCAGGTGGCAATCTTTAAGCAAAAAAAATAAGATAAAAAAATACAATGGCGAGGAGACCCGGTGAAAAAGCAACCCTGAAAAAGGTACCCTCTGAAACTGAGGAAGCAGGGCAACAGTGCCTAGCTCAGGTGACAATCTTTAAGCAAAAGAAACACACAAGGGCGTGGGGAGCTGGCGAAAAGGCAACACTGAGAAATCCACCCTCTGAAACGGACGAAGATGGGCAACAGAGGCTAGCTCAGGTGGCAATCTTTAAGCAAAAGAAACACACAAGGGCGTGGAGACCTGGGGAAAAAGCAACACGGAGAAATCCACCCTCTGAAACTGAGGAAGATGGGCAAGAGAGGCTACCTCAGGTGGCAATCCTTAAGCAAAAACAAAGCACAAAGGCGTGGAGCCCTGGGGACAAAGCAACCCTGAAATATCTACCCTCTGAAACTGAGGAACATGGGCAAGAGAGGCTAGCTCAGGTGGCAATCGTTAAGCAAAAACAAAACACAAAGGCGTGGAGACCTGGGGAAAAAGCAACCCTGAAATATCTACCCTCTGAAACTGAGGAAGATGGGCAAGAGAGGCTGGCTTCAGGTGGCAAACGTTAAGCAAAAGAAACACACAAGGGCGTGGAGACCTGGGGAAACAGCAACACGGAGATATCGACCCTCTGAAACTCAGGAAGATGGGCAAGAGAGGCTAGCTCAGGTGGCAATCGTTAAGCAAAAACAAAACCCAAAGGCGTGGAGACCTGGGGAAAAAGCAACCCTGAAATATCTACCCTCTGAAACTGAGGAACATGGGCAAGAGAGGCTAGCTCAGGTGGCAATCGTTAAGCAAAAACAAAACACAAAGGCGTGGAGACCTGGGGAAAAAGCAACCCTGAAATATCTACCCTCTGAAACTGAGGAAGATGGGCAAGAGAGGCTGGCTTCAGGTGGCAATCTTTAAGCAAAAGAAACACACAAGGGCGTGGAGGCCTGGGGAAAAAGCAACACGGAGAAATCCACCCTCTGAAACTGAGGGACATGGGCAAAAGAAGCTAGCTCAGGTTGCAACCTTTAAGCAGAAAAAAAACACAAGGGCGTGCAGACCTGGCAAAAAAGCAACAGTGAGAAATCTACCCTCTGAAACCGACGAAGATGGACAACAGAGGCTAGCTCAGGTGGCAATTTTTAAGGAAAAACAAAAGGAAGTGCGTGGAGACCTGGGGAAAAAGCAACAGGGAGAAATCTACCCTCTAGAACTGAGAAAGAAGCGCAACAGAGGCTAGCTCAGGTGGCAATCTTTAAGCAAAAATAATAAAATAAAAAAATACAATGGCGAGGAGACCCGGTCAAAAAGCAACCCTGAAAAAGGTACCCTCTGAAACTGAGGAAGCAGGGCAACAGTGCCTAGCTCAGGTGACAATCTTTAAGCAAAAGAAACACACAAGGGCGTGGGGAGCTGGCGAAAAGGCAACACTGAGAAATCCACCCTCTGAAACGGACGAAGATGGGCAACAGAGGCTAGCTCAGGTGGCAATCTTTAAGCAAAAGAAACACACAAGGGCGTGGAGACCTGGGGAAAAAGCAACACGGAGAAATCCACCCTCTGAAACTGAGGAAGATGGGCAAGAGAGGCTACCTCAGGTGGCAATCCTTAAGCAAAAACAAAGCACAAAGGCGTGGAGCCCTGGGGACAAAGCAACCCTGAAATATCTACCCTCTGAAACTGAGGAACATGGGCAAGAGAGGCTAGCTCAGGTGGCACTCGTTAAGCAAAAACAAAACACAAAGGCGTGGAGACCTGGGGAAAAAGCAACCCTGAAATATCTACCCTCTGAAACTGAGGAAGATGGGCAAGAGAGGCTGGCTTCAGGTGGCAATCTTTAAGCAAAAGAAACACACAAGGGCGTGGGGAGCTGGGGAAAAGGCAACACTGAGAAATCCACCCTCTGAAACGGACGAAGATGGGCAACAGAGGCTAGCTCAGGTGGCAATCGTTAAGCAAAAGAAACACACAAGGGCGTGGAGGCCTGGGGAAAAAGCAACACGGAGAAATCCACCCTCTGAAACTGAGGGACATGGGCAAAAGAAGCTAGCTCAGGTTGCAACCTTTAAGCAGAAAAAAAACACAAGGGCGTGCAGACCTGGCAAAAAAGCCACAGTGAGAAATCTACCCTCTGAAACCGACGAAGATGGACAACAGAGGCTAGCTCAGGTGGCAATTTTTAAGGAAAAATAAAAGGAAGTGCGTGGAGACCTGGGGAAAAAGCAACACGGAGAAATCTACCCTCTAGAACTGAGAAAGAAGCGCAACAGAGGCTAGCTCAGGTGGCAATCTTTAAGCAAAAAAAATAAGATAAAAAAATACAATGGCGAGGAGACCCGGTGAAAAAGCAACCCTGAAAAAGGTACCCTCTGAAACTGAGGAAGCAGGGCAACAGTGCCTAGCTCAGGTGACAATCTTTAAGCAAAAGAAACACACAAGGGCGTGGGGAGCTGGCGAAAAGGCAACACTGAGAAATCCACCCTCTGAAACGGACGAAGATGGGCAACAGAGGCTAGCTCAGGTGGCAATCTTTAAGCAAAAGAAACACACAAGGGCGTGGAGACCTGGGGAAAAAGCAACACGGAGAAATCCACCCTCTGAAACTGAGGAAGATGGGCAAGAGAGGCTACCTCAGGTGGCAATCCTTAAGCAAAAACAAAGCACAAAGGCGTGGAGCCCTGGGGACAAAGCAAACCTGAAATATCTACCCTCTGAAACTGAGGAACATGGGCAAGAGAGGCTAGCTCAGGTGGCAATCGTTAAGCAAAAACAAAACACAAAGGCGTGGAGACCTGGGGAAAAAGCAACCCTGAAATATCTACCCTCTGAAACTGAGGAAGATGGGCAAGAGAGGCTGGCTTCAGGTGGCAATCTTTAAGCAAAAGAAACACACAAGGGCGTGGAGGCCTGGGGAAAAAGCAACACGGAGAAATCCACCCTCTGAAACTGAGGGACATGGGCAAAAGAAGCTAGCTCAGGTTGCAACCTTTAAGCAGAAAAAAAACACAAGGGCGTGCAGACCTGGCAAAAAAGCAACAGTGAGAAATCTACCCTCTGAAACCGACGAAGATGGACAACAGAGGCTAGCTCAGGTGGCAATTTTTAAGGAAAAATAAAAGGAAGTGCGTGGAGACCTGGGGAAAAAGCAACACGGAGAAATCTACCCTCTAGAACTGAGAAAGAAGCGCAACAGAGGCTAGCTCAGGTGGCAATCTTTAAGCAAAAAAAATAAGATAAAAAAATACAATGGCGAGGAGACCCGGTGAAAAAGCAACCCTGAAAAAGGTACCCTCTGAAACTGAGGAAGCAGGGCAACAGTGCCTAGCTCAGGTGACAATCTTTAAGCAAAAGAAACACACAAGGGCGTGGGGAGCTGGCGAAAAGGCAACACTGAGAAATCCACCCTCTGAAACGGACGAAGATGGGCAACAGAGGCTAGCTCAGGTGGCAATCTTTAAGCAAAAGAAACACACAAGGGCGTGGAGACCTGGGGAAAAAGCAACACGGAGAAATCCACCCTCTGAAACTGAGGAAGATGGGCAAGAGAGGCTACCTCAGGTGGCAATCCTTAAGCAAAAACAAAGCACAAAGGCGTGGAGCCCTGGGGACAAAGCAACCCTGAAATATCTACCCTCTGAAACTGAGGAACATGGGCAAGAGAGGCTAGCTCAGGTGGCAATCGTTAAGCAAAAACAAAACACAAAGGCGTGGAGACCTGGGGAAAAAGCAACCCTGAAATATCTACCCTCTGAAACTGAGGAAGATGGGCAAGAGAGGCTGGCTTCAGGTGGCAAACGTTAAGCAAAAGAAACACACAAGGGCGTGGAGACCTGGGGAAACAGCAACACGGAGATATCGACCCTCTGAAACTCAGGAAGATGGGCAAGAGAGGCTAGCTCAGGTGGCAATCGTTAAGCAAAAACAAAACCCAAAGGCGTGGAGACCTGGGGAAAAAGCAACCCTGAAATATCTACCCTCTGAAACTGAGGAACATGGGCAAGAGAGGCTAGCTCAGGTGGCAATCGTTAAGCAAAAACAAAACACAAAGGCGTGGAGACCTGGGGAAAAAGCAACCCTGAAATATCTACCCTCTGAAACTGAGGAAGATGGGCAAGAGAGGCTGGCTTCAGGTGGCAATCTTTAAGCAAAAGAAACACACAAGGGCGTGGAGGCCTGGGGAAAAAGCAACACGGAGAAATCCACCCTCTGAAACTGAGGGACATGGGCAAAAGAAGCTAGCTCAGGTTGCAACCTTTAAGCAGAAAAAAAACACAAGGGCGTGCAGACCTGGCAAAAAAGCAACAGTGAGAAATCTACCCTCTGAAACCGACGAAGATGGACAACAGAGGCTAGCTCAGGTGGCAATTTTTAAGGAAAAATAAAAGGAAGTGCGTGGAGACCTGGGGAAAAAGCAACAGGGAGAAATCTACCCTCTAGAACTGAGAAAGAAGCGCAACAGAGGCTAGCTCAGGTGGCAATCTTTAAGCAAAAATAATAAAATAAAAAAATACAATGGCGAGGAGACCCGGTCAAAAAGCAACCCTGAAAAAGGTACCCTCTGAAACTGAGGAAGCAGGGCAACAGTGCCTAGCTCAGGTGACAATCTTTAAGCAAAAGAAACACACAAGGGCGTGGGGAGCTGGCGAAAAGGCAACACTGAGAAATCCACCCTCTGAAACGGACGAAGATGGGCAACAGAGGCTAGCTCAGGTGGCAATCTTTAAGCAAAAGAAACACACAAGGGCGTGGAGACCTGGGGAAAAAGCAACACGGAGAAATCCACCCTCTGAAACTGAGGAAGATGGGCAAGAGAGGCTACCTCAGGTGGCAATCCTTAAGCAAAAACAAAGCACAAAGGCGTGGAGCCCTGGGGACAAAGCAACCCTGAAATATCTACCCTCTGAAACTGAGGAACATGGGCAAGAGAGGCTAGCTCAGGTGGCACTCGTTAAGCAAAAACAAAACACAAAGGCGTGGAGACCTGGGGAAAAAGCAACCCTGAAATATCTACCCTCTGAAACTGAGGAAGATGGGCAAGAGAGGCTGGCTTCAGGTGGCAATCTTTAAGCAAAAGAAACACACAAGGGCGTGGGGAGCTGGGGAAAAGGCAACACTGAGAAATCCACCCTCTGAAACGGACGAAGATGGGCAACAGAGGCTAGCTCAGGTGGTAATCGTTAAGCAAAAGAAACACACAAGGGCGTGGAGGCCTGGGGAAAAAGCAACACGGAGAAATCCACCCTCTGAAACTGAGGGACATGGGCAAAAGAAGCTAGCTCAGGTTGCAACCTTTAAGCAGAAAAAAAACACAAGGGCGTGCAGACCTGGCAAAAAAGCCACAGTGAGAAATCTACCCTCTGAAACCGACGAAGATGGACAACAGAGGCTAGCTCAGGTGGCAATTTTTAAGGAAAAATAAAAGGAAGTGCGTGGAGACCTGGGGAAAAAGCAACACGGAGAAATCTACCCTCTAGAACTGAGAAAGAAGCGCAACAGAGGCTAGCTCAGGTGGCAATCTTTAAGCAAAAAAAATAAGATAAAAAAATACAATGGCGAGGAGACCCGGTGAAAAAGCAACCCTGAAAAAGGTACCCTCTGAAACTGAGGAAGCAGGGCAACAGTGCCTAGCTCAGGTGACAATCTTTAAGCAAAAGAAACACACAAGGGCGTGGGGAGCTGGCGAAAAGGCAACACTGAGAAATCCACCCTCTGAAACGGACGAAGATGGGCAACAGAGGCTAGCTCAGGTGGCAATCTTTAAGCAAAAGAAACACACAAGGGCGTGGAGACCTGGGGAAAAAGCAACACGGAGAAATCCACCCTCTGAAACTGAGGAAGATGGGCAAGAGAGGCTACCTCAGGTGGCAATCCTTAAGCAAAAACAAAGCACAAAGGCGTGGAGCCCTGGGGACAAAGCAACCCTGAAATATCTACCCTCTGAAACTGAGGAACATGGGCAAGAGAGGCTAGCTCAGGTGGCAATCGTTAAGCAAAAACAAAACACAAAGGCGTGGAGACCTGGGGAAAAAGCAACCCTGAAATATCTACCCTCTGAAACTGAGGAAGATGGGCAAGAGAGGCTGGCTTCAGGTGGCAAACGTTAAGCAAAAGAAACACACAAGGGCGTGGAGACCTGGGGAAACAGCAACACGGAGATATCGACCCTCTGAAACTCAGGAAGATGGGCAAGAGAGGCTAGCTCAGGTGGCAATCGTTAAGCAAAAACAAAACCCAAAGGCGTGGAGACCTGGGGAAAAAGCAACCCTGAAATATCTACCCTCTGAAACTGAGGAACATGGGCAAGAGAGGCTAGCTCAGGTGGCAATCGTTAAGCAAAAACAAAACACAAAGGCGTGGAGACCTGGGGAAAAAGCAACCCTGAAATATCTACCCTCTGAAACTGAGGAAGATGGGCAAGAGAGGCTGGCTTCAGGTGGCAATCTTTAAGCAAAAGAAACACACAAGGGCGTGGAGGCCTGGGGAAAAAGCAACACGGAGAAATCCACCCTCTGAAACTGAGGGACATGGGCAAAAGAAGCTAGCTCAGGTTGCAACCTTTAAGCAGAAAAAAAACACAAGGGCGTGCAGACCTGGCAAAAAAGCAACAGTGAGAAATCTACCCTCTGAAACCGACGAAGATGGACAACAGAGGCTAGCTCAGGTGGCAATTTTTAAGGAAAAATAAAAGGAAGTGCGTGGAGACCTGGGGAAAAAGCAACAGGGAGAAATCTACCCTCTAGAACTGAGAAAGAAGCGCAACAGAGGCTAGCTCAGGTGGCAATCTTTAAGCAAAAATAATAAAATAAAAAAATACAATGGCGAGGAGACCCGGTCAAAAAGCAACCCTGAAAAAGGTACCCTCTGAAACTGAGGAAGCAGGGCAACAGTGCCTAGCTCAGGTGACAATCTTTAAGCAAAAGAAACACACAAGGGCGTGGGGAGCTGGCGAAAAGGCAACACTGAGAAATCCACCCTCTGAAACGGACGAAGATGGGCAACAGAGGCTAGCTCAGGTGGCAAACTTTAAGCAAAAGAAACACACAAGGGCGTGGAGACCTGGGGAAAAAGCAACACGGAGAAATCCACCCTCTGAAACTGAGGAAGATGGGCAAGAG
This sequence comes from Equus asinus, assembly GCF_041296235.1. Taxonomy (NCBI): domain Eukaryota; kingdom Metazoa; phylum Chordata; class Mammalia; order Perissodactyla; family Equidae; genus Equus; species Equus asinus. Next base: position 803,746 of record NW_027224844.1, read on the forward strand.
AGGCTACCTCAGGTGGCAATCCTTAAGCAAAAACAAAGCACAAAGGCGTGGAGCCCTGGGGACAAAGCAACCCTGAAATATCTACCCTCTGAAACTGAGGAACATGGGCAAGAGAGGCTAGCTCAGGTGGCACTCGTTAAGCAAAAACAAAACACAAAGGCGTGGAGACCTGGGGAAAAAGCAACCCTGAAATATCTACCCTCTGAAACTGAGGAAGATGGGCAAGAGAGGCTGGCTTCAGGTGGCAATCTTTAAGCAAAAGAAACACACAAGGGCGTGGGGAGCTGGGGAAAAGGCAACACTGAGAAATCCACCCTCTGAAACGGACGAAGATGGGCAACAGAGGCTAGCTCAGGTGGCAATCTTTAAGCAAAAGAAACACACAAGGGCGTGGAGGCCTGGGGAAAAAGCAACACGGAGAAATCCACCCTCTGAAACTGAGGGACATGGGCAAAAGAAGCTAGCTCAGGTTGCAACCTTTAAGCAGAAAAAAAACACAAGGGCGTGCAGACCTGGCAAAAAAGCCACAGTGAGAAATCTACCCTCTGAAACCGACGAAGATGGACAACAGAGGCTAGCTCAGGTGGCAATTTTTAAGGAAAAATAAAAGGAAGTGCGTGGAGACCTGGGGAAAAAGCAACACGGAGAAATCTACCCTCTAGAACTGAGAAAGAAGCGCAACAGAGGCTAGCTCAGGTGGCAATCTTTAAGCAAAAAAAATAAGATAAAAAAATACAATGGCGAGGAGACCCGGTGAAAAAGCAACCCTGAAAAAGGTACCCTCTGAAACTGAGGAAGCAGGGCAACAGTGCCTAGCTCAGGTGACAATCTTTAAGCAAAAGAAACACACAAGGGCGTGGGGAGCTGGCGAAAAGGCAACACTGAGAAATCCACCCTCTGAAACGGACGAAGATGGGCAACAGAGGCTAGCTCAGGTGGCAATCTTTAAGCAAAAGAAACACACAAGGGCGTGGAGACCTGGGGAAAAAGCAACACGGAGAAATCCACCCTCTGAAACTGAGGAAGATGGGCAAGAGAGGCTACCTCAGGTGGCAATCCTTAAGTAAAAACAAAGCACAAAGGCGTGGAGCCCTGGGGACAAAGCAACCCTGAAATATCTACCCTCTGAAACTGAGGAACATGGGCAAGAGAGGCTAGCTCAGGTGGCACTCGTTAAGCAAAAACAAAACACAAAGGCGTGGAGACCTGGGGAAAAAGCAACCCTGAAATATCTACCCTCTGAAACTGAGGAAGATGGGCAAGAGAGGCTGGCTTCAGGTGGCAAACGTTAAGCAAAAGAAACACACAAGGGCGTGGAGACCTGGGGAAACAGCAACACGGAGATATCGACCCTCTGAAACTCAGGAAGATGGGCAAGAGAGGCTAGCTCAGGTGGCAATCGTTAAGCAAAAACAAAACCCAAAGGCGTGGAGACCTGGGGAAAAAGCAACCCTGAAATATCTACCCTCTGAAACTGAGGAACATGGGCAAGAGAGGCTAGCTCAGGTGGCAATCGTTAAGCAAAAACAAAACACAAAGGCGTGGAGACCTGGGGAAAAAGCAACCCTGAAATATCTACCCTCTGAAACTGAGGAAGATGGGCAAGAGAGGCTGGCTTCAGGTGGCAATCTTTAAGCAAAAGAAACACACAAGGGCGTGGAGGCCTGGGGAAAAAGCAACACGGAGAAATCCACCCTCTGAAACTGAGGGACATGGGCAAAAGAAGCTAGCTCAGGTTGCAACCTTTAAGCAGAAAAAAAACACAAGGGCGTGCAGACCTGGCAAAAAAGCAACAGTGAGAAATCTACCCTCTGAAACCGACGAAGATGGACAACAGAGGCTAGCTCAGGTGGCAATTTTTAAGGAAAAATAAAAGGAAGTGCGTGGAGACCTGGGGAAAAAGCAACACGGAGAAATCTACCCTCTAGAACTGAGAAAGAAGCGCAACAGAGGCTAGCTCAGGTGGCAATCTTTAAGCAAAAAAAATAAGATAAAAAAATACAATGGCGAGGAGACCCGGTGAAAAAGCAACCCTGAAAAAGGTACCCTCTGAAACTGAGGAAGCAGGGCAACAGTGCCTAGCTCAGGTGACAATCTTTAAGCAAAAGAAACACACAAGGGCGTGGGGAGCTGGCGAAAAGGCAACACTGAGAAATCCACCCTCTGAAACGGACGAAGATGGGCAACAGAGGCTAGCTCAGGTGGCAATCTTTAAGCAAAAGAAACACACAAGGGCGTGGAGACCTGGGGAAAAAGCAACACGGAGAAATCCACCCTCTGAAACTGAGGAAGATGGGCAAGAGAGGCTACCTCAGGTGGCAATCCTTAAGCAAAAACAAAGCACAAAGGCGTGGAGCCCTGGGGACAAAGCAACCCTGAAATATCTACCCTCTGAAACTGAGGAACATGGGCAAGAGAGGCTAGCTCAGGTGGCAATCGTTAAGCAAAAACAAAACACAAAGGCGTGGAGACCTGGGGAAAAAGCAACCCTGAAATATCTACCCTCTGAAACTGAGGAAGATGGGCAAGAGAGGCTGGCTTCAGGTGGCAAACGTTAAGCAAAAGAAACACACAAGGGCGTGGAGACCTGGGGAAACAGCAACACGGAGATATCGACCCTCTGAAACTCAGGAAGATGGGCAAGAGAGGCTAGCTCAGGTGGCAATCGTTAAGCAAAAACAAAACCCAAAGGCGTGGAGACCTGGGGAAAAAGCAACCCTGAAATATCTACCCTCTGAAACTGAGGAACATGGGCAAGAGAGGCTAGCTCAGGTGGCAATCGTTAAGCAAAAACAAAACACAAAGGCGTGGAGACCTGGGGAAAAAGCAACCCTGAAATATCTACCCTCTGAAACTGAGGAAGATGGGCAAGAGAGGCTGGCTTCAGGTGGCAATCTTTAAGCAAAAGAAACACACAAGGGCGTGGAGGCCTGGGGAAAAAGCAACACGGAGAAATCCACCCTCTGAAACTGAGGGACATGGGCAAAAGAAGCTAGCTCAGGTTGCAACCTTTAAGCAGAAAAAAAACACAAGGGCGTGCAGACCTGGCAAAAAAGCAACAGTGAGAAATCTACCCTCTGAAACCGACGAAGATGGACAACAGAGGCTAGCTCAGGTGGCAATTTTTAAGGAAAAATAAAAGGAAGTGCGTGGAGACCTGGGGAAAAAGCAACAGGGAGAAATCTACCCTCTAGAACTGAGAAAGAAGCGCAACAGAGGCTAGCTCAGGTGGCAATCTTTAAGCAAAAATAATAAAATAAAAAAATACAATGGCGAGGAGACCCGGTCAAAAAGCAACCCTGAAAAAGGTACCCTCTGAAACTGAGGAAGCAGGGCAACAGTGCCTAGCTCAGGTGACAATCTTTAAGCAAAAGAAACACACAAGGGCGTGGGGAGCTGGCGAAAAGGCAACACTGAGAAATCCACCCTCTGAAACGGACGAAGATGGGCAACAGAGGCTAGCTCAGGTGGCAAACTTTAAGCAAAAGAAACACACAAGGGCGTGGAGACCTGGGGAAAAAGCAACACGGAGAAATCCACCCTCTGAAACTGAGGAAGATGGGCAAGAGAGGCTACCTCAGGTGGCAATCCTTAAGCAAAAACAAAGCACAAAGGCGTGGAGCCCTGGGGACAAAGCAACCCTGAAATATCTACCCTCTGAAACTGAGGAACATGGGCAAGAGAGGCTAGCTCAGGTGGCACTCGTTAAGCAAAAACAAAACACAAAGGCGTGGAGACCTGGGGAAAAAGCAACCCTGAAATATCTACCCTCTGAAACTGAGGAAGATGGGCAAGAGAGGCTGGCTTCAGGTGGCAATCTTTAAGCAAAAGAAACACACAAGGGCGTGGGGAGCTGGGGAAAAGGCAACACTGAGAAATCCACCCTCTGAAACGGACGAAGATGGGCAACAGAGGCTAGCTCAGGTGGCAATCTTTAAGCAAAAGAAACACACAAGGGCGTGGAGGCCTGGGGAAAAAGCAACACGGAGAAATCCACCCTCTGAAACTGAGGGACATGGGCAAAAGAAGCTAGCTCAGGTTGCAACCTTTAAGCAGAAAAAAAACACAAGGGCGTGCAGACCTGGCAAAAAAGCCACAGTGAGAAATCTACCCTCTGAAACCGACGAAGATGGACAACAGAGGCTAGCTCAGGTGGCAATTTTTAAGGAAAAATAAAAGGAAGTGCGTGGAGACCTGGGGAAAAAGCAACACGGAGAAATCTACCCTCTAGAACTGAGAAAGAAGCGCAACAGAGGCTAGCTCAGGTGGCAATCTTTAAGCAAAAAAAATAAGATAAAAAAATACAATGGCGAGGAGACCCGGTGAAAAAGCAACCCTGAAAAAGGTACCCTCTGAAACTGAGGAAGCAGGGCAACAGTGCCTAGCTCAGGTGACAATCTTTAAGCAAAAGAAACACACAAGGGCGTGGGGAGCTGGCGAAAAGGCAACACTGAGAAATCCACCCTCTGAAACGGACGAAGATGGGCAACAGAGGCTAGCTCAGGTGGCAATCTTTAAGCAAAAGAAACACACAAGGGCGTGGAGACCTGGGGAAAAAGCAACACGGAGAAATCCACCCTCTGAAACTGAGGAAGATGGGCAAGAGAGGCTACCTCAGGTGGCAATCCTTAAGTAAAAACAAAGCACAAAGGCGTGGAGCCCTGGGGACAAAGCAACCCTGAAATATCTACCCTCTGAAACTGAGGAACATGGGCAAGAGAGGCTAGCTCAGGTGGCACTCGTTAAGCAAAAACAAAACACAAAGGCGTGGAGACCTGGGGAAAAAGCAACCCTGAAATATCTACCCTCTGAAACTGAGGAAGATGGGCAAGAGAGGCTGGCTTCAGGTGGCAAACGTTAAGCAAAAGAAACACACAAGGGCGTGGAGACCTGGGGAAACAGCAACACGGAGATATCGACCCTCTGAAACTCAGGAAGATGGGCAAGAGAGGCTAGCTCAGGTGGCAATCGTTAAGCAAAAACAAAACCCAAAGGCGTGGAGACCTGGGGAAAAAGCAACCCTGAAATATCTACCCTCTGAAACTGAGGAACATGGGCAAGAGAGGCTAGCTCAGGTGGCAATCGTTAAGCAAAAACAAAACACAAAGGCGTGGAGACCTGGGGAAAAAGCAACCCTGAAATATCTACCCTCTGAAACTGAGGAAGATGGGCAAGAGAGGCTGGCTTCAGGTGGCAATCTTTAAGCAAAAGAAACACACAAGGGCGTGGAGGCCTGGGGAAAAAGCAACACGGAGAAATCCACCCTCTGAAACTGAGGGACATGGGCAAAAGAAGCTAGCTCAGGTTGCAACCTTTAAGCAGAAAAAAAACACAAGGGCGTGCAGACCTGGCAAAAAAGCAACAGTGAGAAATCTACCCTCTGAAACCGACGAAGATGGACAACAGAGGCTAGCTCAGGTGGCAATTTTTAAGGAAAAATAAAAGGAAGTGCGTGGAGACCTGGGGAAACAGCAACACGGAGAAATCTACCCTCTAGAACTGAGAAAGAAGCGCAACAGAGGCTAGCTCAGGTGGCAATCTTTAAGCAAAAAAAATAAGATAAAAAAATACAATGGCGAGGAGACCCGGTGAAAAAGCAACCCTGAAAAAGGTACCCTCTGAAACTGAGGAAGCAGGGCAACAGTGCCTAGCTCAGGTGACAATCTTTAAGCAAAAGAAACACACAAGGGCGTGGGGAGCTGGCGAAAAGGCAACACTGAGAAATCCACCCTCTGAAACGGACGAAGATGGGCAACAGAGGCTAGCTCAGGTGGCAATCTTTAAGCAAAAGAAACACACAAGGGCGTGGAGACCTGGGGAAAAAGCAACACGGAGAAATCCACCCTCTGAAACTGAGGAAGATGGGCAAGAGAGGCTACCTCAGGTGGCAATCCTTAAGCAAAAACAAAGCACAAAGGCGTGGAGCCCTGGGGACAAAGCAACCCTGAAATATCTACCCTCTGAAACTGAGGAACATGGGCAAGAGAGGCTAGCTCAGGTGGCAATCGTTAAGCAAAAACAAAACACAAAGGCGTGGAGACCTGGGGAAAAAGCAACCCTGAAATATCTACCCTCTGAAACTGAGGAAGATGGGCAAGAGAGGCTGGCTTCAGGTGGCAAACGTTAAGCAAAAGAAACACACAAGGGCGTGGAGACCTGGGGAAACAGCAACACGGAGATATCGACCCTCTGAAACTCAGGAAGATGGGCAAGAGAGGCTAGCTCAGGTGGCAATCGTTAAGCAAAAACAAAACCCAAAGGCGTGGAGACCTGGGGAAAAAGCAACCCTGAAATATCTACCCTCTGAAACTGAGGAAGATGGGCAAGAGAGGCTGGCTTCAGGTGGCAATCTTTAAGCAAAAGAAACACACAAGGGCGTGGGGAGCTGGGGAAAAGGCAACACTGAGAAATCCACCCTCTGAAACGGACGAAGATGGGCAACAGAGGCTAGCTCAGGTGGCAATCGTTAAGCAAAAGAAACACACAAGGGCGTGGAGGCCTGGGGAAAAAGCAACACGGAGAAATCCACCCTCTGAAACTGAGGGACATGGGCAAAAGAAGCTAGCTCAGGTTGCAACCTTTAAGCAGAAAAAAAACACAAGGGCGTGCAGACCTGGCAAAAAAGCCACAGTGAGAAATCTACCCTCTGAAACCGACGAAGATGGACAACAGAGGCTAGCTCAGGTGGCAATTTTTAAGGAAAAATAAAAGGAAGTGCGTGGAGACCTGGGGAAAAAGCAACACGGAGAAATCTACCCTCTAGAACTGAGAAAGAAGCGCAACAGAGGCTAGCTCAGGTGGCAATCTTTAAGCAAAAAAAATAAGATAAAAAAATACAATGGCGAGGAGACCCGGTGAAAAAGCAACCCTGAAAAAGGTACCCTCTGAAACTGAGGAAGCAGGGCAACAGTGCCTAGCTCAGGTGACAATCTTTAAGCAAAAGAAACACACAAGGGCGTGGGGAGCTGGCGAAAAGGCAACACTGAGAAATCCACCCTCTGAAACGGACGAAGATGGGCAACAGAGGCTAGCTCAGGTGGCAATCTTTAAGCAAAAGAAACACACAAGGGCGTGGAGACCTGGGGAAAAAGCAACACGGAGAAATCCACCCTCTGAAACTGAGGAAGATGGGCAAGAGAGGCTACCTCAGGTGGCAATCCTTAAGCAAAAACAAAGCACAAAGGCGTGGAGCCCTGGGGACAAAGCAACCCTGAAATATCTACCCTCTGAAACTGAGGAACATGGGCAAGAGAGGCTAGCTCAGGTGGCAATCGTTAAGCAAAAACAAAACACAAAGGCGTGGAGACCTGGGGAAAAAGCAACCCTGAAATATCTACCCTCTGAAACTGAGGAAGATGGGCAAGAGAGGCTGGCTTCAGGTGGCAAACGTTAAGCAAAAGAAACACACAAGGGCGTGGAGACCTGGGGAAACAGCAACACGGAGATATCGACCCTCTGAAACTCAGGAAGATGGGCAAGAGAGGCTAGCTCAGGTGGCAATCGTTAAGCAAAAACAAAACCCAAAGGCGTGGAGACCTGGGGAAAAAGCAACCCTGAAATATCTACCCTCTGAAACTGAGGAAGATGGGCAAGAGAGGCTGGCTTCAGGTGGCAATCTTTAAGCAAAAGAAACACACAAGGGCGTGGGGAGCTGGGGAAAAGGCAACACTGAGAAATCCACCCTCTGAAACGGATGAAGATGGGCAACAGAGGCTAGCTCAGGTGGCAATCGTTAAGCAAAAGAAACACACAAGGGCGTGGAGGCCTGGGGAAAAAGCAACACGGAGAAATCCACCCTCTGAAACTGAGGGACATGGGCAAAAGAAGCTAGCTCAGGTTGCAACCTTTAAGCAGAAAAAAAACACAAGGGCGTGCAGACCTGGCAAAAAAGCCACAGTGAGAAATCTACCCTCTGAAACCGACGAAGATGGACAACAGAGGCTAGCTCAGGTGGCAATTTTTAAGGAAAAATAAAAGGAAGTGCGTGGAGACCTGGGGAAAAAGCAACACGGAGAAATCTACCCTCTAGAACTGAGAAAGAAGCGCAACAGAGGCTAGCTCAGGTGGCAATCTTTAAGCAAAAAAAATAAGATAAAAAAATACAATGGCGAGGAGACCCGGTGAAAAAGCAACCCTGAAAAAGGTACCCTCTGAAACTGAGGAAGCAGGGCAACAGTGCCTAGCTCAGGTGACAATCTTTAAGCAAAAGAAACACACAAGGGCGTGGGGAGCTGGCGAAAAGGCAACACTGAGAAATCCACCCTCTGAAACGGACGAAGATGGGCAACAGAGGCTAGCTCAGGTGGCAATCTTTAAGCAAAAGAAACACACAAGGGCGTGGAGACCTGGGGAAAAAGCAACACGGAGAAATCCACCCTCTGAAACTGAGGAAGATGGGCAAGAGAGGCTACCTCAGGTGGCAATCCTTAAGCAAAAACAAAGCACAAAGGCGTGGAGCCCTGGGGACAAAGCAACCCTGAAATATCTACCCTCTGAAACTGAGGAACATGGGCAAGAGAGGCTAGCTCAGGTGGCAATCGTTAAGCAAAAACAAAACACAAAGGCGTGGAGACCTGGGGAAAAAGCAACCCTGAAATATCTACCCTCTGAAACTGAGGAAGATGGGCAAGAGAGGCTGGCTTCAGGTGGCAATCTTTAAGCAAAAGAAACACACAAGGGCGTGGAGGCCTGGGGAAAAAGCAACACGGAGAAATCCACCCTCTGAAACTGAGGGACATGGGCAAAAGAAGCTAGCTCAGGTTGCAACCTTTAAGCAGAAAAAAAACACAAGGGCGTGCAGACCTGGCAAAAAAGCAACAGTGAGAAATCTACCCTCTGAAACCGACGAAGATGGACAACAGAGGCTAGCTCAGGTGGCAATTTTTAAGGAAAAATAAAAGGAAGTGCGTGGAGACCTGGGGAAAAAGCAACACGGAGAAATCTACCCTCTCGAACTGAGAAAGAAGCGCAACAGAGGATAGCTCAGGTGGCAATCTTTAAGCAAAAAAAATAAGATAAAAAAATACAATGGCGAGGAGACCCGGTGAAAAAGCAACCCTGAAAAAGGTACCCTCTGAAACTGAGGAAGCAGGGCAACAGTGCCTAGCTCAGGTGACAATCTTTAAGCAAAAGAAACACACAAGGGCGTGGGGAGCTGGCGAAAAGGCAACACTGAGAAATCCACCCTCTGAAACGGACGAAGATGGGCAACAGAGGCTAGCTCAGGTGGCAATCTTTAAGCAAAAGAAACACACAAGGGCGTGGAGACCTGGGGAAAAAGCAACACGGAGAAATCCACCCTCTGAAACTGAGGAAGATGGGCAAGAGAGGCTACCTCAGGTGGCAATCCTTAAGCAAAAACAAAGCACAAAGGCGTGGAGCCCTGGGGACAAAGCAACCCTGAAATATCTACCCTCTGAAACTGAGGAACATGGGCAAGAGAGGCTAGCTCAGGTGGCAATCGTTAAGCAAAAACAAAACACAAAGGCGTGGAGACCTGGGGAAAAAGCAACCCTGAAATATCTACCCTCTGAAACTGAGGAAGATGGGCAAGAGAGGCTGGCTTCAGGTGGCAAACGTTAAGCAAAAGAAACACACAAGGGCGTGGAGACCTGGGGAAACAGCAACACGGAGATATCGACCCTCTGAAACTCAGGAAGATGGGCAAGAGAGGCTAGCTCAGGTGGCAATCGTTAAGCAAAAACAAAACCCAAAGGCGTGGAGACCTGGGGAAAAAGCAACCCTGAAATATCTACCCTCTGCAACTGAGGAAGATGGGCAAGAGAGGCTGGCTTCAGGTGGCAATCTTTAAGCAAAAGAAACACACAAGGGCGTGGGGAGCTGGGGAAAAGGCAACACTGAGAAATCCACCCTCTGAAACGGACGAAGATGGGCAACAGAGGCTAGCTCAGGTGGCAATCGTTAAGCAAAAGAAACACACAAGGGCGTGGAGGCCTGGGGAAAAAGCAACACGGAGAAATCCACCCTCTGAAACTGAGGGACATGGGCAAAAGAAGCTAGCTCAGGTTGCAACCTTTAAGCAGAAAAAAAACACAAGGGCGTGCAGACCTGGCAAAAAAGCAACAGTGAGAAATCTACCCTCTGAAACCGACGAAGATGGACAACAGAGGCTAGCTCAGGTGGCAATTTTTAAGGAAAAATAAAAGGAAGTGCGTGGAGACCTGGGGAAAAAGCAACACGGAGAAATCTACCCTCTAGAACTGAGAAAGAAGCGCAACAGAGGCTAGCTCAGGTGGCAATCTTTAAGCAAAAAAAATAAGATAAAAAAATACAATGGCGAGGAGACCCGGTGAAAAAGCAACCCTGAAAAAGGTACCCTCTGAAACTGAGGAAGCAGGGCAACAGTGCCTAGCTCAGGTGACAATCTTTAAGCAAAAGAAACACACAAGGGCGTGGGGAGCTGGCGAAAAGGCAACACTGAGAAATCCACCCTCTGAAACGGACGAAGATGGGCAACAGAGGCTAGCTCAGGTGGCAATCTTTAAGCAAAAGAAACACACAAGGGCGTGGAGACCTGGGGAAAAAGCAACACGGAGAAATCCACCCTCTGAAACTGAGGAAGATGGGCAAGAGAGGCTACCTCAGGTGGCAATCCTTAAGCAAAAACAAAGCACAAAGGCGTGGAGCCCTGGGGACAAAGCAACCCTGAAATATCTACCCTCTGAAACTGAGGAACAAGGGCAAGAGAGGCTAGCTCAGGTGGCAATCGTTAAGCAAAAACAAAACACAAAGGCGTGGAGACCTGGGGAAAAAGCAACCCTGAAATATCTACCCTCTGAAACTGAGGAAGATGGGCAAGAGAGGCTGGCTTCAGGTGGCAAACGTTAAGCAAAAGAAACACACAAGGGCGTGGAGACCTGGGGAAACAGCAACACGGAGATATCGACCCTCTGAAACTCAGGAAGATGGGCAAGAGAGGCTAGCTCAGGTGGCAATCGTTAAGCAAAAACAAAACCCAAAGGCGTGGAGACCTGGGGAAAAAGCAACCCTGAAATATCTACCCTCTGAAACTGAGGAAGATGGGCAAGAGAGGCTGGCTTCAGGTGGCAATCTTTAAGCAAAAGAAACACACAAGGGCGTGGGGAGCTGGGGAAAAGGCAACACTGAGAAATCCACCCTCTGAAACGGACGAAGATGGGCAACAGAGGCTAGCTCAGGTGGCAATCGTTAAGCAAAAGAAACACACAAGGGCGTGGAGGCCTGGGGAAAAAGCAACACGGAGAAATCCACCCTCTGAAACTGAGGGACATGGGCAAAAGAAGCTAGCTCAGGTTGCAACCTTTAAGCAGAAAAAAAACACAAGGGCGTGCAGACCTGGCAAAAAAGCCACAGTGAGAAATCTACCCTCTGAAACCGACGAAGATGGACAACAGAGGCTAGCTCAGGTGGCAATTTTTAAGGAAAAATAAAAGGAAGTGCGTGGAGACCTGGGGAAAAAGCAACACGGAGAAATCTACCCTCTAGAACTGAGAAAGAAGCGCAACAGAGGCTAGCTCAGGTGGCAATCTTTAAGCAAAAAAAATAAAATAAAAAAATACAATGGCGAGGAGACCCGGTGAAAAAGCAACCCTGAAAAAGGTACCCTCTGAAACTGAGGAAGCAGGGCAACAGTGCCTAGCTCAGGTGACAATCTTTAAGCAAAAGAAACACACAAGGGCGTGGGGAGCTGGCGAAAAGGCAACACTGAGAAATCCACCCTCTGAAACGGACGAAGATGGGCAACAGAGGCTAGCTCAGGTGGCAATCTTTAAGCAAAAGAAACACACAAGGGCGTGGAGACCTGGGGAAAAAGCAACACGGAGAAATCCACCCTCTGAAACTGAGGAAGATGGGCAAGAGAGGCTACCTCAGGTGGCAATCCTTAAGCAAAAACAAAGCACAAAGGCGTGGAGCCCTGGGGACAAAGCAACCCTGAAATATCTACCCTCTGAAACTGAGGAACATGGGCAAGAGAGGCTAGCTCAGGTGGCAATCGTTAAGCAAAAACAAAACACAAAGGCGTGGAGACCTGGGGAAAAAGCAACCCTGAAATATCTACCCTCTGAAACTGAGGAAGATGGGCAAGAGAGGCTGGCTTCAGGTGGCAAACGTTAAGCAAAAGAAACACACAAGGGCGTGGAGACCTGGGGAAACAGCAACACGGAGATATCGACCCTCTGAAACTCAGGAAGATGGGCAAGAGAGGCTAGCTCAGGTGGCAATCGTTAAGCAAAAACAAAACCCAAAGGCGTGGAGACCTGGGGAAAAAGCAACCCTGAAATATCTACCCTCTGCAACTGAGGAAGATGGGCAAGAGAGGCTGGCTTCAGGTGGCAATCTTTAAGCAAAAGAAACACACAAGGGCGTGGGGAGCTGGGGAAAAGGCAACACTGAGAAATCCACCCTCTGAAACGGACGAAGATGGGCAACAGAGGCTAGCTCAGGTGGCAATCGTTAAGCAAAAGAAACACACAAGGGCGTGGAGGCCTGGGGAAAAAGCAACACGGAGAAATCCACCCTCTGAAACTGAGGGACATGGGCAAAAGAAGCTAGCTCAGGTTGCAACCTTTAAGCAGAAAAAAAACACAAGGGCGTGCAGACCTGGCAAAAAAGCCACAGTGAGAAATCTACCCTCTGAAACCGACGAAGATGGACAACAGAGGCTAGCTCAGGTGGCAATTTTTAAGGAAAAATAAAAGGAAGTGCGTGGAGACCTGGGGAAAAAGCAACACGGAGAAATCTACCCTCTAGAACTGAGAAAGAAGCGCAACAGAGGCTAGCTCAGGTGGCAATCTTTAAGCAAAAAAAATAAGATAAAAAAATACAATGGCGAGGAGACCCGGTGAAAAAGCAACCCTGAAAAAGGTACCCTCTGAAACTGAGGAAGCAGGGCAACAGTGCCTAGCTCAGGTGACAATCTTTAAGCAAAAGAAACACACAAGGGCGTGGGGAGCTGGCGAAAAGGCAACACTGAGAAATCCACCCTCTGAAACGGACGAAGATGGGCAACAGAGGCTAGCTCAGGTGGCAATCTTTAAGCAAAAGAAACACACAAGGGCGTGGAGACCTGGGGAAAAAGCAACACGGAGAAATCCACCCTCTGAAACTGAGGAAGATGGGCAAGAGAGGCTACCTCAGGTGGCAATCCTTAAGCAAAAACAAAGCACAAAGGCGTGGAGCCCTGGGGACAAAGCAACCCTGAAATATCTACCCTCTGAAACTGAGGAACATGGGCAAGAGAGGCTAGCTCAGGTGGCAATCGTTAAGCAAAAACAAAACACAAAGGCGTGGAGACCTGGGGAAAAAGCAACCCTGAAATATCTACCCTCTGAAACTGAGGAAGATGGGCAAGAGAGGCTGGCTTCAGGTGGCAAACGTTAAGCAAAAGAAACACACAAGGGCGTGGAGACCTGGGGAAACAGCAACACGGAGATATCGACCCTCTGAAACTCAGGAAGATGGGCAAGAGAGGCTAGCTCAGGTGGCAATCGTTAAGCAAAAACAAAACCCAAAGGCGTGGAGACCTGGGGAAAAAGCAACCCTGAAATATCTACCCTCTGCAACTGAGGAAGATGGGCAAGAGAGGCTGGCTTCAGGTGGCAATCTTTAAGCAAAAGAAACACACAAGGGCGTGGGGAGCTGGGGAAAAGGCAACACTGAGAAATCCACCCTCTGAAACGGACGAAGATGGGCAACAGAGGCTAGCTCAGGTGGCAATCGTTAAGCAAAAGAAACACACAAGGGCGTGGAGGCCTGGGGAAAAAGCAACACGGAGAAATCCACCCTCTGAAACTGAGGGACATGGGCAAAAGAAGCTAGCTCAGGTTGCAACCTTTAAGCAGAAAAAAAACACAAGGGCGTGCAGACCTGGCAAAAAAGCCACAGTGAGAAATCTACCCTCTGAAACCGACGAAGATGGACAACAGAGGCTAGCTCAGGTGGCAATTTTTAAGGAAAAATAAAAGGAAGTGCGTGGAGACCTGGGGAAAAAGCAACACGGAGAAATCTACCCTCTGGAACTGAGAAAGAAGCGCAACAGAGGCTAGCTCAGGTGGCAATCTTTAAGCAAAAAAAATAAGATAAAAAAATACAATGGCGAGGAGACCCGGTGAAAAAGCAACCCTGAAAAAGGTACCCTCTGAAACTGAGGAAGCAGGGCAACAGTGCCTAGCTCAGGTGACAATCTTTAAGCAAAAGAAACACACAAGGGCGTGGGGAGCTGGCGAAAAGGCAACACTGAGAAATCCACCCTCTGAAACGGACGAAGATGGGCAACAGAGGCTAGCTCAGGTGGCAATCTTCAAGCAAAAGAAACACACAAGGGCGTGGAGACATGGGGAAAAAGCAACACGGAGAAATCCACCCTCTGAAACTGAGGAAGATGGGCAAGAGAGGCTACCTCAGGTGGCAATCCTTAAGCAAAAACAAAGCACAAAGGCGTGGAGCCCTGGGGACAAAGCAACCCTGAAATATCTACCCTCTGAAACTGAGGAACATGGGCAAGAGAGGCTAGCTCAGGTGGCAATCGTTAAGCAAAAACAAAACACAAAGGCGTGGAGACCTGGGGAAAAAGCAACCCTGAAATATCTACCCTCTGAAACTGAGGAAGATGGGCAAGAGAGGCTGGCTTCAGGTGGCAATCTTTAAGCAAAAGAAGCACACAAGGGCGTGGAGGCCTGGGGAAAAAGCAACACGGAGAAATCCACCCTCTGAAACTGAGGGACATGGGCAAAAGAAGCTAGCTCAGGTTGCAACCTTTAAGCAGAAAAAAAACACAAGGGCGTGCAGACCTGGCAAAAAAGCAACAGTGAGAAATCTACCCTCTGAAACCGACAAAGATGGACAACAGAGGCTAGCTCAGGTGGCAATTTTTAAGGAAAAATAAAAGGAAGTGCGTGGAGACCTGGGGAAAAAGCAACACGGAGAAATCTACCCTCTAGAACTGAGAAAGAAGCGCAACAGAGGCTAGCTCAGGTGGCAATCTTTAAGCAAAAAAAATAAGATAAAAAAATACAATGGCGAGGAGACCCGGTGAAAAAGCAACCCTGAAAAAGGTACCCTCTGAAACTGAGGAAGCAGGGCAACAGTGCCTAGCTCAGGTGACAATCTTTAAGCAAAAGAAACACACAAGGGCGTGGGGAGCTGGCGAAAAGGCAACACTGAGAAATCCACCCTCTGAAACGGACGAAGATGGGCAACAGAGGCTAGCTCAGGTGGCAATCTTTAAGCAAAAGAAACACACAAGGGCGTGGAGACCTGGGGAAAAAGCAACACGGAGAAATCCACCCTCTGAAACTGAGGAAGATGGGCAAGAGAGGCTACCTCAGGTGGCAATCCTTAAGCAAAAACAAAGCACAAAGGCGTGGAGCCCTGGGGACAAAGCAACCCTGAAATATCTACCCTCTGAAACTGAGGAACATGGGCAAGAGAGGCTAGCTCAGGTGGCAATCGTTAAGCAAAAACAAAACACAAAGGCGTGGAGACCTGGGGAAAAAGCAACCCTGAAATATCTACCCTCTGAAACTGAGGAAGATGGGCAAGAGAGGCTGGCTTCAGGTGGCAAACGTTAAGCAAAAGAAACACACAAGGGCGTGGAGACCTGGGGAAACAGCAACACAGAGATATCGACCCTCTGAAACTCAGGAAGATGGGCAAGAGAGGCTAGCTCAGGTGGCAATCGTTAAGCAAAAACAAAACCCAAAGGCGTGGAGACCTGGGGAAAAAGCAACCCTGAAATATCTACCCTCTGAAACTGAGGAAGATGGGCAAGAGAGGCTGGCTTCAGGTGGCAATCTTTAAGCAAAAGAAACACACAAGGGCGTGGGGAGCTGGGGAAAAGGCAACACTGAGAAATCCACCCTCTGAAACGGACGAAGATGGGCAACAGAGGCTAGCTCAGGTGGCAATCGTTAAGCAAAAGAAACACACAAGGGCGTGGAGGCCTGGGGAAAAAGCAACACGGAGAAATCCACCCTCTGAAACTGAGGGACATGGGCAAAAGAAGCTAGCTCAGGTTGCAACCTTTAAGCAGAAAAAAAACACAAGGGCGTGCAGACCTGGCAAAAAAGCCACAGTGAGAAATCTACCCTCTGAAACCGACGAAGATGGACAACAGAGGCTAGCTCAGGTGGCAATTTTTAAGGAAAAATAAAAGGAAGTGCGTGGAGACCTGGGGAAAAAGCAACACGGAGAAATCTACCCTCTAGAACTGAGAAAGAAGCGCAACAGAGGCTAGCTCAGGTGGCAATCTTTAAGCAAAAAAAATAAGATAAAAAAATACAATGGCGAGGAGACCCGGTGAAAAAGCAACCCTGAAAAATGTACCCTCTGAAACTGAGGAAGCAGGGCAACAGTGCCTAGCTCAGGTGACAATCTTTAAGCAAAAGAAACACACAAGGGCGTGGGGAGCTGGCGAAAAGGCAACACTGAGAAATCCACCCTCTGAAACGGACGAAGATGGGCAACAGAGGCTAGCTCAGGTGGCAATCTTTAAGCAAAAGAAACACACAAGGGCGTGGAGACCTGGGGAAAAAGCAACACGGAGAAATCCACCCTCTGAAACTGAGGAACATGGGCAAGAGAGGCTACCTCAGGTGGCAATCCTTAAGCAAAAACAAAGCACAAAGGCGTGGAGCCCTGGGGACAAAGCAACCCTGAAATATCTACCCTCTGAAACTGAGGAACATGGGCAAGAGAGGCTAGCTCAGGTGGCAATCGTTAAGCAAAAACAAAACACAAAGGCGTGGAGACCTGGGGAAAAAGCAACCCTGAAATATCTACCCTCTGAAACTGAGGAAGATGGGCAAGAGAGGCTGGCTTCAGGTGGCAAACGTTAAGCAAAAGAAACACACAAGGGCGTGGAGACCTGGGGAAACAGCAACACGGAGATATCGACCCTCTGAAACTCAGGAAGATGGGCAAGAGAGGCTAGCTCAGGTGGCAATCGTTAAGCAAAAACAAAACCCAAAGGCGTGGAGACCTGGGGAAAAAGCAACCCTGAAATATCTACCCTCTGAAACTGAGGAAGATGGGCAAGAGAGGCTGGCTTCAGGTGGCAATCTTTAAGCAAAAGAAACACACAAGGGCGTGGGGAGCTGGGGAAAAGGCAACACTGAGAAATCCACCCTCTGAAACGGACGAAGATGGGCAACAGAGGCTAGCTCAGGTGGCAATCGTTAAGCAAAAGAAACACACAAGGGCGTGGAGGCCTGGGGAAAAAGCAACACGGAGAAATCCACCCTCTGAAACTGAGGGACATGGGCAAAAGAAGCTAGCTCAGGTTGCAACCTTTAAGCAGAAAAAAAACACAAGGGCGTGCAGACCTGGCAAAAAAGCCACAGTGAGAAATCTACCCTCTGAAACCGACGAAGATGGACAACAGAGGCTAGCTCAGGTGGCAATTTTTAAGGAAAAATAAAAGGAAGTGCGTGGAGACCTGGGGAAAAAGCAACACGGAGAAATCTACCCTCTAGAACTGAGAAAGAAGCGCAACAGAGGCTAGCTCAGGTGGCAATCTTTAAGCAAAAAAAATAAGATAAAAAAATACAATGGCGAGGAGACCCGGTGAAAAAGCAACCCTGAAAAAGGTACCCTCTGAAACTGAGGAAGCAGGGCAACAGTGCCTAGCTCAGGTGACAATCTTTAAGCAAAAGAAACACACAAGGGCGTGGGGAGCTGGCGAAAAGGCAACACTGAGAAATCCACCCTCTGAAACGGACGAAGATGGGCAACAGAGGCTAGCTCAGGTGGCAATCTTTAAGCAAAAGAAACACACAAGGGCGTGGAGACCTGGGGAAAAAGCAACACGGAGAAATCCACCCTCTGAAACTGAGGAAGATGGGCAAGAGAGGCTACCTCAGGTGGCAATCCTTAAGCAAAAACAAAGCACAAAGGCGTGGAGCCCTGGGGACAAAGCAACCCTGAAATATCTACCCTCTGAAACTGAGGAACATGGGCAAGAGAGGCTAGCTCAGGTGGCAATCGTTAAGCAAAAACAAAACACAAAGGCGTGGAGACCTGGGGAAAAAGCAACCCTGAAATATCTACCCTCTGAAACTGAGGAAGATGGGCAAGAGAGGCTGGCTTCAGGTGGCAATCTTTAAGCAAAAGAAACACACAAGGGCGTGGAGGCCTGGGGAAAAAGCAACACGGAGAAATCCACCCTCTGAAACTGAGGGACATGGGCAAAAGAAGCTAGCTCAGGTTGCAACCTTTAAGCAGAAAAAAAACACAAGGGCGTGCAGACCTGGCAAAAAAGCCACAGTGAGAAATCTACCCTCTGAAACCGACGAAGATGGACAACAGAGGCTAGCTCAGGTGGCAATTTTTAAGGAAAAATAAAAGGAAGTGCGTGGAGACCTGGGGAAAAAGCAACACGGAGAAATCTACCCTCTAGAACTGAGAAAGAAGCGCAACAGAGGCTAGCTCAGGTGGCAATCTTTAAGCAAAAAAAATAAGATAAAAAAATACAATGGCGAGGAGACCCGGTGAAAAAGCAACCCTGAAAAAGGTACCCTCTGAAACTGAGGAAGCAGGGCAACAGTGCCTAGCTCAGGTGACAATCTTTAAGCAAAAGAAACACACAAGGGCGTGGGGAGCTGGCGAAAAGGCAACACTGAGAAATCCACCCTCTGAAACGGACGAAGATGGGCAACAGAGGCTAGCTCAGGTGGCAATCTTTAAGCAAAAGAAACACACAAGGGCGTGGAGACCTGGGGAAAAAGCAACACGGAGAAATCCACCCTCTGAAACTGAGGAAGATGGGCAAGAGAGGCTACCTCAGGTGGCAATCCTTAAGCAAAAACAAAGCACAAAGGCGTGGAGCCCTGGGGACAAAGCAACCCTGAAATATCTACCCTCTGAAACTGAGGAACATGGGCAAGAGAGGCTAGCTCAGGTGGCACTCGTTAAGCAAAAACAAAACACAAAGGCGTGGAGACCTGGGGAAAAAGCAACCCTGAAATATCTACCCTCTGAAACTGAGGAAGATGGGCAAGAGAGGCTGGCTTCAGGTGGCAAACGTTAAGCAAAAGAAACACACAAGGGCGTGGAGACCTGGGGAAACAGCAACACGGAGATATCGACCCTCTGAAACTCAGGAAGATGGGCAAGAGAGGCTAGCTCAGGTGGCAATCGTTAAGCAAAAACAAAACCCAAAGGCGTGGAGACCTGGGGAAAAAGCAACCCTGAAATATCTACCCTCTGAAACTGAGGAACATGGGCAAGAGAGGCTAGCTCAGGTGGCAATCGTTAAGCAAAAACAAAACACAAAGGCGTGGAGACCTGGGGAAAAAGCAACCCTGAAATATCTACCCTCTGAAACTGAGGAAGATGGGCAAGAGAGGCTGGCTTCAGGTGGCAATCTTTAAGCAAAAGAAACACACAAGGGCGTGGAGGCCTGGGGAAAAAGCAACACGGAGAAATCCACCCTCTGAAACTGAGGGACATGGGCAAAAGAAGCTAGCTCAGGTTGCAACCTTTAAGCAGAAAAAAAACACAAGGGCGTGCAGACCTGGCAAAAAAGCAACAGTGAGAAATCTACCCTCTGAAACCGACGAAGATGGACAACAGAGGCTAGCTCAGGTGGCAATTTTTAAGGAAAAATAAAAGGAAGTGCGTGGAGACCTGGGGAAAAAGCAACACGGAGAAATCTACCCTCTAGAACTGAGAAAGAAGCGCAACAGAGGCTAGCTCAGGTGGCAATCTTTAAGCAAAAAAAATAAAATAAAAAAATACAATGGCGAGGAGACCCGGTGAAAAAGCAACCCTGAAAAAGGTACCCTCTGAAACTGAGGAAGCAGGGCAACAGTGCCTAGCTCAGGTGACAATCTTTAAGCAAAAGAAACACACAAGGGCGTGGGGAGCTGGCGAAAAGGCAACACTGAGAAATCCACCCTCTGAAACGGACGAAGATGGGCAACAGAGGCTAGCTCAGGTGGCAATCTTTAAGCAAAAGAAACACACAAGGGCGTGGAGACCTGGGGAAAAAGCAACACGGAGAAATCCACCCTCTGAAACTGAGGAAGATGGGCAAGAGAGGCTACCTCAGGTGGCAATCCTTAAGCAAAAACAAAACCCAAAGGCGTGGAGCCCTGGGGACAAAGCAACCCTGAAATATCTACCCTCTGAAACTGAGGAACATGGGCAAGAGAGGCTAGCTCAGGTGGCAATCGTTAAGCAAAAACAAAACACAAAGGCGTGGAGACCTGGGGAAAAAGCAACCCTGAAATATCTACCCTCTGAAACTGAGGAAGATGGGCAAGAGAGGCTGGCTTCAGGTGGCAAACGTTAAGCAAAAGAAACACACAAGGGCGTGGAGACCTGGGGAAACAGCAACACGGAGATATCGACCCTCTGAAACTCAGGAAGATGGGCAAGAGAGGCTAGCTCAGGTGGCAATCGTTAAGCAAAAACAAAACCCAAAGGCGTGGAGACCTGGGGAAAAAGCAACCCTGAAATATCTACCCTCTGAAACTGAGGAAGATGGGCAAGAGAGGCTGGCTTCAGGTGGCAATCTTTAAGCAAAAGAAACACACAAGGGCGTGGGGAGCTGGGGAAAAGGCAACACTGAGAAATCCACCCTCTGAAACGGACGAAGATGGGCAACAGAGGCTAGCTCAGGTGGCAATCGTTAAGCAAAAGAAACACACAAGGGCGTGGAGGCCTGGGGAAAAAGCAACACGGAGAAATCCACCCTCTGAAACTGAGGGACATGGGCAAAAGAAGCTAGCTCAGGTTGCAACCTTTAAGCAGAAAAAAAACACAAGGGCGTGCAGACCTGGCAAAAAAGCCACAGTGAGAAATCTACCCTCTGAAACCGACGAAGATGGACAACAGAGGCTAGCTCAGGTGGCAATTTTTAAGGAAAAATAAAAGGAAGTGCGTGGAGACCTGGGGAAAAAGCAACACGGAGAAATCTACCCTCTAGAACTGAGAAAGAAGCGCAACAGAGGCTAGCTCAGGTGGCAATCTTTAAGCAAAAAAAATAAGATAAAAAAATACAATGGCGAGGAGACCCGGTGAAAAAGCAACCCTGAAAAAGGTACCCTCTGAAACTGAGGAAGCAGGGCAACAGTGCCTAGCTCAGGTGACAATCTTTAAGCAAAAGAAACACACAAGGGCGTGGGGAGCTGGCGAAAAGGCAACACTGAGAAATCCACCCTCTGAAACGGACGAAGATGGGCAACAGAGGCTAGCTCAGGTGGCAATCTTTAAGCAAAAGAAACACACAAGGGCGTGGAGACCTGGGGAAAAAGCAACACGGAGAAATCCACCCTCTGAAACTGAGGAAGATGGGCAAGAGAGGCTACCTCAGGTGGCAATCCTTAAGCAAAAACAAAGCACAAAGGCGTGGAGCCCTGGGGACAAAGCAACCCTGAAATATCTACCCTCTGAAACTGAGGAACATGGGCAAGAGAGGCTAGCTCAGGTGGCAATCGTTAAGCAAAAACAAAACACAAAGGCGTGGAGACCTGGGGAAAAAGCAACCCTGAAATATCTACCCTCTGAAACTGAGGAAGATGGGCAAGAGAGGCTGGCTTCAGGTGGCAATCTTTAAGCAAAAGAAACACACAAGGGCGTGGAGGCCTGGGGAAAAAGCAACACGGAGAAATCCACCCTCTGAAACTGAGGGACATGGGCAAAAGAAGCTAGCTCAGGTTGCAACCTTTAAGCAGAAAAAAAACACAAGGGCGTGCAGACCTGGCAAAAAAGCAACAGTGAGAAATCTACCCTCTGAACCCGACGAAGATGGACAACAGAGGCTAGCTCAGGTGGCAATTTTTAAGGAAAAATAAAAGGAAGTGCGTGGAGACCTGGGGAAAAAGCAACACGGAGAAATCTACCCTCTAGAACTGAGAAAGAAGCGCAACAGAGGCTAGCTCAGGTGGCAATCTTTAAGCAAAAAAAATAAGATAAAAAAATACAATGGCGAGGAGACCCGGTGAAAAAGCAACCCTGAAAAAGGTACCCTCTGAAACTGAGGAAGCAGGGCAACAGTGCCTAGCTCAGGTGACAATCTTTAAGCAAAAGAAACACACAAGGGCGTGGGGAGCTGGCGAAAAGGCAACACTGAGAAATCCACCCTCTGAAACGGACGAAGATGGGCAACAGAGGCTAGCTCAGGTGGCAATCTTTAAGCAAAAGAAACACACAAGGGCGTGGAGACCTGGGGAAAAAGCAACACGGAGAAATCCACCCTCTGAAACTGAGGAAGATGGGCAAGAGAGGCTACCTCAGGTGGCAATCCTTAAGCAAAAACAAAGCACAAAGGCGTGGAGCCCTGGGGACAAAGCAACCCTGAAATATCTACCCTCTGAAACTGAGGAAGATGGGCAAGAGAGGCTGGCTTCAGGTGGCAAACGTTAAGCAAAAGAAACACACAAGGGCGTGGAGACCTGGGGAAACAGCAACACGGAGATATCGACCCTCTGAAACTCAGGAATATGGGCAAGAGAGGCTAGCTCAGGTGGCAATCGTTAAGCAAAAACAAAACCCAAAGGCGTGGAGACCTGGGGAAAAAGCAACCCTGAAATATCTACCCTCTGAAACTGAGGAAGATGGGCAAGAGAGGCTGGCTTCAGGTGGCAATCTTTAAGCAAAAGAAACACACAAGGGCGTGGGGAGCTGGGGAAAAGGCAACACTGAGAAATCCACCCTCTGAAACGGACGAAGATGGGCAACAGAGGCTAGCTCAGGTGGCAATCGTTAAGCAAAAGAAACACACAAGGGCGTGGAGGCCTGGGGAAAAAGCAACACGGAGAAATCCACCCTCTGAAACTGAGGGACATGGGCAAAAGAAGCTAGCTCAGGTTGCAACCTTTAAGCAGAAAAAAAACACAAGGGCGTGCAGACCTGGCAAAAAAGCCACAGTGAGAAATCTACCCTCTGAAACCGACGAAGATGGACAACAGAGGCTAGCTCAGGTGGCAATTTTTAAGGAAAAATAAAAGGAAGTGCGTGGAGACCTGGGGAAAAAGCAACACGGAGAAATCTACCCTCTAGAACTGAGAAAGAAGCGCAACAGAGGCTAGCTCAGGTGGCAATCTTTAAGCATAAAAAATAAGATAAAAAAATACAATGGCGAGGAGACCCGGTGAAAAAGCAACCCTGAAAAAGGTACCCTCTGAAACTGAGGAAGCAGGGCAACAGTGCCTAGCTCAGGTGACAATCTTTAAGCAAAAGAAACACACAAGGGCGTGGGGAGCTGGCGAAAAGGCAACACTGAGAAATCCACCCTCTGAAACGGACGAAGATGGGCAACAGAGGCTAGCTCAGGTGGCAATCTTTAAGCAAAAGAAACACACAAGGGCGTGGAGACCTGGGGAAAAAGCAACACGGAGAAATCCACCCTCTGAAACTGAGGAAGATGGGCAAGAGAGGCTACCTCAGGTGGCAATCCTTAAGCAAAAACAAAGCACAAAGGCGTGGAGCCCTGGGGACAAAGCAACCCTGAAATATCTACCCTCTGAAACTGAGGAACATGGGCAAGAGAGGCTAGCTCAGGTGGCAATCGTTAAGCAAAAACAAAACACAAAGGCGTGGAGACCTGGGGAAAAAGCAACCCTGAAATATCTACCCTCTGAAACTGAGGAAGATGGGCAAGAGAGGCTGGCTTCAGGTGGCAATCTTTAAGCAAAAGAAACACACAAGGGCGTGGAGGCCTGGGGAAAAAGCAACACGGAGAAATCCACCCTCTGAAACTGAGGGACATGGGCAAAAGAAGCTAGCTCAGGTTGCAACCTTTAAGCAGAAAAAAAACACAAGGGCGTGCAGACCTGGCAAAAAAGCCACAGTGAGAAATCTACCCTCTGAAACCGACGAAGATGGACAACAGAGGCTAGCTCAGGTGGCAATTTTTAAGGAAAAATAAAAGGAAGTGCGTGGAGACCTGGGGAAAAAGCAACACGGAGAAATCTACCCTCTAGAACTGAGAAAGAAGCGCAACAGAGGCTAGCTCAGGTGGCAATCTTTAAGCAAAAAAAATAAGATAAAAAAATACAATGGCGAGGAGACCCGGTGAAAAAGCAACCCTGAAAAAGGTACCCTCTGAAACTGAGGAAGCAGGGCAACAGTGCCTAGCTCAGGTGACAATCTTTAAGCAAAAGAAACACACAAGGGCGTGGGGAGCTGGCGAAAAGGCAACACTGAGAAATCCACCCTCTGAAACGGACGAAGATGGGCAACAGAGGCTAGCTCAGGTGGCAATCTTTAAGCAAAAGAAACACACAAGGGCGTGGAGACCTGGGGAAAAAGCAACACGGAGAAATCCACCCTCTGAAACTGAGGAACATGGGCAAGAGAGGCTACCTCAGGTGGCAATCCTTAAGCAAAAACAAAGCACAAAGGCGTGGAGCCCTGGGGACAAAGCAACCCTGAAATATCTACCCTCTGAAACTGAGGAACATGGGCAAGAGAGGCTAGCTCAGGTGGCAATCGTTAAGCAAAAACAAAACACAAAGGCGTGGAGACCTGGGGAAAAAGCAACCCTGAAATATCTACCCTCTGAAACTGAGGAAGATGGGCAAGAGAGGCTGGCTTCAGGTGGCAATCTTTAAGCAAAAGAAACACACAAGGGCGTGGAGGCCTGGGGAAAAAGCAACACGGAGAAATCCACCCTCTGAAACTGAGGGACATGGGCAAAAGAAGCTAGCTCAGGTTGCAACCTTTAAGCAGAAAAAAAACACAAGGGCGTGCAGACCTGGCAAAAAAGCAACAGTGAGAAATCTACCCTCTGAAACCGACGAAGATGGACAACAGAGGCTAGCTCAGGTGGCAATTTTTAAGGAAAAATAAAAGGAAGTGCGTGGAGACCTGGGGAAAAAGCAACACGGAGAAATCTACCCTCTAGAACTGAGAAAGAAGCGCAACAGAGGCTAGCTCAGGTGGCAATCTTTAAGCAAAAAAAATAAGATAAAAAAATACAATGGCGAGGAGACCCGGTGAAAAAGCAACCCTGAAAAAGGTACCCTCTGAAACTGAGGAAGCAGGGCAACAGTGCCTAGCTCAGGTGACAATCTTTAAGCAAAAGAAACACACAAGGGCGTGGGGAGCTGGCGAAAAGGCAACACTGAGAAATCCACCCTCTGAAACGGACGAAGATGGGCAACAGAGGCTAGCTCAGGTGGCAATCTTTAAGCAAAAGAAACACACAAGGGCGTGGAGACCTGGGGAAAAAGCAACACGGAGAAATCCACCCTCTGAAACTGAGGAAGATGGGCAAGAGAGGCTACCTCAGGTGGCAATCCTTAAGCAAAAACAAAGCACAAAGGCGTGGAGCCCTGGGGACAAAGCAACCCTGAAATATCTACCCTCTGAAACTGAGGAACATGGGCAAGAGAGGCTAGCTCAGGTGGCAATCGTTAAGCAAAAACAAAACACAAAGGCGTGGAGACCTGGGGAAAAAGCAACCCTGAAATATCTACCCTCTGAAACTGAGGAAGATGGGCAAGAGAGGCTGGCTTCAGGTGGCAAACGTTAAGCAAAAGAAACACACAAGGGCGTGGAGACCTGGGGAAACAGCAACACGGAGATATCGACCCTCTGAAACTCAGGAATATGGGCAAGAGAGGCTAGCTCAGGTGGCAATCGTTAAGCAAAAACAAAACCCAAAGGCGTGGAGACCTGGGGAAAAAGCAACCCTGAAATATCTACCCTCTGAAACTGAGGAAGATGGGCAAGAGAGGCTGGCTTCAGGTGGCAATCTTTAAGCAAAAGAAACACACAAGGGCGTGGGGAGCTGGGGAAAAGGCAACACTGAGAAATCCACCCTCTGAAACGGACGAAGATGGGCAACAGAGGCTAGCTCAGGTGGCAATCGTTAAGCAAAAGAAACACACAAGGGCGTGGAGGCCTGGGGAAAAAGCAACACGGAGAAATCCACCCTCTGAAACTGAGGGACATGGGCAAAAGAAGCTAGCTCAGGTTGCAACCTTTAAGCAGAAAAAAAACACAAGGGCGTGCAGACCTGGCAAAAAAGCAACAGTGAGAAATCTACCCTCTGAAACCGACGAAGATGGACAACAGAGGCTAGCTCAGGTGGCAATTTTTAAGGAAAAATAAAAGGAAGTGCGTGGAGACCTGGGGAAAAAGCAACACGGAGAAATCTACCCTCTAGAACTGAGAAAGAAGCGCAACAGAGGCTAGCTCAGGTGGCAATCTTTAAGCAAAAAAAATAAGATAAAAAAATACAATGGCGAGGAGACCCGGTGAAAAAGCAACCCTGAAAAAGGTACCCTCTGAAACTGAGGAAGCAGGGCAACAGTGCCTAGCTCAGGTGACAATCTTTAAGCAAAAGAAACACACAAGGGCGTGGGGAGCTGGCGAAAAGGCAACACTGAGAAATCCACCCTCTGAAACGGACGAAGATGGGCAACAGAGGCTAGCTCAGGTGGCAATCTTTAAGCAAAAGAAACACACAAGGGCGTGGAGACCTGGGGAAAAAGCAACACGGAGAAATCCACCCTCTGAAACTGAGGAAGATGGGCAAGAGAGGCTACCTCAGGTGGCAATCCTTAAGCAAAAACAAAGCACAAAGGCGTGGAGCCCTGGGGACAAAGCAACCCTGAAATATCTACCCTCTGAAACTGAGGAACATGGGCAAGAGAGGCTAGCTCAGGTGGCAATCGTTAAGCAAAAACAAAACACAAAGGCGTGGAGACCTGGGGAAAAAGCAACCCTGAAATATCTACCCTCTGAAACTGAGGAAGATGGGCAAGAGAGGCTGGCTTCAGGTGGCAATCTTTAAGCAAAAGAAACACACAAGGGCGTGGAGGCCTGGGGAAAAAGCAACACGGAGAAATCCACCCTCTGAAACTGAGGGACATGGGCAAAAGAAGCTAGCTCAGGTTGCAACCTTTAAGCAGAAAAAAAACACAAGGGCGTGCAGACCTGGCAAAAAAGCAACAGTGAGAAATCTACCCTCTGAAACCGACGAAGATGGACAACAGAGGCTAGCTCAGGTGGCAATTTTTAAGGAAAAATAAAAGGAAGTGCGTGGAGACCTGGGGAAAAAGCAACACGGAGAAATCTACCCTCTAGAACTGAGAAAGAAGCGCAACAGAGGCTAGCTCAGGTGGCAATCTTTAAGCAAAAAAAATAAGATAAAAAAATACAATGGCGAGGAGACCCGGTGAAAAAGCAACCCTGAAAAAGGTACCCTCTGAAACTGAGGAAGCAGGGCAACAGTGCCTAGCTCAGGTGACAATCTTTAAGCAAAAGAAACACACAAGGGCGTGGGGAGCTGGCGAAAAGGCAACACTGAGAAATCCACCCTCTGAAACGGACGAAGATGGGCAACAGAGGCTAGCTCAGGTGGCAATCTTTAAGCAAAAGAAACACACAAGGGCGTGGAGACCTGGGGAAAAAGCAACACGGAGAAATCCACCCTCTGAAACTGAGGAAGATGGGCAAGAGAGGCTACCTCAGGTGGCAATCCTTAAGCAAAAACAAAGCACAAAGGCGTGGAGCCCTGGGGACAAAGCAACCCTGAAATATCTACCCTCTGAAACTGAGGAACATGGGCAAGAGAGGCTAGCTCAGGTGGCACTCGTTAAGCAAAAACAAAACACAAAGGCGTGGAGACCTGGGGAAAAAGCAACCCTGAAATATCTACCCTCTGAAACTGAGGAAGATGGGCAAGAGAGGCTGGCTTCAGGTGGCAAACGTTAAGCAAAAGAAACACACAAGGGCGTGGAGACCTGGGGAAACAGCAACACGGAGATATCGACCCTCTGAAACTCAGGAAGATGGGCAAGAGAGGCTAGCTCAGGTGGCAATCGTTAAGCAAAAACAAAACCCAAAGGCGTGGAGACCTGGGGAAAAAGCAACCCTGAAATATCTACCCTCTGAAACTGAGGAAGATGGGCAAGAGAGGCTGGCTTCAGGTGGCAATCTTTAAGCAAAAGAAACACACAAGGGCGTGGGGAGCTGGGGAAAAGGCAACACTGAGAAATCCACCCTCTGAAACGGACGAAGATGGGCAACAGAGGCTAGCTCAGGTGGCAATCGTTAAGCAAAAGAAACACACAAGGGCGTGGAGGCCTGGGGAAAAAGCAACACGGAGAAATCCACCCTCTGAAACTGAGGGACATGGGCAAAAGAAGCTAGCTCAGGTTGCAACCTTTAAGCAGAAAAAAAACACAAGGGCGTGCAGACCTGGCAAAAAAGCCACAGTGAGAAATCTACCCTCTGAAACCGACGAAGATGGACAACAGAGGCTAGCTCAGGTGGCAATTTTTAAGGAAAAATAAAAGGAAGTGCGTGGAGACCTGGGGAAAAAGCAACACGGAGAAATCTACCCTCTAGAACTGAGAAAGAAGCGCAACAGAGGCTAGCTCAGGTGGCAATCTTTAAGCAAAAAAAATAAGATAAAAAAATACAATGGCGAGGAGACCCGGTGAAAAAGCAACCCTGAAAAAGGTACCCTCTGAAACTGAGGAAGCAGGGCAACAGTGCCTAGCTCAGGTGACAATCTTTAAGCAAAAGAAACACACAAGGGCGTGGGGAGCTGGCGAAAAGGCAACACTGAGAAATCCACCCTCTGAAACGGACGAAGATGGGCAACAGAGGCTAGCTCAGGTGGCAATCTTTAAGCAAAAGAAACACACAAGGGCGTGGAGACCTGGGGAAAAAGCAACACGGAGAAATCCACCCTCTGAAACTGAGGAAGATGGGCAAGAGAGGCTACCTCAGGTGGCAATCCTTAAGCAAAAACAAAACCCAAAGGCGTGGAGCCCTGGGGACAAAGCAACCCTGAAATATCTACCCTCTGAAACTGAGGAACATGGGCAAGAGAGGCTAGCTCAGGTGGCAATCGTTAAGCAAAAACAAAACACAAAGGCGTGGAGACCTGGGGAAAAAGCAACCCTGAAATATCTACCCTCTGAAACTGAGGAAGATGGGCAAGAGAGGCTGGCTTCAGGTGGCAAACGTTAAGCAAAAGAAACACACAAGGGCGTGGAGACCTGGGGAAACAGCAACACGGAGATATCGACCCTCTGAAACTCAGGAAGATGGGCAAGAGAGGCTAGCTCAGGTGGCAATCGTTAAGCAAAAACAAAACCCAAAGGCGTGGAGACCTGGGGAAAAAGCAACCCTGAAATATCTACCCTCTGAAACTGAGGAAGATGGGCAAGAGAGGCTGGCTTCAGGTGGCAATCTTTAAGCAAAAGAAACACACAAGGGCGTGGGGAGCTGGGGAAAAGGCAACACTGAGAAATCCACCCTCTGAAACGGACGAAGATGGGCAACAGAGGCTAGCTCAGGTGGCAATCGTTAAGCAAAAGAAACACACAAGGGCGTGGAGGCCTGGGGAAAAAGCAACACGGAGAAATCCACCCTCTGAAACTGAGGGACATGGGCAAAAGAAGCTAGCTCAGGTTGCAACCTTTAAGCAGAAAAAAAACACAAGGGCGTGCAGACCTGGCAAAAAAGCCACAGTGAGAAATCTACCCTCTGAAACCGACGAAGATGGACAACAGAGGCTAGCTCAGGTGGCAATTTTTAAGGAAAAATAAAAGGAAGTGCGTGGAGACCTGGGGAAAAAGCAACACGGAGAAATCTACCCTCTAGAACTGAGAAAGAAGCGCAACAGAGGCTAGCTCAGGTGGCAATCTTTAAGCAAAAAAAATAAGATAAAAAAATACAATGGCGAGGAGACCCGGTGAAAAAGCAACCCTGAAAAAGGTACCCTCTGAAACTGAGGAAGCAGGGCAACAGTGCCTAGCTCAGGTGACAATCTTTAAGCAAAAGAAACACACAAGGGCGTGGGGAGCTGGCGAAAAGGCAACACTGAGAAATCCACCCTCTGAAACGGACGAAGATGGGCAACAGAGGCTAGCTCAGGTGGCAATCTTTAAGCAAAAGAAACACACAAGGGCGTGGAGACCTGGGGAAAAAGCAACACGGAGAAATCCACCCTCTGAAACTGAGGAAGATGGGCAAGAGAGGCTACCTCAGGTGGCAATCCTTAAGCAAAAACAAAGCACAAAGGCGTGGAGCCCTGGGGACAAAGCAACCCTGAAATATCTACCCTCTGAAACTGAGGAACATGGGCAAGAGAGGCTAGCTCAGGTGGCAATCGTTAAGCAAAAACAAAACACAAAGGCGTGGAGACCTGGGGAAAAAGCAACCCTGAAATATCTACCCTCTGAAACTGAGGAAGATGGGCAAGAGAGGCTGGCTTCAGGTGGCAATCTTTAAGCAAAAGAAACACACAAGGGCGTGGAGGCCTGGGGAAAAAGCAACACGGAGAAATCCACCCTCTGAAACTGAGGGACATGGGCAAAAGAAGCTAGCTCAGGTTGCAACCTTTAAGCAGAAAAAAAACACAAGGGCGTGCAGACCTGGCAAAAAAGCCACAGTGAGAAATCTACCCTCTGAAACCGACGAAGATGGACAACAGAGGCTAGCTCAGGTGGCAATTTTTAAGGAAAAATAAAAGGAAGTGCGTGGAGACCTGGGGAAAAAGCAACACGGAGAAATCTACCCTCTAGAACTGAGAAAGAAGCGCAACAGAGGCTAGCTCAGGTGGCAATCTTTAAGCAAAAAAAATAAGATAAAAAAATACAATGGCGAGGAGACCCGGTGAAAAAGCAACCCTGAAAAAGGTACCCTCTGAAACTGAGGAAGCAGGGCAACAGTGCCTAGCTCAGGTGACAATCTTTAAGCAAAAGAAACACACAAGGGCGTGGGGAGCTGGCGAAAAGGCAACACTGAGAAATCCACCCTCTGAAACGGACGAAGATGGGCAACAGAGGCTAGCTCAGGTGGCAATCTTTAAGCAAAAGAAACACACAAGGGCGTGGAGACCTGGGGAAAAAGCAACACGGAGAAATCCACCCTCTGAAACTGAGGAAGATGGGCAAGAGAGGCTACCTCAGGTGGCAATCCTTAAGCAAAAACAAAGCACAAAGGCGTGGAGCCCTGGGGACAAAGCAACCCTGAAATATCTACCCTCTGAAACTGAGGAACATGGGCAAGAGAGGCTAGCTCAGGTGGCACTCGTTAAGCAAAAACAAAACACAAAGGCGTGGAGACCTGGGGAAAAAGCAACCCTGAAATATCTACCCTCTGAAACTGAGGAAGATGGGCAAGAGAGGCTGGCTTCAGGTGGCAAACGTTAAGCAAAAGAAACACACAAGGGCGTGGAGACCTGGGGAAACAGCAACACGGAGATATCGACCCTCTGAAACTCAGGAAGATGGGCAAGAGAGGCTAGCTCAGGTGGCAATCGTTAAGCAAAAACAAAACCCAAAGGCGTGGAGACCTGGGGAAAAAGCAACCCTGAAATATCTACCCTCTGAAACTGAGGAAGATGGGCAAGAGAGGCTGGCTTCAGGTGGCAATCTTTAAGCAAAAGAAACACACAAGGGCGTGGGGAGCTGGGGAAAAGGCAACACTGAGAAATCCACCCTCTGAAACGGACGAAGATGGGCAACAGAGGCTAGCTCAGGTGGCAATCGTTAAGCAAAAGAAACACACAAGGGCGTGGAGGCCTGGGGAAAAAGCAACACGGAGAAATCCACCCTCTGAAACTGAGGGACATGGGCAAAAGAAGCTAGCTCAGGTTGCAACCTTTAAGCAGAAAAAAAACACAAGGGCGTGCAGACCTGGCAAAAAAGCCACAGTGAGAAATCTACCCTCTGAAACCGACGAAGATGGACAACAGAGGCTAGCTCAGGTGGCAATTTTTAAGGAAAAATAAAAGGAAGTGCGTGGAGACCTGGGGAAAAAGCAACACGGAGAAATCTACCCTCTAGAACTGAGAAAGAAGCGCAACAGAGGCTAGCTCAGGTGGCAATCTTTAAGCAAAAAAAATAAGATAAAAAAATACAATGGCGAGGAGACCCGGTGAAAAAGCAACCCTGAAAAAGGTACCCTCTGAAACTGAGGAAGCAGGGCAACAGTGCCTAGCTCAGGTGACAATCTTTAAGCAAAAGAAACACACAAGGGCGTGGGGAGCTGGCGAAAAGGCAACACTGAGAAATCCACCCTCTGAAACGGACGAAGATGGGCAACAGAGGCTAGCTCAGGTGGCAATCTTTAAGCAAAAGAAACACACAAGGGCGTGGAGACCTGGGGAAAAAGCAACACGGAGAAATCCACCCTCTGAAACTGAGGAACATGGGCAAGAGAGGCTACCTCAGGTGGCAATCCTTAAGCAAAAACAAAGCACAAAGGCGTGGAGCCCTGGGGACAAAGCAACCCTGAAATATCTACCCTCTGAAACTGAGGAACATGGGCAAGAGAGGCTAGCTCAGGTGGCAATCGTTAAGCAAAAACAAAACACAAAGGCGTGGAGACCTGGGGAAAAAGCAACCCTGAAATATCTACCCTCTGAAACTGAGGAAGATGGGCAAGAGAGGCTGGCTTCAGGTGGCAATCTTTAAGCAAAAGAAACACACAAGGGCGTGGAGGCCTGGGGAAAAAGCAACACGGAGAAATCCACCCTCTGAAACTGAGGGACATGGGCAAAAGAAGCTAGCTCAGGTTGCAACCTTTAAGCAGAAAAAAAACACAAGGGCGTGCAGACCTGGCAAAAAAGCCACAGTGAGAAATCTACCCTCTGAACCCGACGAAGATGGACAACAGAGGCTAGCTCAGGTGGCAATTTTTAAGGAAAAATAAAAGGAAGTGCGTGGAGACCTGGGGAAAAAGCAACACGGAGAAATCTACCCTCTAGAACTGAGAAAGAAGCGCAACAGAGGCTAGCTCAGGTGGCAATCTTTAAGCAAAAAAAATAAGATAAAAAAATACAATGGCGAGGAGACCCGGTGAAAAAGCAACCCTGAAAAAGGTACCCTCTGAAACTGAGGAAGCAGGGCAACAGTGCCTAGCTCAGGTGACAATCTTTAAGCAAAAGAAACACACAAGGGCATGGGGAGCTGGCGAAAAGGCAACACTGAGAAATCCACCCTCTGAAACGGACGAAGATGGGCAACAGAGGCTAGCTCAGGTGGCAATCTTTAAGCAAAAGAAACACACAAGGGCGTGGAGACCTGGGGAAAAAGCAACACGGAGAAATCCACCCTCTGAAACTGAGGAAGATGGGCAAGAGAGGCTACCTCAGGTGGCAATCCTTAAGCAAAAACAAAGCACAAAGGCGTGGAGCCCTGGGGACAAAGCAACCCTGAAATATCTACCCTCTGAAACTGAGGAACATGGGCAAGAGAGGCTAGCTCAGGTGGCACTCGTTAAGCAAAAACAAAACACAAAGGCGTGGAGACCTGGGGAAAAAGCAACCCTGAAATATCTACCCTCTGAAACTGAGGAAGATGGGCAAGAGAGGCTGGCTTCAGGTGGCAAACGTTAAGCAAAAGAAACACACAAGGGCGTGGAGACCTGGGGAAACAGCAACACGGAGATATCGACCCTCTGAAACTCAGGAAGATGGGCAAGAGAGGCTAGCTCAGGTGGCAATCGTTAAGCAAAAACAAAACCCAAAGGCGTGGAGACCTGGGGAAAAAGCAACCCTGAAATATCTACCCTCTGAAACTGAGGAAGATGGGCAAGAGAGGCTGGCTTCAGGTGGCAATCTTTAAGCAAAAGAAACACACAAGGGCGTGGGGAGCTGGGGAAAAGGCAACACTGAGAAATCCACCCTCTGAAACGGACGAAGATGGGCAACAGAGGCTAGCTCAGGTGGCAATCGTTAAGCAAAAGAAACACACAAGGGCGTGGAGGCCTGGGGAAAAAGCAACACGGAGAAATCCACCCTCTGAAACTGAGGGACATGGGCAAAAGAAGCTAGCTCAGGTTGCAACCTTTAAGCAGAAAAAAAACACAAGGGCGTGCAGACCTGGCAAAAAAGCCACAGTGAGAAATCTACCCTCTGAAACCGACGAAGATGGACAACAGAGGCTAGCTCAGGTGGCAATTTTTAAGGAAAAATAAAAGGAAGTGCGTGGAGACCTGGGGAAAAAGCAACACGGAGAAATCTACCCTCTAGAACTGAGAAAGAAGCGCAACAGAGGCTAGCTCAGGTGGCAATCTTTAAGCAAAAAAAATAAGATAAAAAAATACAATGGCGAGGAGACCCGGTGAAAAAGCAACCCTGAAAAAGGTACCCTCTGAAACTGAGGAAGCAGGGCAACAGTGCCTAGCTCAGGTGACAATCTTTAAGCAAAAGAAACACACAAGGGCGTGGGGAGCTGGCGAAAAGGCAACACTGAGAAATCCACCCTCTGAAACGGACGAAGATGGGCAACAGAGGCTAGCTCAGGTGGCAATCTTTAAGCAAAAGAAACACACAAGGGCGTGGAGACCTGGGGAAAAAGCAACACGGAGAAATCCACCCTCTGAAACTGAGGAAGATGGGCAAGAGAGGCTACCTCAGGTGGCAATCCTTAAGCAAAAACAAAGCACAAAGGCGTGGAGCCCTGGGGACAAAGCAACCCTGAAATATCTACCCTCTGAAACTGAGGAACATGGGCAAGAGAGGCTAGCTCAGGTGGCACTCGTTAAGCAAAAACAAAACACAAAGGCGTGGAGACCTGGGGAAAAAGCAACCCTGAAATATCTACCCTCTGAAACTGAGGAAGATGGGCAAGAGAGGCTGGCTTCAGGTGGCAAACGTTAAGCAAAAGAAACACACAAGGGCGTGGAGACCTGGGGAAACAGCAACACGGAGATATCGACCCTCTGAAACTCAGGAAGATGGGCAAGAGAGGCTAGCTCAGGTGGCAATCGTTAAGCAAAAACAAAACCCAAAGGCGTGGAGACCTGGGGAAAAAGCAACCCTGAAATATCTACCCTCTGAAACTGAGGAAGATGGGCAAGAGAGGCTGGCTTCAGGTGGCAATCTTTAAGCAAAAGAAACACACAAGGGCGTGGGGAGCTGGGGAAAAGGCAACACTGAGAAATCCACCCTCTGAAACGGACGAAGATGGGCAACAGAGGCTAGCTCAGGTGGCAATCGTTAAGCAAAAGAAACACACAAGGGCGTGGAGGCCTGGGGAAAAAGCAACACGGAGAAATCCACCCTCTGAAACTGAGGGACATGGGCAAAAGAAGCTAGCTCAGGTTGCAACCTTTAAGCAGAAAAAAAACACAAGGGCGTGCAGACCTGGCAAAAAAGCCACAGTGAGAAATCTACCCTCTGAAACCGACGAAGATGGACAACAGAGGCTAGCTCAGGTGGCAATTTTTAAGGAAAAATAAAAGGAAGTGCGTGGAGACCTGGGGAAAAAGCAACACGGAGAAATCTACCCTCTAGAACTGAGAAAGAAGCGCAACAGAGGCTAGCTCAGGTGGCAATCTTTAAGCAAAAAAAATAAGATAAAAAAATACAATGGCGAGGAGACCCGGTGAAAAAGCAACCCTGAAAAAGGTACCCTCTGAAACTGAGGAAGCAGGGCAACAGTGCCTAGCTCAGGTGACAATCTTTAAGCAAAAGAAACACACAAGGGCGTGGGGAGCTGGCGAAAAGGCAACACTGAGAAATCCACCCTCTGAAACGGACGAAGATGGGCAACAGAGGCTAGCTCAGGTGGCAATCTTTAAGCAAAAGAAACACACAAGGGCGTGGAGACCTGGGGAAAAAGCAACACGGAGAAATCCACCCTCTGAAACTGAGGAACATGGGCAAGAGAGGCTACCTCAGGTGGCAATCCTTAAGCAAAAACAAAGCACAAAGGCGTGGAGCCCTGGGGACAAAGCAACCCTGAAATATCTACCCTCTGAAACTGAGGAACATGGGCAAGAGAGGCTAGCTCAGGTGGCAATCGTTAAGCAAAAACAAAACACAAAGGCGTGGAGACCTGGGGAAAAAGCAACCCTGAAATATCTACCCTCTGAAACTGAGGAAGATGGGCAAGAGAGGCTGGCTTCAGGTGGCAATCTTTAAGCAAAAGAAACACACAAGGGCGTGGAGGCCTGGGGAAAAAGCAACACGGAGAAATCCACCCTCTGAAACTGAGGGACATGGGCAAAAGAAGCTAGCTCAGGTTGCAACCTTTAAGCAGAAAAAAAACACAAGGGCGTGCAGACCTGGCAAAAAAGCCACAGTGAGAAATCTACCCTCTGAACCCGACGAAGATGGACAACAGAGGCTAGCTCAGGTGGCAATTTTTAAGGAAAAATAAAAGGAAGTGCGTGGAGACCTGGGGAAAAAGCAACACGGAGAAATCTACCCTCTAGAACTGAGAAAGAAGCGCAACAGAGGCTAGCTCAGGTGGCAATCTTTAAGCAAAAAAAATAAGATAAAAAAATACAATGGCGAGGAGACCCGGTGAAAAAGCAACCCTGAAAAAGGTACCCTCTGAAACTGAGGAAGCAGGGCAACAGTGCCTAGCTCAGGTGACAATCTTTAAGCAAAAGAAACACACAAGGGCGTGGGGAGCTGGCGAAAAGGCAACACTGAGAAATCCACCCTCTGAAACGGACGAAGATGGGCAACAGAGGCTAGCTCAGGTGGCAATCTTTAAGCAAAAGAAACACACAAGGGCGTGGAGACCTGGGGAAAAAGCAACACGGAGAAATCCACCCTCTGAAACTGAGGAAGATGGGCAAGAGAGGCTACCTCAGGTGGCAATCCTTAAGCAAAAACAAAGCACAAAGGCGTGGAGCCCTGGGGACAAAGCAACCCTGAAATATCTACCCTCTGAAACTGAGGAACATGGGCAAGAGAGGCTAGCTCAGGTGGCACTCGTTAAGCAAAAACAAAACACAAAGGCGTGGAGACCTGGGGAAAAAGCAACCCTGAAATATCTACCCTCTGAAACTGAGGAAGATGGGCAAGAGAGGCTGGCTTCAGGTGGCAAACGTTAAGCAAAAGAAACACACAAGGGCGTGGAGACCTGGGGAAACAGCAACACGGAGATATCGACCCTCTGAAACTCAGGAAGATGGGCAAGAGAGGCTAGCTCAGGTGGCAATCGTTAAGCAAAAACAAAACCCAAAGGCGTGGAGACCTGGGGAAAAAGCAACCCTGAAATATCTACCCTCTGAAACTGAGGAAGATGGGCAAGAGAGGCTGGCTTCAGGTGGCAATCTTTAAGCAAAAGAAACACACAAGGGCGTGGGGAGCTGGGGAAAAGGCAACACTGAGAAATCCACCCTCTGAAACGGACGAAGATGGGCAACAGAGGCTAGCTCAGGTGGCAATCGTTAAGCAAAAGAAACACACAAGGGCGTGGAGGCCTGGGGAAAAAGCAACACG
Organism: Equus asinus; assembly: GCF_041296235.1. Taxonomy (NCBI): domain Eukaryota; kingdom Metazoa; phylum Chordata; class Mammalia; order Perissodactyla; family Equidae; genus Equus; species Equus asinus. Next base: position 840,902 of record NW_027224844.1, read on the forward strand.
GAGAAATCCACCCTCTGAAACTGAGGGACATGGGCAAAAGAAGCTAGCTCAGGTTGCAACCTTTAAGCAGAAAAAAAACACAAGGGCGTGCAGACCTGGCAAAAAAGCCACAGTGAGAAATCTACCCTCTGAAACCGACGAAGATGGACAACAGAGGCTAGCTCAGGTGGCAATTTTTAAGGAAAAATAAAAGGAAGTGCGTGGAGACCTGGGGAAAAAGCAACACGGAGAAATCTACCCTCTAGAACTGAGAAAGAAGCGCAACAGAGGCTAGCTCAGGTGGCAATCTTTAAGCAAAAAAAATAAGATAAAAAAATACAATGGCGAGGAGACCCGGTGAAAAAGCAACCCTGAAAAAGGTACCCTCTGAAACTGAGGAAGCAGGGCAACAGTGCCTAGCTCAGGTGACAATCTTTAAGCAAAAGAAACACACAAGGGCGTGGGGAGCTGGCGAAAAGGCAACACTGAGAAATCCACCCTCTGAAACGGACGAAGATGGGCAACAGAGGCTAGCTCAGGTGGCAATCTTTAAGCAAAAGAAACACACAAGGGCGTGGAGACCTGGGGAAAAAGCAACACGGAGAAATCCACCCTCTGAAACTGAGGAAGATGGGCAAGAGAGGCTACCTCAGGTGGCAATCCTTAAGCAAAAACAAAGCACAAAGGCGTGGAGCCCTGGGGACAAAGCAACCCTGAAATATCTACCCTCTGAAACTGAGGAACATGGGCAAGAGAGGCTAGCTCAGGTGGCAATCGTTAAGCAAAAACAAAACACAAAGGCGTGGAGACCTGGGGAAAAAGCAACCCTGAAATATCTACCCTCTGAAACTGAGGAAGATGGGCAAGAGAGGCTGGCTTCAGGTGGCAATCTTTAAGCAAAAGAAACACACAAGGGCGTGGAGGCCTGGGGAAAAAGCAACACGGAGAAATCCACCCTCTGAAACTGAGGGACATGGGCAAAAGAAGCTAGCTCAGGTTGCAACCTTTAAGCAGAAAAAAAACACAAGGGCGTGCAGACCTGGCAAAAAAGCCACAGTGAGAAATCTACCCTCTGAAACCGACGAAGATGGACAACAGAGGCTAGCTCAGGTGGCAATTTTTAAGGAAAAATAAAAGGAAGTGCGTGGAGACCTGGGGAAAAAGCAACACGGAGAAATCTACCCTCTAGAACTGAGAAAGAAGCGCAACAGAGGCTAGCTCAGGTGGCAATCTTTAAGCAAAAAAAATAAGATAAAAAAATACAATGGCGAGGAGACCCGGTGAAAAAGCAACCCTGAAAAAGGTACCCTCTGAAACTGAGGAAGCAGGGCAACAGTGCCTAGCTCAGGTGACAATCTTTAAGCAAAAGAAACACACAAGGGCGTGGGGAGCTGGCGAAAAGGCAACACTGAGAAATCCACCCTCTGAAACGGACGAAGATGGGCAACAGAGGCTAGCTCAGGTGGCAATCGTTAAGCAAAAGAAACACACAAGGGCGTGGAGACCTGGGGAAAAAGCAACACGGAGAAATCCACCCTCTGAAACTGAGGAAGATGGGCAAGAGAGGCTACCTCAGGTGGCAATCCTTAAGCAAAAACAAAGCACAAAGGCGTGGAGCCCTGGGGACAAAGCAACCCTGAAATATCTACCCTCTGAAACTGAGGAACATGGGCAAGAGAGGCTAGCTCAGGTGGCAATCGTTAAGCAAAAACAAAACACAAAGGCGTGGAGACCTGGGGAAAAAGCAACCCTGAAATATCTACCCTCTGAAACTGAGGAAGATGGGCAAGAGAGGCTGGCTTCAGGTGGCAATCTTTAAGCAAAAGAAACACACAAGGGCGTGGAGGCCTGGGGAAAAAGCAACACGGAGAAATCCACCCTCTGAAACTGAGGGACATGGGCAAAAGAAGCTAGCTCAGGTTGCAACCTTTAAGCAGAAAAAAAACACAAGGGCGTGCAGACCTGGCAAAAAAGCCACAGTGAGAAATCTACCCTCTGAAACCGACGAAGATGGACAACAGAGGCTAGCTCAGGTGGCAATTTTTAAGGAAAAATAAAAGGAAGTGCGTGGAGACCTGGGGAAAAAGCAACACGGAGAAATCTACCCTCTAGAACTGAGAAAGAAGCGCAACAGAGGCTAGCTCAGGTGGCAATCTTTAAGCAAAAAAAATAAGATAAAAAAATACAATGGCGAGGAGACCCGGTGAAAAAGCAACCCTGAAAAAGGTACCCTCTGAAACTGAGGAAGCAGGGCAACAGTGCCTAGCTCAGGTGACAATCTTTAAGCAAAAGAAACACACAAGGGCGTGGGGAGCTGGCGAAAAGGCAACACTGAGAAATCCACCCTCTGAAACGGACGAAGATGGGCAACAGAGGCTAGCTCAGGTGGCAATCGTTAAGCAAAAGAAACACACAAGGGCGTGGAGACCTGGGGAAAAAGCAACACGGAGAAATCCACCCTCTGAAACTGAGGAAGATGGGCAAGAGAGGCTACCTCAGGTGGCAATCCTTAAGCAAAAACAAAGCACAAAGGCGTGGAGCCCTGGGGACAAAGCAACCCTGAAATATCTACCCTCTGAAACTGAGGAACATGGGCAAGAGAGGCTAGCTCAGGTGGCAATCGTTAAGCAAAAACAAAACACAAAGGCGTGGAGACCTGGGGAAAAAGCAACCCTGAAATATCTACCCTCTGAAACTGAGGAAGATGGGCAAGAGAGGCTGGCTTCAGGTGGCAATCTTTAAGCAAAAGAAACACACAAGGGCGTGGAGGCCTGGGGAAAAAGCAACACGGAGAAATCCACCCTCTGAAACTGAGGGACATGGGCAAAAGAAGCTAGCTCAGGTTGCAACCTTTAAGCAGAAAAAAAACACAAGGGCGTGCAGACCTGGCAAAAAAGCAACAGTGAGAAATCTACCCTCTGAAACCGACGAAGATGGACAACAGAGGCTAGCTCAGGTGGCAATTTTTAAGGAAAAATAAAAGGAAGTGCGTGGAGACCTGGGGAAAAAGCAACACGGAGAAATCCACCCTCTGAAACTGAGGAAGATGGGCAAGAGAGGCTACCTCAGGTGGCAATCCTTAAGCAAAAACAAAGCACGAAGGCGTGGAGCCCTGGGGACAAAGCAACCCTGAAATATCTACCCTCTGAAACTGAGGAACATGGACAAGAGAGGCTAGCTCAGGTGGCAATCGTTAAGCAAAAACAAAACACAAAGGCTTGGAGACCTGGGGAAAAAGCAACCCTGAAATATCTACCCTCTGAAACTGAGGAAGATGGGCAAGAGAGGCTGGCTTCAGGTGGCAAACGTTAAGCAAAAGAAACACACAAGGGCGTGGAGACCTGGGGAAAAAGCAACACGGAGATATCGACCCTCTGAAACTCAGGAAGATGGGCAAGAGAGGCTAGCTCAGGTGGCAATCGTTAAGCAAAAACAAAACCCAAAGGCGTGGAGACCTGGGGAAAAAGCAACCCTGAAATATCTACCCTCTGAAACTGAGGAAGATGGGCAAGAGAGGCTGGCTTCAGGTGGCAATCTTTAAGCAAAAGAAACACACAAGGGCGTGGGGAGCTGGGGAAAAGGCAACACTGAGAAATCCACCCTCTGAAACGGACGAAGATGGGCAACAGAGGCTAGCTCAGGTGGCAATCCTTAAGCAAAAGAAACACACAAGGGCGTGGAGGCCTGGGGAAAAAGCAACACGGAGAAATCCACCCTCTGAAACTGAGGGACATGGGCAAAAGAAGCTAGCTCAGGTTGCAACCTTTAAGCAGAAAAAAAACACAAGGGCGTGCAGACCTGGCAAAAAAGCAACAGTGAGAAATCTACCCTCTGAAACCGACGAAGATGGACAACAGAGGCTAGCTCAGGTGGCAATTTTTAAGGAAAAATAAAAGGAAGTGCGTGGAGACCTGGGGAAAAAGCAACACGGAGAAATCTACCCTCTAGAACTGAGAAAGAAACGCAACAGAGGCTAGCTCAGGTGGCAATCTTTAAGCAAAAAAAATAAGATAAAAAAATACAATGGCGAGGAGACCCGGTCAAAAAGCAACCCTGAAAAAGGTACCCTCTGAAACTGAGGAAGCAGGGCAACAGTGCCTAGCTCAGGTGACAATCTTTAAGCAAAAGAAACACACAAGGGCGTGGGGAGCTGGCGAAAAGGCAACACTGAGAAATCCACCCTCTGAAACGGACGAAGATGGGCAACAGAGGCTAGCTCAGGTGGCAATCTTTAAGCAAAAGAAACACACAAGGGCGTGGAGACCTGGGGAAAAAGCAACACGGAGAAATCCACCCTCTGAAACTGAGGAAGATGGGCAAGAGAGGCTACCTCAGGTGGCAATCCTTAAGCAAAAACAAAGCACAAAGGCGTGGAGCCCTGGGGACAAAGCAACCCTGAAATATCTACCCTCTGAAACTGAGGAACATGGGCAAGAGAGGCTAGCTCAGGTGGCACTCGTTAAGCAAAAACAAAACACAAAGGCGTGGAGACCTGGGGAAAAAGCAACCCTGAAATATCTACCCTCTGAAACTGAGGAAGATGGGCAAGAGAGGCTGGCTTCAGGTGGCAAACGTTAAGCAAAAGAAACACACAAGGGCGTGGAGACCTGGGGAAACAGCAACACGGAGATATCGACCCTCTGAAACTCAGGAAGATGGGCAAGAGAGGCTAGCTCAGGTGGCAATCGTTAAGCAAAAACAAAACCCAAAGGCGTGGAGACCTGGGGAAAAAGCAACCCTGAAATATCTACCCTCTGAAACTGAGGAAGATGGGCAAGAGAGGCTGGCTTCAGGTGGCAATCTTTAAGCAAAAGAAACACACAAGGGCGTGGGGAGCTGGGGAAAAGGCAACACTGAGAAATCCACCCTCTGAAACGGACGAAGATGGGCAACAGAGGCTAGCTCAGGTGGCAATCGTTAAGCAAAAGAAACACACAAGGGCGTGGAGGCCTGGGGAAAAAGCAACACGGAGAAATCCACCCTCTGAAACTGAGGGACATGGGCAAAAGAAGCTAGCTCAGGTTGCAACCTTTAAGCAGAAAAAAAACACAAGGGCGTGCAGACCTGGCAAAAAAGCAACAGTGAGAAATCTACCCTCTGAAACCGACGAAGATGGACAACAGAGGCTAGCTCAGGTGGCAATTTTTAAGGAAAAATAAAAGGAAGTGCGTGGAGACCTGGGGAAAAAGCAACACGGAGAAATCTACCCTCTAGAACTGAGAAAGAAGCGCAACAGAGGCTAGCTCAGGTGGCAATCTTTAAGCAAAAAAAATAAGATAAAAAAATACAATGGCGAGGAGACCCGGTGAAAAAGCAACCCTGAAAAAGGTACCCTCTGAAACTGAGGAAGCAGGGCAACAGTGCCTAGCTCAGGTGACAATCTTTAAGCAAAAGAAACACACAAGGGCGTGGGGAGCTGGCGAAAAGGCAACACTGAGAAATCCACCCTCTGAAACGGACGAAGATGGGCAACAGAGGCTAGCTCAGGTGGCAATCGTTAAGCAAAAGAAACACACAAGGGCGTGGAGACCTGGGGAAAAAGCAACACGGAGAAATCCACCCTCTGAAACTGAGGAAGATGGGCAAGAGAGGCTACCTCAGGTGGCAATCCTTAAGCAAAAACAAAGCACAAAGGCGTGGAGCCCTGGGGACAAAGCAACCCTGAAATATCTACCCTCTGAAACTGAGGAACATGGGCAAGAGAGGCTGGCTTCAGGTGGCAATCTTTAAGCAAAAGAAACACACAAGGGCGTGGGGAGCTGGGGAAAAGGCAACACTGAGAAATCCACCCTATGAAACGGACGAAGATGGGCAACAGAGGCTAGCTCAGGTGGCAATCCTTAAGCAAAAGAAACACACAAGGGCGTGGAGGCCTGGGGAAAAAGCAACACGGAGAAATCCACCCTCTGAAACTGAGGGACATGGGCAAAAGAAGCTAGCTCAGGTTGCAACCTTTAAGCAGAAAAAAAACACAAGGGCGTGCAGACCTGGCAAAAAAGCAACAGTGAGAAATCTACCCTCTGAAACCGACGAAGATGGACAACAGAGGCTAGCTCAGGTGGCAATTTTTAAGGAAAAATAAAAGGAAGTGCGTGGAGACCTGGGGAAAAAGCAACACGGAGAAATCTACCCTCTAGAACTGAGAAAGAAGCGCAACAGAGGCTAGCTCAGGTGGCAATCTTTAAGCAAAAAAAATAAGATAAAAAAATACAATGGCGAGGAGACCCGGTGAAAAAGCAACCCTGAAAAAGGTACCCTCTGAAACTGAGGAAGCAGGGCAACAGTGCCTAGCTCAGGTGACAATCTTTAAGCAAAAGAAACACACAAGGGCGTGGGGAGCTGGCGAAAAGGCAACACTGAGAAATCCACCCTCTGAAACGGACGAAGATGGGCAACAGAGGCTAGCTCAGGTGGCAATCTTTAAGCAAAAGAAACACACAAGGGCGTGGAGACCTGGGGAAAAAGCAACACGGAGAAATCCACCCTCTGAAACTGAGGAAGATGGGCAAGAGAGGCTACCTCAGGTGGCAATCCTTAAGCAAAAACAAAGCACAAAGGCGTGGAGCCCTGGGGACAAAGCAACCCTGAAATATCTACCCTCTGAAACTGAGGAACATGGGCAAGAGAGGCTAGCTCAGGTGGCACTCGTTAAGCAAAAACAAAACACAAAGGCGTGGAGACCTGGGGAAAAAGCAACCCTGAAATATCTACCCTCTGAAACTGAGGAAGATGGGCAAGAGAGGCTGGCTTCAGGTGGCAAACGTTAAGCAAAAGAAACACACAAGGGCGTGGAGACCTGGGGAAACAGCAACACGGAGATATCGACCCTCTGAAACTCAGGAAGATGGGCAAGAGAGGCTAGCTCAGGTGGCAATCGTTAAGCAAAAACAAAACCCAAAGGCGTGGAGACCTGGGGAAAAAGCAACCCTGAAATATCTACCCTCTGAAACTGAGGAAGATGGGCAAGAGAGGCTGGCTTCAGGTGGCAATCTTTAAGCAAAAGAAACACACAAGGGCGTGGGGAGCTGGGGAAAAGGCAACACTGAGAAATCCACCCTCTGAAACGGACGAAGATGGGCAACAGAGGCTAGCTCAGGTGGCAATCGTTAAGCAAAAGAAACACACAAGGGCGTGGAGGCCTGGGGAAAAAGCAACACGGAGAAATCCACCCTCTGAAACTGAGGGACATGGGCAAAAGAAGCTAGCTCAGGTTGCAACCTTTAAGCAGAAAAAAAACACAAGGGCGTGCAGACCTGGCAAAAAAGCCACAGTGAGAAATCTACCCTCTGAAACCGACGAAGATGGACAACAGAGGCTAGCTCAGGTGGCAATTTTTAAGGAAAAATAAAAGGAAGTGCGTGGAGACCTGGGGAAAAAGCAACACGGAGAAATCTACCCTCTAGAACTGAGAAAGAAACGCAACAGAGGCTAGCTCAGGTGGCAATCTTTAAGCAAAAATAATAAGATAAAAAAATACAATGGCGAGGAGACCCGGTCAAAAAGCAACCCTGAAAAAGGTACCCTCTGAAACTGAGGAAGCAGGGCAACAGTGCCTAGCTCAGGTGACAATCTTTAAGCAAAAGAAACACACAAGGGCGTGGGGAGCTGGCGAAAAGGCAACACTGAGAAATCCACCCTCTGAAACGGACGAAGATGGGCAACAGAGGCTAGCTCAGGTGGCAATCTTTAAGCAAAAGAAACACACAAGGGCGTGGAGACCTGGGGAAAAAGCAACACGGAGAAATCCACCCTCTGAAACTGAGGAAGATGGGCAAGAGAGGCTACCTCAGGTGGCAATCCTTAAGCAAAAACAAAGCACAAAGGCGTGGAGCCCTGGGGACAAAGCAACCCTGAAATATCTACCCTCTGAAACTGAGGAACATGGGCAAGAGAGGCTAGCTCAGGTGGCAATCGTTAAGCAAAAACAAAACACAAAGGCGTGGAGACCTGGGGAAAAAGCAACCCTGAAATATCTACCCTCTGAAACTGAGGAAGATGGGCAAGAGAGGCTGGCTTCAGGTGGCAATCTTTAAGCAAAAGAAACACACAAGGGCGTGGAGGCCTGGGGAAAAAGCAACACGGAGAAATCCACCCTCTGAAACTGAGGGACATGGGCAAAAGAAGCTAGCTCAGGTTGCAACCTTTAAGCAGAAAAAAAACACAAGGGCGTGCAGACCTGGCAAAAAAGCAACAGTGAGAAATCTACCCTCTGAAACCGACGAAGATGGACAACAGAGGCTAGCTCAGGTGGCAATTTTTAAGGAAAAATAAAAGGAAGTGCGTGGAGACCTGGGGAAAAAGCAACACGGAGAAATCTACCCTCTAGAACTGAGAAAGAAGCGCAACAGAGGCTAGCTCAGGTGGCAATCTTTAAGCAAAAAAAATAAGATAAAAAAATACAATGGCGAGGAGACCCGGTGAAAAAGCAACCCTGAAAAAGGTACCCTCTGAAACTGAGGAAGCAGGGCAACAGTGCCTAGCTCAGGTGACAATCTTTAAGCAAAAGAAACACACAAGGGCGTGGGGAGCTGGCGAAAAGGCAACACTGAGAAATCCACCCTCTGAAACGGACGAAGATGGGCAACAGAGGCTAGCTCAGGTGGCAATCGTTAAGCAAAAGAAACACACAAGGGCGTGGAGACCTGGGGAAAAAGCAACACGGAGAAATCCACCCTCTGAAACTGAGGAAGATGGGCAAGAGAGGCTACCTCAGGTGGCAATCCTTAAGCAAAAACAAAGCACAAAGGCGTGGAGCCCTGGGGACAAAGCAACCCTGAAATATCTACCCTCTGAAACTGAGGAACATGGGCAAGAGAGGCTAGCTCAGGTGGCAATCGTTAAGCAAAAACAAAACACAAAGGCGTGGAGACCTGGGGAAAAAGCAACCCTGAAATATCTACCCTCTGAAACTGAGGAAGATGGGCAAGAGAGGCTGGCTTCAGGTGGCAATCTTTAAGCAAAAGAAACACACAAGGGCGTGGAGGCCTGGGGAAAAAGCAACACGGAGAAATCCACCCTCTGAAACTGAGGGACATGGGCAAAAGAAGCTAGCTCAGGTTGCAACCTTTAAGCAGAAAAAAAACACAAGGGCGTGCAGACCTGGCAAAAAAGCAACAGTGAGAAATCTACCCTCTGAAACCGACGAAGATGGACAACAGAGGCTAGCTCAGGTGGCAATTTTTAAGGAAAAATAAAAGGAAGTGCGTGGAGACCTGGGGAAAAAGCAACACGGAGAAATCTACCCTCTAGAACTGAGAAAGAAGCGCAACAGAGGCTAGCTCAGGTGGCAATCTTTAAGCAAAAAAAATAAGATAAAAAAATACAATGGCGAGGAGACCCGGTGAAAAAGCAACCCTGAAAAAGGTACCCTCTGAAACTGAGGAAGCAGGGCAACAGTGCCTAGCTCAGGTGACAATCTTTAAGCAAAAGAAACACACAAGGGCGTGGGGAGCTGGCGAAAAGGCAACACTGAGAAATCCACCCTCTGAAACGGACGAAGATGGGCAACAGAGGCTAGCTCAGGTGGCAATCTTTAAGCAAAAGAAACACACAAGGGCGTGGAGACCTGGGGAAAAAGTAACACGGAGAAATCCACCCTCTGAAACTGAGGAAGATGGGCAAGAGAGGCTACCTCAGGTGGCAATCCTTAAGCAAAAACAAAGCACAAAGGCGTGGAGCCCTGGGGACAAAGCAACCCTGAAATATCTACCCTCTGAAACTGAGGAACATGGGCAAGAGAGGCTAGCTCAGGTGGCAATCGTTAAGCAAAAACAAAACACAAAGGCGTGGAGACCTGGGGAAAAAGCAACCCTGAAATATCTACCCTCTGAAACTGAGGAAGATGGGCAAGAGAGGCTGGCTTCAGGTGGCAAACGTTAAGCAAAAGAAACACACAAGGGCGTGGAGACCTGGGGAAACAGCAACACGGAGATATCGACCCTCTGAAACTCAGGAAGATGGGCAAGAGAGGCTAGCTCAGGTGGCAATCGTTAAGCAAAAACAAAACCCAAAGGCGTGGAGACCTGGGGAAAAAGCAACCCTGAAATATCTACCCTCTGAAACTGAGGAAGATGGGCAAGAGAGGCTGGCTTCAGGTGGCAATCTTTAAGCAAAAGAAACACACAAGGGCGTGGGGAGCTGGGGAAAAGGCAACACTGAGAAATCCACCCTCTGAAGCGGACGAAGATGGGCAACAGAGGCTAGCTCAGGTGGCAATCGTTAAGCAAAAGAAACACACAAGGGCGTGGAGGCCTGGGGAAAAAGCAACACGGAGAAATCCACCCTCTGAAACTGAGGGACATGGGCAAAAGAAGCTAGCTCAGGTTGCAACCTTTAAGCAGAAAAAAAACACAAGGGCGTGCAGACCTGGCAAAAAAGCAACAGTGAGAAATCTACCCTCTGAAACCGACGAAGATGGACAACAGAGGCTAGCTCAGGTGGCAATTTTTAAGGAAAAATAAAAGGAAGTGCGTGGAGACCTGGGGAAAAAGCAACACGGAGAAATCTACCCTCTAGAACTGAGAAAGAAGCGCAACAGAGGCTAGCTCAGGTGGCAATCTTTAAGCAAAAAAAATAAGATAAAAAAATACAATGGCGAGGAGACCCGGTGAAAAAGCAACCCTGAAAAAGGTACCCTCTGAAACTGAGGAAGCAGGGCAACAGTGCCTAGCTCAGGTGACAATCTTTAAGCAAAATAAACACACAAGGGCGTGGGGAGCTGGCGAAAAGGCAACACTGAGAAATCCACCCTCTGAAACGGACGAAGATGGGCAACAGAGGCTAGCTCAGGTGGCAATCTTTAAGCAAAAGAAACACACAAGGGCGTGGAGACCTGGGGAAAAAGCAACACGGAGAAATCCACCCTCTGAAACTGAGGAAGATGGGCAAGAGAGGCTACCTCAGGTGGCAATCCTTAAGCAAAAACAAAGCACAAAGGCGTGGAGCCCTGGGGACAAAGCAACCCTGAAATATCTACCCTCTGAAACTGAGGAACATGGGCAAGAGAGGCTAGCTCAGGTGGCACTCGTTAAGCAAAAACAAAACACAAAGGCGTGGAGACCTGGGGAAAAAGCAACCCTGAAATATCTACCCTCTGAAACTGAGGAAGATGGGCAAGAGAGGCTGGCTTCAGGTGGCAAACGTTAAGCAAAAGAAACACACAAGGGCGTGGAGACCTGGGGAAACAGCAACACGGAGATATCGACCCTCTGAAACTCAGGAAGATGGGCAAGAGAGGCTAGCTCAGGTGGCAATCGTTAAGCAAAAACAAAACCCAAAGGCGTGGAGACCTGGGGAAAAAGCAACCCTGAAATATCTACCCTCTGAAACTGAGGAAGATGGGCAAGAGAGGCTGGCTTCAGGTGGCAATCTTTAAGCAAAAGAAACACACAAGGGCGTGGGGAGCTGGGGAAAAGGCAACACTGAGAAATCCACCCTCTGAAACGGACGAAGATGGGCAACAGAGGCTAGCTCAGGTGGCAATCGTTAAGCAAAAGAAACACACAAGGGCGTGGAGGCCTGGGGAAAAAGCAACACGGAGAAATCCACCCTCTGAAACTGAGGGACATGGGCAAAAGAAGCTAGCTCAGGTTGCAACCTTTATGCAGAAAAAAAACACAAGGGCGTGCAGACCTGGCAAAAAAGCAACAGTGAGAAATCTACCCTCTGAAACCGACGAAGATGGACAACAGAGGCTAGCTCAGGTGGCAATTTTTAAGGAAAAATAAAAGGAAGTGCGTGGAGACCTGGGGAAAAAGCAACACGGAGAAATCTACCCTCTAGAACTGAGAAAGAAGCGCAACAGAGGCTAGCTCAGGTGGCAATCTTTAAGCAAAAAAAATAAAATAAAAAAATACAATGGCGAGGAGACCCGGTGAAAAAGCAACCCTGAAAAAGGTACCCTCTGAAACTGAGGAAGCAGGGCAACAGTGCCTAGCTCAGGTGACAATCTTTAAGCAAAAGAAACACACAAGGGCGTGGGGAGCTGGCGAAAAGGCAACACTGAGAAATCCACCCTCTGAAACGGACGAAGATGGGCAACAGAGGCTAGCTCAGGTGGCAATCTTTAAGCAAAAGAAACACACAAGGGCGTGGAGACCTGGGGAAAAAGCAACACGGAGAAATCCACCCTCTGAAACTGAGGAAGATGGGCAAGAGAGGCTACCTCAGGTGGCAATCCTTAAGCAAAAACAAAGCACAAAGGCGTGGAGCCCTGGGGACAAAGCAACCCTGAAATATCTACCCTCTGAAACTGAGGAACATGGGCAAGAGAGGCTAGCTCAGGTGGCAATCGTTAAGCAAAAACAAAACACAAAGGCGTGGAGACCTGGGGAAAAAGCAACCCTGAAATATCTACCCTCTGAAACTGAGGAAGATGGGCAAGAGAGGCTGGCTTCAGGTGGCAAACGTTAAGCAAAAGAAACACACAAGGGCGTGGAGACCTGGGGAAACAGCAACACGGAGATATCGACCCTCTGAAACTCAGGAAGATGGGCAAGAGAGGCTAGCTCAGGTGGCAATCGTTAAGCAAAAACAAAACCCAAAGGCGTGGAGACCTGGGGAAAAAGCAACCCTGAAATATCTACCCTCTGAAACTGAGGAACATGGGCAAGAGAGGCTGGCTTCAGGTGGCAATCTTTAAGCAAAAGAAACACACAAGGGCGTGGGGAGCTGGGGAAAAGGCAACACTGAGAAATCCACCCTCTGAAACGGACGAAGATGGGCAACAGAGGCTAGCTCAGGTGGCAATCGTTAAGCAAAAGAAACACACAAGGGCGTGGAGGCCTGGGTAAAAAGCAACACGGAGAAATCCACCCTCTGAAACTGAGGGACATGGGCAAAAGAAGCTAGCTCAGGTTGCAACCTTTAAGCAGAAAAAAAACACAAGGGCGTGCAGACCTGGCAAAAAAGCCACAGTGAGAAATCTACCCTCTGAAACCGACGAAGATGGACAACAGAGGCTAGCTCAGGTGGCAATTTTTAAGGAAAAATAAAAGGAAGTGCGTGGAGACCTGGGGAAAAAGCAACACGGAGAAATCTACCCTCTAGAACTGAGAAAGAAGCGCAACAGAGGCTAGCTCAGGTGGCAATCTTTAAGCAAAAAAAATAAGATAAAAAAATACAATGGCGAGGAGACCCGGTGAAAAAGCAACCCTGAAAAATGTACCCTCTGAAACTGAGGAAGCAGGGCAACAGTGCCTAGCTCAGGTGACAATCTTTAAGCAAAAGAAACACACAAGGGCGTGGGGAGCTGGCGAAAAGGCAACACTGAGAAATCCACCCTCTGAAACGGACGAAGATGGGCAACAGAGGCTAGCTCAGGTGGCAATCTTTAAGCAAAAGAAACACATAAGGGCGTGGAGAACTGGGGAAAAAGCAACACGGAGAAATCCACCCTCTGAAACTGAGGAAGATGGGCAAGAGAGGCTACCTCAGGTGGCAATCGTTAAGCAAAAACAAAGCACAAAGGCGTGGAGCCCTGGGGACAAAGCAACCCTGAAATATCTACCCTCTGAAACTGAGGAACATGGGCAAGAGAGGCTAGCTCAGGTGGCAATCGTTAAGCAAAAACAAAACACAAAGGCGTGGAGACCTGGGGAAAAAGCAACCCTGAAATATCTACCCTCTGAAACTGAGGAAGATGGGCAAGAGAGGCTGGCTTCAGGTGGCAATCTTTAAGCAAAAGAAACACACAAGGGCGTGGAGGCCTGGGGAAAAAGCAACACGGAGAAATCCACCCTCTGAAACTGAGGGACATGGGCAAAAGAAGCTAGCTCAGGTTGCAACCTTTAAGCAGAAAAAAAACACAAGGGCGTGCAGACCTGGCAAAAAAGCCACAGTGAGAAATCTACCCTCTGAAACCGACGAAGATGGACAACAGAGGCTAGCTCAGGTGGCAATTTTTAAGGAAAAATAAAAGGAAGTGCGTGGAGACCTGGGGAAAAAGCAACACGGAGAAATCTACCCTCTAGAACTGAGAAAGAAGCGCAACAGAGGCTAGCTCAGGTGGCAATCTTTAAGCAAAAAAAATAAGATAAAAAAATACAATGGCGAGGAGACCCGGTGAAAAAGCAACCCTGAAAAAGGTACCCTCTGAAACTGAGGAAGCAGGGCAACAGTGCCTAGCTCAGGTGACAATCTTTAAGCAAAAGAAACACACAAGGGCGTGGGGAGCTGGCGAAAAGGCAACACTGAGAAATCCACCCTCTGAAACGGACGAAGATGGGCAACAGAGGCTAGCTCAGGTGGCAATCTTTAAGCAAAAGAAACACACAAGGGCGTGGAGACCTGGGGAAAAAGCAACACGGAGAAATCCACCCTCTGAAACTGAGGAAGATGGGCAAGAGAGGCTACCTCAGGTGGCAATCCTTAAGCAAAAACAAAGCACAAAGGCGTGGAGCCCTGGGGACAAAGCAACCCTGAAATATCTACCCTCTGAAACTGAGGAACATGGGCAAGAGAGGCTAGCTCAGGTGGAAATCGTTAAGCAAAAACAAAACACAAAGGCGTGGAGACCTGGGGAAAAAGCAACCCTGAAATATCTACCCTCTGAAACTGAGGAAGATGGGCAAGAGAGGCTGGCTTCAGGTGGCAATCTTTAAGCAAAAGAAACACACAAGGGCGTGGAGGCCTGGGGAAAAAGCAACACGGAGAAATCCACCCTCTGAAACTGAGGGACATGGGCAAAAGAAGCTAGCTCAGGTTGCAACCTTTAAGCAGAAAAAAAACACAAGGGCGTGCAGACCTGGCAAAAAAGCAACAGTGAGAAATCTACCCTCTGAAACCGACGAAGATGGACAACAGAGGCTAGCTCAGGTGGCAATTTTTAAGGAAAAATAAAAGGAAGTGCGTGGAGACCTGGGGAAAAAGCAACACGGAGAAATCTACCCTCTAGAACTGAGAAAGAAGCGCAACAGAGGCTAGCTCAGGTGGCAATCTTTAAGCAAAAAAAATAAGATAAAAAAATACAATGGCGAGGAGACCCGGTCAAAAAGCAACCCTGAAAAAGGTACCCTCTGAAACTGAGGAAGCAGGGCAACAGTGCCTAGCTCAGGTGACAATCTTTAAGCAAAAGAAACACACAAGGGCGTGGGGAGCTGGCGAAAAGGCAACACTGAGAAATCCACCCTCTGAAACGGACGAAGATGGGCAACAGAGGCTAGCTCAGGTGGCAATCTTTAAGCAAAAGAAACACACAAGGGCGTGGAGACCTGGGGAAAAAGCAACACGGAGAAATCCACCCTCTGAAACTGAGGAAGATGGGCAAGAGAGGCTACCTCAGGTGGCAATCCTTAAGCAAAAACAAAGCACAAAGGCGTGGAGCCCTGGGGACAAAGCAAACCTGAAATATCTACCCTCTGAAACTGAGGAACATGGGCAAGAGAGGCTAGCTCAGGTGGCAATCGTTAAGCAAAAACAAAACACAAAGGCGTGGAGACCTGGGGAAAAAGCAACCCTGAAATATCTACCCTCTGAAACTGAGGAAGATGGGCAAGAGAGGCTGGCTTCAGGTGGCAATCTTTAAGCAAAAGAAACACACAAGGGCGTGGAGGCCTGGGGAAAAAGCAACACGGAGAAATCCACCCTCTGAAACTGAGGGACATGGGCAAAAGAAGCTAGCTCAGGTTGCAACCTTTAAGCAGAAAAAAAACACAAGGGCGTGCAGACCTGGCAAAAAAGCAACAGTGAGAAATCTACCCTCTGAAACCGACGAAGATGGACAACAGAGGCTAGCTCAGGTGGCAATTTTTAAGGAAAAATAAAAGGAAGTGCGTGGAGACCTGGGGAAAAAGCAACACGGAGAAATCTACCCTCTAGAACTGAGAAAGAAGCGCAACAGAGGCTAGCTCAGGTGGCAATCTTTAAGCAAAAAAAATAAGATAAAAAAATACAATGGCGAGGAGACCCGGTGAAAAAGCAACCCTGAAAAAGGTACCCTCTGAAACTGAGGAAGCAGGGCAACAGTGCCTAGCTCAGGTGACAATCTTTAAGCAAAAGAAACACACAAGGGCGTGGGGAGCTGGCGAAAAGGCAACACTGAGAAATCCACCCTCTGAAACGGACGAAGATGGGCAACAGAGGCTAGCTCAGGTGGCAATCTTTAAGCAAAAGAAACACACAAGGGCGTGGAGACCTGGGGAAAAAGCAACACGGAGAAATCCACCCTCTGAAACTGAGGAAGATGGGCAAGAGAGGCTACCTCAGGTGGCAATCCTTAAGCAAAAACAAAGCACAAAGGCGTGGAGCCCTGGGGACAAAGCAACCCTGAAATATCTACCCTCTGAAACTGAGGAACATGGGCAAGAGAGGCTAGCTCAGGTGGCAATCGTTAAGCAAAAACAAAACACAAAGGCGTGGAGACCTGGGGAAAAAGCAACCCTGAAATATCTACCCTCTGAAACTGAGGAAGATGGGCAAGAGAGGCTGGCTTCAGGTGGCAAACGTTAAGCAAAAGAAACACACAAGGGCGTGGAGACCTGGGGAAACAGCAACACGGAGATATCGACCCTCTGAAACTCAGGAAGTTGGGCAAGAGAGGCTAGCTCAGGTGGCAATCGTTAAGCAAAAACAAAACCCAAAGGCGTGGAGACCTGGGGAAAAAGCAACCCTGAAATATCTACCCTCTGAAACTGAGGAAGATGGGCAAGAGAGGCTGGCTTCAGGTGGCAATCTTTAAGCAAAAGAAACACACAAGGGCGTGGGGAGCTGGGGAAAAGGCAACACTGAGAAATCCACCCTCTGAAACGGACGAAGATGGGCAACAGAGGCTAGCTCAGGTGGCAATCGTTAAGCAAAAGAAACACACAAGGGCGTGGAGGCCTGGGGAAAAAGCAACACGGAGAAATCCACCCTCTGAAACTGAGGGACATGGGCAAAAGAAGCTAGCTCAGGTTGCAACCTTTAAGCAGAAAAAAAACACAAGGGCGTGCAGACCTGGCAAAAAAGCCACAGTGAGAAATCTACCCTCTGAAACCGACGAAGATGGACAACAGAGGCTAGCTCAGGTGGCAATTTTTAAGGAAAAATAAAAGGAAGTGCGTGGAGACCTGGGGAAAAAGCAACACGGAGAAATCTACCCTCTAGAACTGAGAAAGAAGCGCAACAGAGGCTAGCTCAGGTGGCAATCTTTAAGCAAAAAAAATAAGATAAAAAAATACAATGGCGAGGAGACCCGGTGAAAAAGCAACCCTGAAAAAGGTACCCTCTGAAACTGAGGAAGCAGGGCAACAGTGCCTAGCTCAGGTGACAATCTTTAAGCAAAAGAAACACACAAGGGCGTGGGGAGCTGGCGAAAAGGCAACACTGAGAAATCCACCCTCTGAAACGGACGAAGATGGGCAACAGAGGCTAGCTCAGGTGGCAATCTTTAAGCAAAAGAAACACACAAGGGCGTGGAGACCTGGGGAAAAAGCAACACGGAGAAATCCACCCTCTGAAACTGAGGAAGATGGGCAAGAGAGGCTACCTCAGGTGGCAATCCTTAAGCAAAAACAAAACCCAAAGGCGTGGAGCCCTGGGGACAAAGCAACCCTGAAATATCTACCCTCTGAAACTGAGGAACATGGGCAAGAGAGGCTAGCTCAGGTGGCAATCGTTAAGCAAAAACAAAACACAAAGGCGTGGAGACCTGGGGAAAAAGCAACCCTGAAATATCTACCCTCTGAAACTGAGGAAGATGGGCAAGAGAGGCTGGCTTCAGGTGGCAATCTTTAAGCAAAAGAAACACACAAGGGCGTGGAGGCCTGGGGAAAAAGCAACACGGAGAAATCCACCCTCTGAAACTGAGGGACATGGGCAAAAGAAGCTAGCTCAGGTTGCAACCTTTAAGCAGAAAAAAAACACAAGGGCGTGCAGACCTGGCAAAAAAGCAACAGTGAGAAATCTACCCTCTGAAACCGACGAAGATGGACAACAGAGGCTAGCTCAGGTGGCAATTTTTAAGGAAAAATAAAAGGAAGTGCGTGGAGACCTGGGGAAAAAGCAACACGGAGAAATCTACCCTCTAGAACTGAGAAAGAAGCGCAACAGAGGCTAGCTCAGGTGGCAATCTTTAAGCAAAAAAAATAAGATAAAAAAATACAATGGCGAGGAGACCCGGTGAAAAAGCAACCCTGAAAAAGGTACCCTCTGAAACTGAGGAAGCAGGGCAACAGTGCCTAGCTCAGGTGACAATCTTTAAGCAAAAGAAACACACAAGGGCGTGGGGAGCTGGCGAAAAGGCAACACTGAGAAATCCACCCTCTGAAACGGACGAAGATGGGCAACAGAGGCTAGCTCAGGTGGCAATCTTTAAGCAAAAGAAACACACAAGGGCGTGGAGACCTGGGGAAAAAGCAACACGGAGAAATCCACCCTCTGAAACTGAGGAAGATGGGCAAGAGAGGCTACCTCAGGTGGCAATCCTTAAGCAAAAACAAAGCACAAAGGCGTGGAGCCCTGGGGACAAAGCAACCCTGAAATATCTACCCTCTGAAACTGAGGAACATGGGCAAGAGAGGCTAGCTCAGGTGGCAATCGTTAAGCAAAAACAAAACACAAAGGCGTGGAGACCTGGGGAAAAAGCAACCCTGAAATATCTACCCTCTGAAACTGAGGAAGATGGGCAAGAGAGGCTGGCTTCAGGTGGCAAACGTTAAGCAAAAGAAACACACAAGGGCGTGGAGACCTGGGGAAACAGCAACACGGAGATATCGACCCTCTGAAACTCAGGAAGTTGGGCAAGAGAGGCTAGCTCAGGTGGCAATCGTTAAGCAAAAACAAAACCCAAAGGCGTGGAGACCTGGGGAAAAAGCAACCCTGAAATATCTACCCTCTGAAACTGAGGAAGATGGGCAAGAGAGGCTGGCTTCAGGTGGCAATCTTTAAGCAAAAGAAACACACAAGGGCGTGGGGAGCTGGGGAAAAGGCAACACTGAGAAATCCACCCTCTGAAACGGACGAAGATGGGCAACAGAGGCTAGCTCAGGTGGCAATCGTTAAGCAAAAGAAACACACAAGGGCGTGGAGGCCTGGGGAAAAAGCAACACGGAGAAATCCACCCTCTGAAACTGAGGGACATGGGCAAAAGAAGCTAGCTCAGGTTGCAACCTTTAAGCAGAAAAAAAACACAAGGGCGTGCAGACCTGGCAAAAAAGCCACAGTGAGAAATCTACCCTCTGAAACCGACGAAGATGGACAACAGAGGCTAGCTCAGGTGGCAATTTTTAAGGAAAAATAAAAGGAAGTGCGTGGAGACCTGGGGAAAAAGCAACACGGAGAAATCTACCCTCTAGAACTGAGAAAGAAGCGCAACAGAGGCTAGCTCAGGTGGCAATCTTTAAGCAAAAAAAATAAGATAAAAAAATACAATGGCGAGGAGACCCGGTGAAAAAGCAACCCTGAAAAAGGTACCCTCTGAAACTGAGGAAGCAGGGAAACAGTGCCTAGCTCAGGTGACAATCTTTAAGCAAAAGAAACACACAAGGGCGTGGGGAGCTGGCGAAAAGGCAACACTGAGAAATCCACCCTCTGAAACGGACGAAGATGGGCAACAGAGGCTAGCTCAGGTGGCAATCTTTAAGCAAAAGAAACACACAAGGGCGTGGAGACCTGGGGAAAAAGCAACACGGAGAAATCCACCCTCTGAAACTGAGGAAGATGGGCAAGAGAGGCTACCTCAGGTGGCAATCCTTAAGCAAAAACAAAACCCAAAGGCGTGGAGCCCTGGGGACAAAGCAACCCTGAAATATCTACCCTCTGAAACTGAGGAACATGGGCAAGAGAGGCTAGCTCAGGTGGCAATCGTTAAGCAAAAACAAAACACAAAGGCGTGGAGACCTGGGGAAAAAGCAACCCTGAAATATCTACCCTCTGAAACTGAGGAAGATGGGCAAGAGAGGCTGGCTTCAGGTGGCAATCTTTAAGCAAAAGAAACACACAAGGGCGTGGAGGCCTGGGGAAAAAGCAACACGGAGAAATCCACCCTCTGAAACTGAGGGACATGGGCAAAAGAAGCTAGCTCAGGTTGCAACCTTTAAGCAGAAAAAAAACACAAGGGCGTGCAGACCTGGCAAAAAAGCAACAGTGAGAAATCTACCCTCTGAAACCGACGAAGATGGACAACAGAGGCTAGCTCAGGTGGCAATTTTTAAGGAAAAATAAAAGGAAGTGCGTGGAGACCTGGGGAAAAAGCAACACGGAGAAATCTACCCTCTAGAACTGAGAAAGAAGCGCAACAGAGGCTAGCTCAGGTGGCAATCTTTAAGCAAAAAAAATAAGATAAAAAAATACAATGGCGAGGAGACCCGGTGAAAAAGCAACCCTGAAAAAGGTACCCTCTGAAACTGAGGAAGCAGGGCAACAGTGCCTAGCTCAGGTGACAATCTTTAAGCAAAAGAAACACACAAGGGCGTGGGGAGCTGGCGAAAAGGCAACACTGAGAAATCCACCCTCTGAAACGGACGAAGATGGGCAACAGAGGCTAGCTCAGGTGGCAATCTTTAAGCAAAAGAAACACACAAGGGCGTGGAGACCTGGGGAAAAAGCAACACGGAGAAATCCACCCTCTGAAACTGAGGAAGATGGGCAAGAGAGGCTACCTCAGGTGGCAATCCTTAAGCAAAAACAAAGCACAAAGGCGTGGAGCCCTGGGGACAAAGCAACCCTGAAATATCTACCCTCTGAAACTGAGGAACATGGGCAAGAGAGGCTAGCTCAGGTGGCAATCGTTAAGCAAAAACAAAACACAAAGGCGTGGAGACCTGGGGAAAAAGCAACCCTGAAATATCTACCCTCTGAAACTGAGGAAGATGGGCAAGAGAGGCTGGCTTCAGGTGGCAAACGTTAAGCAAAAGAAACACACAAGGGCGTGGAGACCTGGGGAAACAGCAACACGGAGATATCGACCCTCTGAAACTCAGGAAGATGGGCAAGAGAGGCTAGCTCAGGTGGCAATCGTTAAGCAAAAACAAAACCCAAAGGCGTGGAGACCTGGGGAAAAAGCAACCCTGAAATATCTACCCTCTGAAACTGAGGAACATGGGCAAGAGAGGCTAGCTCAGGTGGCAATCGTTAAGCAAAAACAAAACCCAAAGGCGTGGAGACCTGGGGAAAAAGCAACCCTGAAATATCTACCCTCTGAAACTGAGGAAGATGGGCAAGAGAGGCTGGCTTCAGGTGGCAATCTTTAAGCAAAAGAAACACACAAGGGCGTGGAGGCCTGGGGAAAAAGCAACACGGAGAAATCCACCCTCTGAAACTGAGGGACATGGGCAAAAGAAGCTAGCTCAGGTTGCAACCTTTAAGCAGAAAAAAAACACAAGGGCGTGCAGACCTGGCAAAAAAGCAACAGTGAGAAATCTACCCTCTGAAACCGACGAAGATGGACAACAGAGGCTAGCTCAGGTGGCAATTTTTAAGGAAAAATAAAAGGAAGTGCGTGGAGACCTGGGGAAAAAGCAACACGGAGAAATCTACCCTCTAGAACTGAGAAAGAAGCGCAACAGAGGCTAGCTCAGGTGGCAATCTTTAAGCAAAAAAAATAAGATAAAAAAATACAATGGCGAGGAGACCCGGTGAAAAAGCAACCCTGAAAAAGGTACCCTCTGAAACTGAGGAAGCAGGGAAACAGTGCCTAGCTCAGGTGACAATCTTTAAGCAAAAGAAACACACAAGGGCGTGGGGAGCTGGCGAAAAGGCAACACTGAGAAATCCACCCTCTGAAACGGACGAAGATGGGCAACAGAGGCTAGCTCAGGTGGCAATCTTTAAGCAAAAGAAACACACAAGGGCGTGGAGACCTGGGGAAAAAGCAACACGGAGAAATCCACCCTCTGAAACTGAGGAAGATGGGCAAGAGAGGCTACCTCAGGTGGCAATCCTTAAGCAAAAACAAAACCCAAAGGCGTGGAGCCCTGGGGACAAAGCAACCCTGAAATATCTACCCTCTGAAACTGAGGAACATGGGCAAGAGAGGCTAGCTCAGGTGGCAATCGTTAAGCAAAAACAAAACACAAAGGCGTGGAGACCTGGGGAAAAAGCAACCCTGAAATATCTACCCTCTGAAACTGAGGAAGATGGGCAAGAGAGGCTGGCTTCAGGTGGCAATCTTTAAGCAAAAGAAACACACAAGGGCGTGGAGGCCTGGGGAAAAAGCAACACGGAGAAATCCACCCTCTGAAACTGAGGGACATGGGCAAAAGAAGCTAGCTCAGGTTGCAACCTTTAAGCAGAAAAAAAACACAAGGGCGTGCAGACCTGGCAAAAAAGCAACAGTGAGAAATCTACCCTCTGAAACCGACGAAGATGGACAACAGAGGCTAGCTCAGGTGGCAATTTTTAAGGAAAAATAAAAGGAAGTGCGTGGAGACCTGGGGAAAAAGCAACACGGAGAAATCTACCCTCTAGAACTGAGAAAGAAGCGCAACAGAGGCTAGCTCAGGTGGCAATCTTTAAGCAAAAAAAATAAGATAAAAAAATACAATGGCGAGGAGACCCGGTCAAAAAGCAACCCTGAAAAAGGTACCCTCTGAAACTGAGGAAGCAGGGCAACAGTGCCTAGCTCAGGTGACAATCTTTAAGCAAAAGAAACACACAAGGGCGTGGGGAGCTGGCGAAAAGGCAACACTGAGAAATCCACCCTCTGAAACCGACGAAGATGGGCAACAGAGGCTAGCTCAGGTGGCAATCTTTAAGCAAAAGAAACACACAAGGGCGTGGAGACCTGGGGAAAAAGCAACACGGAGAAATCCACCCTCTGAAACTGAGGAAGATGGGCAAGAGAGGCTACCTCAGGTGGCAATCCTTAAGCAAAAACAAAGCACAAAGGCGTGGAGCCCTGGGGACAAAGCAACCCTGAAATATCTACCCTCTGAAACTGAGGAACATGGGCAAGAGAGGCTAGCTCAGGTGGCAATCGTTAAGCAAAAACAAAACACAAAGGCGTGGAGACCTGGGGAAAAAGCAACCCTGAAATATCTACCCTCTGAAACTGAGGAAGATGGGCAAGAGAGGCTGGCTTCAGGTGGCAAACGTTAAGCAAAAGAAACACACAAGGGCGTGGAGACCTGGGGAAACAGCAACACGGAGATATCGACCCTCTGAAACTCAGGAAGATGGGCAAGAGAGGCTAGCTCAGGTGGCAATCGTTAAGCAAAAACAAAACCCAAAGGCGTGGAGACCTGGGGAAAAAGCAACCCTGAAGTATCTACCCTCTGAAACTGAGGAACATGGGCAAGAGAGGCTAGCTCAGGTGGCAATCGTTAAGCAAAAACAAAACCCAAAGGCGTGGAGACCTGGGGAAAAAGCAACCCTGAAATATCTACCCTCTGAAACTGAGGAAGATGGGCAAGAGAGGCTGGCTTCAGGTGGCAATCTTTAAGCAAAAGAAACACACAAGGGCGTGGAGGCCTGGGGAAAAAGCAACACGGAGAAATCCACCCTCTGAAACTGAGGGACATGGGCAAAAGAAGCTAGCTCAGGTTGCAACCTTTAAGCAGAAAAAAAACACAAGGGCGTGCAGACCTGGCAAAAAAGCAACAGTGAGAAATCTACCCTCTGAAACCGACGAAGATGGACAACAGAGGCTAGCTCAGGTGGCAATTTTTAAGGAAAAATAAAAGGAAGTGCGTGGAGACCTGGGGAAAAAGCAACACGGAGAAATCTACCCTCTAGAACTGAGAAAGAAGCGCAACAGAGGCTAGCTCAGGTGGCAATCTTTAAGCAAAAAAAATAAGATAAAAAAATACAATGGCGAGGAGACCCGGTGAAAAAGCAACCCTGAAAAAGGTACCCTCTGAAACTGAGGAAGCAGGGAAACAGTGCCTAGCTCAGGTGACAATCTTTAAGCAAAAGAAACACACAAGGGCGTGGGGAGCTGGCGAAAAGGCAACACTGAGAAATCCACCCTCTGAAACGGACGAAGATGGGCAACAGAGGCTAGCTCAGGTGGCAATCTTTAAGCAAAAGAAACACACAAGGGCGTGGAGACCTGGGGAAAAAGCAACACGGAGAAATCCACCCTCTGAAACTGAGGAAGATGGGCAAGAGAGGCTACCTCAGGTGGCAATCCTTAAGCAAAAACAAAACCCAAAGGCGTGGAGCCCTGGGGACAAAGCAACCCTGAAATATCTACCCTCTGAAACTGAGGAACATGGGCAAGAGAGGCTAGCTCAGGTGGCAATCGTTAAGCAAAAACAAAACACAAAGGCGTGGAGACCTGGGGAAAAAGCAACCCTGAAATATCTACCCTCTGAAACTGAGGAAGATGGGCAAGAGAGGCTGGCTTCAGGTGGCAATCTTTAAGCAAAAGAAACACACAAGGGCGTGGAGGCCTGGGGAAAAAGCAACACGGAGAAATCCACCCTCTGAAACTGAGGGACATGGGCAAAAGAAGCTAGCTCAGGTTGCAACCTTTAAGCAGAAAAAAAACACAAGGGCGTGCAGACCTGGCAAAAAAGCAACAGTGAGAAATCTACCCTCTGAAACCGACGAAGATGGACAACAGAGGCTAGCTCAGGTGGCAATTTTTAAGGAAAAATAAAAGGAAGTGCGTGGAGACCTGGGGAAAAAGCAACACGGAGAAATCTACCCTCTAGAACTGAGAAAGAAGCGCAACAGAGGCTAGCTCAGGTGGCAATCTTTAAGCAAAAAAAATAAGATAAAAAAATACAATGGCGAGGAGACCCGGTCAAAAAGCAACCCTGAAAAAGGTACCCTCTGAAACTGAGGAAGCAGGGCAACAGTGCCTAGCTCAGGTGACAATCTTTAAGCAAAAGAAACACACAAGGGCGTGGGGAGCTGGCGAAAAGGCAACACTGAGAAATCCACCCTCTGAAACCGACGAAGATGGGCAACAGAGGCTAGCTCAGGTGGCAATCTTTAAGCAAAAGAAACACACAAGGGCGTGGAGACCTGGGGAAAAAGCAACACGGAGAAATCCACCCTCTGAAACTGAGGAAGATGGGCAAGAGAGGCTACCTCAGGTGGCAATCCTTAAGCAAAAACAAAGCACAAAGGCGTGGAGCCCTGGGGACAAAGCAACCCTGAAATATCTACCCTCTGAAACTGAGGAACATGGGCAAGAGAGGCTAGCTCAGGTGGCAATCGTTAAGCAAAAACAAAACACAAAGGCGTGGAGACCTGGGGAAAAAGCAACCCTGAAATATCTACCCTCTGAAACTGAGGAAGATGGGCAAGAGAGGCTGGCTTCAGGTGGCAAACGTTAAGCAAAAGAAACACACAAGGGCGTGGAGACCTGGGGAAACAGCAACACGGAGATATCGACCCTCTGAAACTCAGGAAGATGGGCAAGAGAGGCTAGCTCAGGTGGCAATCGTTAAGCAAAAACAAAACCCAAAGGCGTGGAGACCTGGGGAAAAAGCAACCCTGAAATATCTACCCTCTGAAACTGAGGAAGATGGGCAAGAGAGGCTGGCTTCAGGTGGCAATCTTTAAGCAAAAGAAACACACAAGGGCGTGGGGAGCTGGGGAAAAGGCAACACTGAGAAATCCACCCTCTGAAACGGACGAAGATGGGCAACAGAGGCTAGCTCAGGTGGCAATCGTTAAGCAAAAGAAACACACAAGGGCGTGGAGGCCTGGGGAAAAAGCAACACGGAGAAATCCACCCTCTGAAACTGAGGGACATGGGCAAAAGAAGCTAGCTCAGGTTGCAACCTTTAAGCAGAAAAAAAACACAAGGGCGTGCAGACCTGGCAAAAAAGCAACAGTGAGAAATCTACCCTCTGAAACCGACGAAGATGGACAACAGAGGCTAGCTCAGGTGGCAATTTTTAAGGAAAAATAAAAGGAAGTGCGTGGAGACATGGGGAAAAAGCAACACGGAGAAATCTACCCTCTAGAACTGAGAAAGAAGCGCAACAGAGGCTAGCTCAGGTGGCAATCTTTAAGCAAAAAAAATAAGATAAAAAAATACAATGGCGAGGAGACCCGGTGAAAAAGCAACCCTGAAAAAGGTACCCTCTGAAACTGAGGAAGCAGGGCAACAGTGCCTAGCTCAGGTGACAATCTTTAAGCAAAAGAAACACACAAGGGCGTGGGGAGCTGGCGAAAAGGCAACACTGAGAAATCCACCCTCTGAAACGGACGAAGATGGGCAACAGAGGCTAGCTCAGGTGGCAATCTTTAAGCAAAAGAAACACACAAGGGCGTGGAGACCTGGGGAAAAAGCAACACGGAGAAATCCACCCTCTGAAACTGAGGAAGATGGGCAAGAGAGGCTACCTCAGGTGGCAATCCTTAAGCAAAAACAAAGCACAAAGGCGTGGAGCCCTGGGGACAAAGCAACCCTGAAATATCTACCCTCTGAAACTGAGGAACATGGGCAAGAGAGGCTAGCTCAGGTGGCAATCGTTAAGCAAAAACAAAACACAAAGGCGTGGAGACCTGGGGAAAAAGCAACCCTGAAATATCTACCCTCTGAAACTGAGGAAGATGGGCAAGAGAGGCTGGCTTCAGGTGGCAAACGTTAAGCAAAAGAAACACACAAGGGCGTGGAGACCTGGGGAAACAGCAACACGGAGATATCGACCCTCTGAAACTCAGGAAGTTGGGCAAGAGAGGCTAGCTCAGGTGGCAATCGTTAAGCAAAAACAAAACCCAAAGGCGTGGAGACCTGGGGAAAAAGCAACCCTGAAATATCTACCCTCTGAAACTGAGGAAGATGGGCAAGAGAGGCTGGCTTCAGGTGGCAATCTTTAAGCAAAAGAAACACACAAGGGCGTGGGGAGCTGGGGAAAAGGCAACACTGAGAAATCCACCCTCTGAAACGGACGAAGATGGGCAACAGAGGCTAGCTCAGGTGGCAATCGTTAAGCAAAAGAAACACACAAGGGCGTGGAGGCCTGGGGAAAAAGCAACACGGAGAAATCCACCCTCTGAAACTGAGGGACATGGGCAAAAGAAGCTAGCTCAGGTTGCAACCTTTAAGCAGAAAAAAAACACAAGGGCGTGCAGACCTGGCAAAAAAGCCACAGTGAGAAATCTACCCTCTGAAACCGACGAAGATGGACAACAGAGGCTAGCTCAGGTGGCAATTTTTAAGGAAAAATAAAAGGAAGTGCGTGGAGACCTGGGGAAAAAGCAACACGGAGAAATCTACCCTCTAGAACTGAGAAAGAAGCGCAACAGAGGCTAGCTCAGGTGGCAATCTTTAAGCAAAAAAAATAAGATAAAAAAATACAATGGCGAGGAGACCCGGTCAAAAAGCAACCCTGAAAAAGGTACCCTCTGAAACTGAGGAAGCAGGGCAACAGTGCCTAGCTCAGGTGACAATCTTTAAGCAAAAGAAACACACAAGGGCGTGGGGAGCTGGCGAAAAGGCAACACTGAGAAATCCACCCTCTGAAACGGACGAAGATGGGCAACAGAGGCTAGCTCAGGTGGCAATCTTTAAGCAAAAGAAACACACAAGGGCGTGGAGACCTGGGGAAAAAGCAACACGGAGAAATCCACCCTCTGAAACTGAGGAAGATGGGCAAGAGAGGCTACCTCAGGTGGCAATCCTTAAGCAAAAACAAAACCCAAAGGCGTGGAGCCCTGGGGACAAAGCAACCCTGAAATATCTACCCTCTGAAACTGAGGAACATGGGCAAGAGAGGCTAGCTCAGGTGGCAATCGTTAAGCAAAAACAAAACCCAAAGGCGTGGAGACCTGGGGAAAAAGCAACCCTGAAATATCTACCCTCTGAAACTGAGGAAGATGGGCAAGAGAGGCTGGCTTCAGGTGGCAATCTTTAAGCAAAAGAAACACACAAGGGCGTGGAGGCCTGGGGAAAAAGCAACACGGAGAAATCCACCCTCTGAAACTGAGGGACATGGGCAAAAGAAGCTAGCTCAGGTTGCAACCTTTAAGCAGAAAAAAAACACAAGGGCGTGCAGACCTGGCAAAAAAGCAACAGTGAGAAATCTACCCTCTGAAACCGACGAAGATGGACAACAGAGGCTAGCTCAGGTGGCAATTTTTAAGGAAAAATAAAAGGAAGTGCGTGGAGACCTGGGGAAAAAGCAACACGGAGAAATCTACCCTCTAGAACTGAGAAAGAAGCGCAACAGAGGCTAGCTCAGGTGGCAATCTTTAAGCAAAAAAAATAAGATAAAAAAATACAATGGCGAGGAGACCCGGTGAAAAAGCAACCCTGAAAAAGGTACCCTCTGAAACTGAGGAAGCAGGGAAACAGTGCCTAGCTCAGGTGACAATCTTTAAGCAAAAGAAACACACAAGGGCGTGGGGAGCTGGCGAAAAGGCAACACTGAGAAATCCACCCTCTGAAACGGACGAAGATGGGCAACAGAGGCTAGCTCAGGTGGCAATCTTTAAGCAAAAGAAACACACAAGGGCGTGGAGACCTGGGGAAAAAGCAACACGGAGAAATCCACCCTCTGAAACTGAGGAAGATGGGCAAGAGAGGCTACCTCAGGTGGCAATCCTTAAGCAAAAACAAAACCCAAAGGCGTGGAGCCCTGGGGACAAAGCAACCCTGAAATATCTACCCTCTGAAACTGAGGAACATGGGCAAGAGAGGCTAGCTCAGGTGGCAATCGTTAAGCAAAAACAAAACACAAAGGCGTGGAGACCTGGGGAAAAAGCAACCCTGAAATATCTACCCTCTGAAACTGAGGAAGATGGGCAAGAGAGGCTGGCTTCAGGTGGCAATCTTTAAGCAAAAGAAACACACAAGGGCGTGGAGGCCTGGGGAAAAAGCAACACGGAGAAATCCACCCTCTGAAACTGAGGGACATGGGCAAAAGAAGCTAGCTCAGGTTGCAACCTTTAAGCAGAAAAAAAACACAAGGGCGTGCAGACCTGGCAAAAAAGCAACAGTGAGAAATCTACCCTCTGAAACCGACGAAGATGGACAACAGAGGCTAGCTCAGGTGGCAATTTTTAAGGAAAAATAAAAGGAAGTGCGTGGAGACCTGGGGAAAAAGCAACACGGAGAAATCTACCCTCTAGAACTGAGAAAGAAGCGCAACAGAGGCTAGCTCAGGTGGCAATCTTTAAGCAAAAAAAATAAGATAAAAAAATACAATGGCGAGGAGACCCGGTCAAAAAGCAACCCTGAAAAAGGTACCCTCTGAAACTGAGGAAGCAGGGCAACAGTGCCTAGCTCAGGTGACAATCTTTAAGCAAAAGAAACACACAAGGGCGTGGGGAGCTGGCGAAAAGGCAACACTGAGAAATCCACCCTCTGAAACCGACGAAGATGGGCAACAGAGGCTAGCTCAGGTGGCAATCTTTAAGCAAAAGAAACACACAAGGGCGTGGAGACCTGGGGAAAAAGCAACACGGAGAAATCCACCCTCTGAAACTGAGGAAGATGGGCAAGAGAGGCTACCTCAGGTGGCAATCCTTAAGCAAAAACAAAGCACAAAGGCGTGGAGCCCTGGGGACAAAGCAACCCTGAAATATCTACCCTCTGAAACTGAGGAACATGGGCAAGAGAGGCTAGCTCAGGTGGCAATCGTTAAGCAAAAACAAAACACAAAGGCGTGGAGACCTGGGGAAAAAGCAACCCTGAAATATCTACCCTCTGAAACTGAGGAAGATGGGCAAGAGAGGCTGGCTTCAGGTGGCAAACGTTAAGCAAAAGAAACACACAAGGGCGTGGAGACCTGGGGAAACAGCAACACGGAGATATCGACCCTCTGAAACTCAGGAAGATGGGCAAGAGAGGCTAGCTCAGGTGGCAATCGTTAAGCAAAAACAAAACCCAAAGGCGTGGAGACCTGGGGAAAAAGCAACCCTGAAATATCTACCCTCTGAAACTGAGGAAGATGGGCAAGAGAGGCTGGCTTCAGGTGGCAATCTTTAAGCAAAAGAAACACACAAGGGCGTGGGGAGCTGGGGAAAAGGCAACACTGAGAAATCCACCCTCTGAAACGGACGAAGATGGGCAACAGAGGCTAGCTCAGGTGGCAATCGTTAAGCAAAAGAAACACACAAGGGCGTGGAGGCCTGGGGAAAAAGCAACACGGAGAAATCCACCCTCTGAAACTGAGGGACATGGGCAAAAGAAGCTAGCTCAGGTTGCAACCTTTAAGCAGAAAAAAAACACAAGGGCGTGCAGACCTGGCAAAAAAGCAACAGTGAGAAATCTACCCTCTGAAACCGACGAAGATGGACAACAGAGGCTAGCTCAGGTGGCAATTTTTAAGGAAAAATAAAAGGAAGTGCGTGGAGACCTGGGGAAAAAGCAACACGGAGAAATCTACCCTCTAGAACTGAGAAAGAAGCGCAACAGAGGCTAGCTCAGGTGGCAATCTTTAAGCAAAAAAAATAAGATAAAAAAATACAATGGCGAGGAGACCCGGTGAAAAAGCAACCCTGAAAAAGGTACCCTCTGAAACTGAGGAAGCAGGGCAACAGTGCCTAGCTCAGGTGACAATCTTTAAGCAAAAGAAACACACAAGGGCGTGGGGAGCTGGCGAAAAGGCAACACTGAGAAATCCACCCTCTGAAACCGACGAAGATGGGCAACAGAGGCTAGCTCAGGTGGCAATCTTTAAGCAAAAGAAACACACAAGGGCGTGGAGACCTGGGGAAAAAGCAACACGGAGAAATCCACCCTCTGAAACTGAGGAAGATGGGCAAGAGAGGCTACCTCAGGTGGCAATCCTTAAGCAAAAACAAAGCACAAAGGCGTGGAGCCCTGGGGACAAAGCAACCCTGAAATATCTACCCTCTGAAACTGAGGAACATGGGCAAGAGAGGCTAGCTCAGGTGGCAATCGTTAAGCAAAAACAAAACACAAAGGCGTGGAGACCTGGGGAAAAAGCAACCCTGAAATATCTACCCTCTGAAACTGAGGAAGATGGGCAAGAGAGGCTGGCTTCAGGTGGCAAACGTTAAGCAAAAGAAACACACAAGGGCGTGGAGACCTGGGGAAACAGCAACACGGAGATATCGACCCTCTGAAACTCAGGAAGATGGGCAAGAGAGGCTAGCTCAGGTGGCAATCGTTAAGCAAAAACAAAACCCAAAGGCGTGGAGACCTGGGGAAAAAGCAACCCTGAAATATCTACCCTCTGAAACTGAGGAAGATGGGCAAGAGAGGCTGGCTTCAGGTGGCAATCTTTAAGCAAAAGAAACACACAAGGGCGTGGGGAGCTGGGGAAAAGGCAACACTGAGAAATCCACCCTCTGAAACGGACGAAGATGGGCAACAGAGGCTAGCTCAGGTGGCAATCGTTAAGCAAAAGAAACACACAAGGGCGTGGAGGCCTGGGGAAAAAGCAACACGGAGAAATCCACCCTCTGAAACTGAGGGACATGGGCAAAAGAAGCTAGCTCAGGTTGCAACCTTTAAGCAGAAAAAAAACACAAGGGCGTGCAGACCTGGCAAAAAAGCCACAGTGAGAAATCTACCCTCTGAAACCGACGAAGATGGACAACAGAGGCTAGCTCAGGTGGCAATTTTTAAGGAAAAATAAAAGGAAGTGCGTGGAGACCTGGGGAAAAAGCAACACGGAGAAATCTACCCTCTAGAACTGAGAAAGAAGCGCAACAGAGGCTAGCTCAGGTGGCAATCTTTAAGCAAAAAAAATAAGATAAAAAAATACAATGGCGAGGAGACCCGGTGAAAAAGCAACCCTGAAAAAGGTACCCTCTGAAACTGAGGAAGCAGGGCAACAGTGCCTAGCTCAGGTGACAATCTTTAAGCAAAAGAAACACACAAGGGCGTGGGGAGCTGGCGAAAAGGCAACACTGAGAAATCCACCCTCTGAAACGGACGAAGATGGGCAACAGAGGCTAGCTCAGGTGGCAATCTTTAAGCAAAAGAAACACACAAGGGCGTGGAGACCTGGGGAAAAAGCAACACGGAGAAATCCACCCTCTGAAACTGAGGAAGATGGGCAAGAGAGGCTACCTCAGGTGGCAATCCTTAAGCAAAAACAAAGCACAAAGGCGTGGAGCCCTGGGGACAAAGCAACCCTGAAATATCTACCCTCTGAAACTGAGGAACATGGGCAAGAGAGGCTAGCTCAGGTGGCAATCGTTAAGCAAAAACAAAACACAAAGGCGTGGAGACCTGGGGAAAAAGCAACCCTGAAATATCTACCCTCTGAAACTGAGGAAGATGGGCAAGAGAGGCTGGCTTCAGGTGGCAATCTTTAAGCAAAAGAAACACACAAGGGCGTGGAGGCCTGGGGAAAAAGCAACACGGAGAAATCCACCCTCTGAAACTGAGGGACATGGGCAAAAGAAGCTAGCTCAGGTTGCAACCTTTAAGCAGAAAAAAAACACAAGGGCGTGCAGACCTGGCAAAAAAGCCACAGTGAGAAATCTACCCTCTGAAACCGACGAAGATGGACAACAGAGGCTAGCTCAGGTGGCAATTTTTAAGGAAAAATAAAAGGAAGTGCGTGGAGACCTGGGGAAAAAGCAACACGGAGAAATCTACCCTCTAGAACTGAGAAAGAAGCGCAACAGAGGCTAGCTCAGGTGGCAATCTTTAAGCAAAAAAAATAAGATAAAAAAATACAATGGCGAGGAGACCCGGTGAAAAAACAACCCTGAAAAAGGTACCCTCTGAAACTGAGGAAGCAGGGCAACAGTGCCTAGCTCAGGTGACAATCTTTAAGCAAAAGAAACACACAAGGGCGTGGGGAGCTGGCGAAAAGGCAACACTGAGAAATCCACCCTCTGAAACGGACGAAGATGGGCAACAGAGGCTAGCTCAGGTGGCAATCTTTAAGCAAAAGAAACACACAAGGGCGTGGAGACCTGGGGAAAAAGCAACACGGAGAAATCCACCCTCTGAAACTGAGGAAGATGGGCAAGAGAGGCTACCTCAGGTGGCAATCCTTAAGCAAAAACAAAGCACAAAGGCGTGGAGCCCTGGGGACAAAGCAACCCTGAAATATCTACCCTCTGAAACTGAGGAACATGGGCAAGAGAGGCTAGCTCAGGTGGCAATCGTTAAGCAAAAACAAAACACAAAGGCGTGGAGACCTGGGGAAAAAGCAACCCTGAAATATCTACCCTCTGAAACTGAGGAAGATGGGCAAGAGAGGCTGGCTTCAGGTGGCAATCTTTAAGCAAAAGAAACACACAAGGGCGTGGAGGCCTGGGGAAAAAGCAACACGGAGAAATCCACCCTCTGAAACTGAGGGACATGGGCAAAAGAAGCTAGCTCAGGTTGCAACCTTTAAGCAGAAAAAAAACACAAGGGCGTGCAGACCTGGCAAAAAAGCCACAGTGAGAAATCTACCCTCTGAAACCGACGAAGATGGACAACAGAGGCTAGCTCAGGTGGCAATTTTTAAGGAAAAATAAAAGGAAGTGCGTGGAGACCTGGGGAAAAAGCAACACGGAGAAATCTACCCTCTAGAACTGAGAAAGAAGCGCAACAGAGGCTAGCTCAGGTGGCAATCTTTAAGCAAAAAAAATAAGATAAAAAAATACAATGGCGAGGAGACCCGGTGAAAAAGCAACCCTGAAAAAGGTACCCTCTGAAACTGAGGAAGCAGGGCAACAGTGCCTAGCTCAGGTGACAATCTTTAAGCAAAAGAAACACACAAGGGCGTGGGGAGCTGGCGAAAAGGCAACACTGAGAAATCCACCCTCTGAAACGGACGAAGATGGGCAACAGAGGCTAGCTCAGGTGGCAATCTTTAAGCAAAAGAAACACACAAGGGCGTGGAGACCTGGGGAAAAAGCAACACGGAGAAATCCACCCTCTGAAACTGAGGAAGATGGGCAAGAGAGGCTACCTCAGGTGGCAATCCTTAAGCAAAAACAAAGCACAAAGGCGTGGAGCCCTGGGGACAAAGCAACCCTGAAATATCTACCCTCTGAAACTGAGGAACATGGGCAAGAGAGGCTAGCTCAGGTGGCAATCGTTAAGCAAAAACAAAACACAAAGGCGTGGAGACCTGGGGAAAAAGCAACCCTGAAATATCTACCCTCTGAAACTGAGGAAGATGGGCAAGAGAGGCTGGCTTCAGGTGGCAAACGTTAAGCAAAAGAAACACACAAGGGCGTGGAGACCTGGGGAAACAGCAACACGGAGATATCGACCCTCTGAAACTCAGGAAGATGGGCAAGAGAGGCTAGCTCAGGTGGCAATCGTTAAGCAAAAACAAAACCCAAAGGCGTGGAGACCTGGGGAAAAAGCAACCCTGAAATATCTACCCTCTGAAACTGAGGAAGATGGGCAAGAGAGGCTGGCTTCAGGTGGCAATCTTTAAGCAAAAGAAACACACAAGGGCGTGGGGAGCTGGGGAAAAGGCAACACTGAGAAATCCACCCTCTGAAACGGACGAAGATGGGCAACAGAGGCTAGCTCAGGTGGCAATCGTTAAGCAAAAGAAACACACAAGGGCGTGGAGGCCTGGGGAAAAAGCAACACGGAGAAATCCACCCTCTGAAACTGAGGGACATGGGCAAAAGAAGCTAGCTCAGGTTGCAAACTTTAAGCAGAAAAAAAACACAAGGGCGTGCAGACCTGGCAAAAAAGCCACAGTGAGAAATCCACCCTCTGAAACCGACGAAGATGGACAACAGAGGCTAGCTCAGGTGGCAATTTTTAAGGAAAAATAAAAGGAAGTGCGTGGAGACCTGGGGAAAAAGCAACACGGAGAAATCTACCCTCTAGAACTGAGAAAGAAGCGCAACAGAGGCTAGCTCAGGTGGCAATCTTTAAGCAAAAAAAATAAGATAAAAAAATACAATGGCGAGGAGACCCGGTGAAAAAGCAACCCTGAAAAAGGTACCCTCTGAAACTGAGGAAGCAGGGCAACAGTGCCTAGCTCAGGTGACAATCTTTAAGCAAAAGAAACACACAAGGGCGTGGGGAGCTGGCGAAAAGGCAACACTGAGAAATCCACCCTCTGAAACGGACGAAGATGGGCAACAGAGGCTAGCTCAGGTGGCAATCTTTAAGCAAAAGAAACACACAAGGGCGTGGAGACCTGGGGAAAAAGCAACACGGAGAAATCCACCCTCTGAAACTGAGGAAGATGGGCAAGAGAGGCTACCTCAGGTGGCAATCCTTAAGCAAAAACAAAGCACAAAGGCGTGGAGCCCTGGGGACAAAGCAACCCTGAAATATCTACCCTCTGAAACTGAGGAACATGGGCAAGAGAGGCTAGCTCAGGTGGCAATCGTTAAGCAAAAACAAAACACAAAGGCGTGGAGACCTGGGGAAAAAGCAACCCTGAAATATCTACCCTCTGAAACTGAGGAAGATGGGCAAGAGAGGCTGGCTTCAGGTGGCAAACGTTAAGCAAAAGAAACACACAAGGGCGTGGAGACCTGGGGAAACAGCAACACGGAGATATCGACCCTCTGAAACTCAGGAAGATGGGCAAGAGAGGCTAGCTCAGGTGGCAATCGTTAAGCAAAAACAAAACCCAAAGGCGTGGAGACCTGGGGAAAAAGCAACCCTGAAATATCTACCCTCTGAAACTGAGGAAGATGGGCAAGAGAGGCTGGCTTCAGGTGGCAATCTTTAAGCAAAAGAAACACACAAGGGCGTGGGGAGCTGGGGAAAAGGCAACACTGAGAAATCCACCCTCTGAAACGGACGAAGATGGGCAACAGAGGCTAGCTCAGGTGGCAATCGTTAAGCAAAAGAAACACACAAGGGCGTGGAGGCCTGGGGAAAAAGCAACACGGAGAAATCCACCCTCTGAAACTGAGGGACATGGGCAAAAGAAGCTAGCTCAGGTTGCAACCTTTAAGCAGAAAAAAAACACAAGGGCGTGCAGACCTGGCAAAAAAGCCACAGTGAGAAATCTACCCTCTGAAACCGACGAAGATGGACAACAGAGGCTAGCTCAGGTGGCAATTTTTAAGGAAAAATAAAAGGAAGTGCGTGGAGACCTGGGGAAAAAGCAACACGGAGAAATCTACCCTCTAGAACTGAGAAAGAAGCGCAACAGAGGCTAGCTCAGGTGGCAATCTTTAAGCAAAAAAAATAAGATAAAAAAATACAATGGCGAGGAGACCCGGTGAAAAAGCAACCCTGAAAAAGGTACCCTCTGAAACTGAGGAAGCAGGGCAACAGTGCCTAGCTCAGGTGACAATCTTTAAGCAAAAGAAACACACAAGGGCGTGGGGAGCTGGCGAAAAGGCAACACTGAGAAATCCACCCTCTGAAACGGACGAAGATGGGCAACAGAGGCTAGCTCAGGTGGCAATCTTTAAGCAAAAGAAACACACAAGGGCGTGGAGACCTGGGGAAAAAGCAACACGGAGAAATCCACCCTCTGAAACTGAGGAAGATGGGCAAGAGAGGCTACCTCAGGTGGCAATCCTTAAGCAAAAACAAAGCACAAAGGCGTGGAGCCCTGGGGACAAAGCAACCCTGAAATATCTACCCTCTGAAACTGAGGAACATGGGCAAGAGAGGCTAGCTCAGGTGGCAATCGTTAAGCAAAAACAAAACACAAAGGCGTGGAGACCTGGGGAAAAAGCAACCCTGAAATATCTACCCTCTGAAACTGAGGAAGATGGGCAAGAGAGGCTGGCTTCAGGTGGCAATCTTTAAGCAAAAGAAACACACAAGGGCGTGGAGGCCTGGGGAAAAAGCAACACGGAGAAATCCACCCTCTGAAACTGAGGGACATGGTCAAAAGAAGCTAGCTCAGGTTGCAACCTTTAAGCAGAAAAAAAACACAAGGGCGTGCAGACCTGGCAAAAAAGCAACAGTGAGAAATCTACCCTCTGAAACCGACGAAGATGGACAACAGAGGCTAGCTCAGGTGGCAATTTTTAAGGAAAAATAAAAGGAAGTGCGTGGAGACCTGGGGAAAAAGCAACACGGAGAAATCTACCCTCTAGAACTGAGAAAGAAGCGCAACAGAGGCTAGCTCAGGTGGCAATCTTTAAGCAAAAAAAATAAGATAAAAAAATACAATGGCGAGGAGACCCGGTGAAAAAGCAACCCTGAAAAAGGTACCCTCTGAAACTGAGGAAGCAGGGCAACAGTGCCTAGCTCAGGTGACAATCTTTAAGCAAAAGAAACACACAAGGGCGTGGGGAGCTGGCGAAAAGGCAACACTGAGAAATCCACCCTCTGAAACGGACGAAGATGGGCAACAGAGGCTAGCTCAGGTGGCAATCTTTAAGCAAAAGAAACACACAAGGGCGTGGAGACCTGGGGAAAAAGCAACACGGAGAAATCCACCCTCTGAAACTGAGGAAGATGGGCAAGAGAGGCTACCTCAGGTGGCAATCCTTAAGCAAAAACAAAGCACAAAGGCGTGGAGCCCTGGGGACAAAGCAACCCTGAAATATCTACCCTCTGAAACTGAGGAACATGGGCAAGAGAGGCTAGCTCAGGTGGCAATCGTTAAGCAAAAACAAAACACAAAGGCGTGGAGACCTGGGGAAAAAGCAACCCTGAAATATCTACCCTCTGAAACTGAGGAAGATGGGCAAGAGAGGCTGGCTTCAGGTGGCAAACGTTAAGCAAAAGAAACACACAAGGGCGTGGAGACCTGGGGAAACAGCAACACGGAGATATCGACCCTCTGAAACTCAGGAAGATGGGCAAGAGAGGCTAGCTCAGGTGGCAATCGTTAAGCAAAAACAAAACCCAAAGGCGTGGAGACCTGGGGAAAAAGCAACCCTGAAATATCTACCCTCTGCAACTGAGGAAGATGGGCAAGAGAGGCTGGCTTCAGGTGGCAATCTTTAAGCAAAAGAAACACACAAGGGCGTGGGGAGCTGGGGAAAAGGCAACACTGAGAAATCCACCCTCTGAAACGGACGAAGATGGGCAACAGAGGCTAGCTCAGGTGGCAATCGTTAAGCAAAAGAAACACACAAGGGCGTGGAGGCCTGGGGAAAAAGCAACACGGAGAAATCCACCCTCTGAAACTGAGGGACATGGGCAAAAGAAGCTAGCTCAGGTTGCAACCTTTAAGCAGAAAAAAAACACAAGGGCGTGCAGACCTGGCAAAAAAGCCACAGTGAGAAATCCACCCTCTGAAACCGACGAAGATGGACAACAGAGGCTAGCTCAGGTGGCAATTTTTAAGGAAAAATAAAAGGAAGTGCGTGGAGACCTGGGGAAAAAGCAACACGGAGAAATCTACCCTCTAGAACTGAGAAAGAAGCGCAACAGAGGCTAGCTCAGGTGGCAATCTTTAAGCAAAAAAAATAAGATAAAAAAATACAATGGCGAGGAGACCCGGTGAAAAAGCAACCCTGAAAAAGGTACCCTCTGAAACTGAGGAAGCAGGGCAACAGTGCCTAGCTCAGGTGACAATCTTTAAGCAAAAGAAACACACAAGGGCGTGGGGAGCTGGCGAAAAGGCAACACTGAGAAATCCACCCTCTGAAACGGACGAAGATGGGCAACAGAGGCTAGCTCAGGTGGCAATCTTTAAGCAAAAGAAACACACAAGGGCGTGGAGACCTGGGGAAAAAGCAACACGGAGAAATCCACCCTCTGAAACTGAGGAAGATGGGCAAGAGAGGCTACCTCAGGTGGCAATCCTTAAGCAAAAACAAAGCACAAAGGCGTGGAGCCCTGGGGACAAAGCAACCCTGAAATATCTACCCTCTGAAACTGAGGAACATGGGCAAGAGAGGCTAGCTCAGGTGGCAATCGTTAAGCAAAAACAAAACACAAAGGCGTGGAGACCTGGGGAAAAAGCAACCCTGAAATATCTACCCTCTGAAACTGAGGAAGATGGGCAAGAGAGGCTGGCTTCAGGTGGCAAACGTTAAGCAAAAGAAACACACAAGGGCGTGGAGACCTGGGGAAACAGCAACACGGAGATATCGACCCTCTGAAACTCAGGAAGATGGGCAAGAGAGGCTAGCTCAGGTGGCAATCGTTAAGCAAAAACAAAACCCAAAGGCGTGGAGACCTGGGGAAAAAGCAACCCTGAAATATCTACCCTCTGAAACTGAGGAAGATGGGCAAGAGAGGCTGGCTTCAGGTGGCAATCTTTAAGCAAAAGAAACACACAAGGGCGTGGGGAGCTGGGGAAAAGGCAACACTGAGAAATCCACCCTCTGAAACGGACGAAGATGGGCAACAGAGGCTAGCTCAGGTGGCAATCGTTAAGCAAAAGAAACACACAAGGGCGTGGAGGCCTGGGGAAAAAGCAACACGGAGAAATCCACCCTCTGAAACTGAGGGACATGGGCAAAAGAAGCTAGCTCAGGTTGCAACCTTTAAGCAGAAAAAAAACACAAGGGCGTGCAGACCTGGCAAAAAAGCCACAGTGAGAAATCTACCCTCTGAAACCGACGAAGATGGACAACAGAGGCTAGCTCAGGTGGCAATTTTTAAGGAAAAATAAAAGGAAGTGCGTGGAGACCTGGGGAAAAAGCAACACGGAGAAATCTACCCTCTAGAACTGAGAAAGAAGCGCAACAGAGGCTAGCTCAGGTGGCAATCTTTAAGCAAAAAAAATAAGATAAAAAAATACAATGGCGAGGAGACCCGGTGAAAAAGCAACCCTGAAAAAGGTACCCTCTGAAACTGAGGAAGCAGGGCAACAGTGCCTAGCTCAGGTGACAATCTTTAAGCAAAAGAAACACACAAGGGCGTGGGGAGCTGGCGAAAAGGCAACACTGAGAAATCCACCCTCTGAAACGGACGAAGATGGGCAACAGAGGCTAGCTCAGGTGGCAATCTTTAAGCAAAAGAAACACACAAGGGCGTGGAGACCTGGGGAAAAAGCAACACGGAGAAATCCACCCTCTGAAACTGAGGAAGATGGGCAAGAGAGGCTACCTCAGGTGGCAATCCTTAAGCAAAAACAAAGCACAAAGGCGTGGAGCCCTGGGGACAAAGCAACCCTGAAATATCTACCCTCTGAAACTGAGGAACATGGGCAAGAGAGGCTAGCTCAGGTGGCAATCGTTAAGCAAAAACAAAACACAAAGGCGTGGAGACCTGGGGAAAAAGCAACCCTGAAATATCTACCCTCTGAAACTGAGGAAGATGGGCAAGAGAGGCTGGCTTCAGGTGGCAATCTTTAAACAAAAGAAACACACAAGGGCGTGGAGGCCTGGGGAAAAAGCAACACGGAGAAATCCACCCTCTGAAACTGAGGGACATGGGCAAAAGAAGCTAGCTCAGGTTGCAACCTTTAAGCAGAAAAAAAACACAAGGGCGTGCAGACCTGGCAAAAAAGCCACAGTGAGAAATCTACCCTCTGAAACCGACGAAGATGGACAACAGAGGCTAGCTCAGGTGGCAATTTTTAAGGAAAAATAAAAGGAAGTGCGTGGAGACCTGGGGAAAAAGCAACACGGAGAAATCTACCCTCTAGAACTGAGAAAGAAGCGCAACAGAGGCTAGCTCAGGTGGCAATCTTTAAGCAAAAAAAATAAGATAAAAAAATACAATGGCGAGGAGACCCGGTCAAAAAGCAACCCTGAAAAAGGTACCCTCTGAAACTGAGGAAGCAGGGCAACAGTGCCTAGCTCAGGTGACAATCTTTAAGCAAAAGAAACACACAAGGGCGTGGGGAGCTGGCGAAAAGGCAACACTGAGAAATCCACCCTCTGAAACGGACGAAGATGGGCAACAGAGGCTAGCTCAGGTGGCAATCTTTAAGCAAAAGAAACACACAAGGGCGTGGAGACCTGGGGAAAAAGCAACACGGAGAAATCCACCCTCTGAAACTGAGGAAGATGGGCAAGAGAGGCTACCTCAGGTGGCAATCCTTAAGCAAAAACAAAGCACAAAGGCGTGGAGCCCTGGGGACAAAGCAACCCTGAAATATCTACCCTCTGAAACTGAGGAACATGGGCAAGAGAGGCTAGCTCAGGTGGCAATCGTTAAGCAAAAACAAAACACAAAGGCGTGGAGACCTGGGGAAAAAGCAACCCTGAAATATCTACCCTCTGAAACTGAGGAAGATGGGCAAGAGAGGCTGGCTTCAGGTGGCAATCTTTAAGCAAAAGAAACACACAAGGGCGTGGAGGCCTGGGGAAAAAGCAACACGGAGAAATCCACCCTCTGAAACTGAGGGACATGGGCAAAAGAAGCTAGCTCAGGTTGCAACCTTTAAGCAGAAAAAAAACACAAGGGCGTGC
The DNA here is from genome assembly GCF_041296235.1 of Equus asinus. Classification (NCBI taxonomy): domain Eukaryota; kingdom Metazoa; phylum Chordata; class Mammalia; order Perissodactyla; family Equidae; genus Equus; species Equus asinus. Next base: position 881,888 of record NW_027224844.1, read on the forward strand.
AGACCTGGCAAAAAAGCAACAGTGAGAAATCTACCCTCTGAAACCGACGAAGATGGACAACAGAGGCTAGCTCAGGTGGCAATTTTTAAGGAAAAATAAAAGGAAGTGCGTGGAGACCTGGGGAAAAAGCAACACGGAGAAATCTACCCTCTAGAACTGAGAAAGAAGCGCAACAGAGGCTAGCTCAGGTGGCAATCTTTAAGCAAAAAAAATAAGATAAAAAAATACAATGGCGAGGAGACCCGGTCAAAAAGCAACCCTGAAAAAGGTACCCTCTGAAACTGAGGAAGCAGGGCAACAGTGCCTAGCTCAGGTGACAATCTTTAAGCAAAAGAAACACACAAGGGCGTGGGGAGCTGGCGAAAAGGCAACACTGAGAAATCCACCCTCTGAAACGGACGAAGATGGGCAACAGAGGCTAGCTCAGGTGGCAATCTTTAAGCAAAAGAAACACACAAGGGCGTGGAGACCTGGGGAAAAAGCAACACGGAGAAATCCACCCTCTGAAACTGAGGAAGATGGGCAAGAGAGGCTACCTCAGGTGGCAATCCTTAAGCAAAAACAAAGCACAAAGGCGTGGAGCCCTGGGGACAAAGCAACCCTGAAATATCTACCCTCTGAAACTGAGGAACATGGGCAAGAGAGGCTAGCTCAGGTGGCAATCGTTAAGCAAAAACAAAACACAAAGGCGTGGAGACCTGGGGAAAAAGCAACCCTGAAATATCTACCCTCTGAAACTGAGGAAGATGGGCAAGAGAGGCTGGCTTCAGGTGGCAAACGTTAAGCAAAAGAAACACACAAGGGCGTGGAGACCTGGGGAAACAGCAACACGGAGATATCGACCCTCTGAAACTCAGGAAGATGGGCAAGAGAGGCTAGCTCAGGTGGCAATCGTTAAGCAAAAACAAAACCCAAAGGCGTGGAGACCTGGGGAAAAAGCAACCCTGAAATATCTACCCTCTGAAACTGAGGAAGATGGGCAAGAGAGGCTGTCTTCAGGTGGCAATCTTTAAGCAAAAGAAACACACAAGGGCGTGGGGAGCTGGGGAAAAGGCAACACTGAGAAATCCACCCTCTGAAACGGACGAAGATGGGCAACAGAGGCTAGCTCAGGTGGCAATCGTTAAGCAAAAGAAACACACAAGGGCGTGGAGGCCTGGGGAAAAAGCAACACGGAGAAATCCTCCCTCTGAAACTGAGGGACATGGGCAAAAGAAGCTAGCTCAGGTTGCAACCTTTAAGCAGAAAAAAAACACAAGGGCGTGCAGACCTGGCAAAAAAGCAACAGTGAGAAATCTACCCTCTGAAACCGACGAAGATGGACAACAGAGGCTAGCTCAGGTGGCAATTTTTAAGGAAAAATAAAAGGAAGTGCGTGGAGACCTGGGGAAAAAGCAACACGGAGAAATCTACCCTCTAGAACTGAGAAAGAAGCGCAACAGAGGCTAGCTCAGGTGGCAATCTTTAAGCAAAAAAAATAAGATAAAAAAATACAATGGCGAGGAGACCCGGTGAAAAAGCAACCCTGAAAAAGGTACCCTCTGAAACTGAGGAAGCAGGGCAACAGTGCCTAGCTCAGGTGACAATCTTTAAGCAAAAGAAACACACAAGGGCGTGGGGAGCTGGCGAAAAGGCAACACTGAGAAATCCACCCTCTGAAACGGACGAAGATGGGCAACAGAGGCTAGCTCAGGTGGCAATCTTTAAGCAAAAGAAACACACAAGGGCGTGGAGACCTGGGGAAAAAGCAACACGGAGAAATCCACCCTCTGAAACTGAGGAAGATGGGCAAGAGAGGCTACCTCAGGTGGCAATCCTTAAGCAAAAACAAAGCACAAAGGCGTGGAGCCCTGGGGACAAAGCAACCCTGAAATATCTACCCTCTGAAACTGAGGAACATGGGCAAGAGAGGCTAGCTCAGGTGGCAATCGTTAAGCAAAAACAAAACACAAAGGCGTGGAGACCTGGGGAAAAAGCAACCCTGAAATATCTACCCTCTGAAACTGAGGAAGATGGGCAAGAGAGGCTGGCTTCAGGTGGCAATCTTTAAGCAAAAGAAACACACAAGGGCGTGGAGGCCTGGGGAAAAAGCAACACGGAGAAATCCACCCTCTGAAACTGAGGGACATGGGCAAAAGAAGCTAGCTCAGGTTGCAACCTTTAAGCAGAAAAAAAACACAAGGGCGTGCAGACCTGGCAAAAAAGCAACAGTGAGAAATCTACCCTCTGAAACCGACGAAGATGGACAACAGAGGCTAGCTCAGGTGGCAATTTTTAAGGAAAAATAAAAGGAAGTGCGTGGAGACCTGGGGAAAAAGCAACACGGAGAAATCTACCCTCTAGAACTGAGAAAGAAGCGCAACAGAGGCTAGCTCAGGTGGCAATCTTTAAGCAAAAAAAATAAGATAAAAAAATACAATGGCGAGGAGACCCGGTGAAAAAGCAACCCTGAAAAAGGTACCCTCTGAAACTGAGGAAGCAGGGCAACAGTGCCTAGCTCAGGTGACAATCTTTAAGCAAAAGAAACACACAAGGGCGTGGGGAGCTGGCGAAAAGGCAACACTGAGAAATCCACCCTCTGAAACGGACGAAGATGGGCAACAGAGGCTAGCTCAGGTGGCAATCTTTAAGCAAAAGAAACACACAAGGGCGTGGAGACCTGGGGAAAAAGCAACACGGAGAAATCCACCCTCTGAAACTGAGGAAGATGGGCAAGAGAGGCTACCTCAGGTGGCAATCCTTAAGCAAAAACAAAGCACAAAGGCGTGGAGCCCTGGGGACAAAGCAACCCTGAAATATCTACCCTCTGAAACTGAGGAACATGGGCAAGAGAGGCTAGCTCAGGTGGCAATCGTTAAGCAAAAACAAAACACAAAGGCGTGGAGACCTGGGGAAAAAGCAACCCTGAAATATCTACCCTCTGAAACTGAGGAAGATGGGCAAGAGAGGCTGGCTTCAGGTGGCAAACGTTAAGCAAAAGAAACACACAAGGGCGTGGAGACCTGGGGAAACAGCAACACGGAGATATCGACCCTCTGAAACTCAGGAAGATGGGCAAGAGAGGCTAGCTCAGGTGGCAATCGTTAAGCAAAAACAAAACCCAAAGGCGTGGAGACCTGGGGAAAAAGCAACCCTGAAATATCTACCCTCTGAAACTGAGGAAGATGGGCAAGAGAGGCTGGCTTCAGGTGGCAATCTTTAAGCAAAAGAAACACACAAGGGCGTGGGGAGCTGGGGAAAAGGCAACACTGAGAAATCCACCCTCTGAAACGGACGAAGATGGGCAACAGAGGCTAGCTCAGGTGGCAATCGTTAAGCAAAAGAAACACACAAGGGCGTGGAGGCCTGGGGAAAAAGCAGCACGGAGAAATCCACCCTCTGAAACTGAGGGACATGGGCAAAAGAAGCTAGCTCAGGTTGCAACCTTTAAGCAGAAAAAAAACACAAGGGCGTGCAGACCTGGCAAAAAAGCCACAGTGAGAAATCTACCCTCTGAAACCGACGAAGATGGACAACAGAGGCTAGCTCAGGTGGCAATTTTTAAGGAAAAATAAAAGGAAGTGCGTGGAGACCTGGGGAAAAAGCAACACGGAGAAATCTACCCTCTAGAACTGAGAAAGAAGCGCAACAGAGGCTAGCTCAGGTGGCAATCTTTAAGCAAAAAAAATAAGATAAAAAAATACAATGGCGAGGAGACCCGGTGAAAAAGCAACCCTGAAAAAGGTACCCTCTGAAACTGAGGAAGCAGGGCAACAGTGCCTAGCTCAGGTGACAATCTTTAAGCAAAAGAAACACACAAGGGCGTGGGGAGCTGGCGAAAAGGCAACACTGAGAAATCCACCCTCTGAAACGGACGAAGATGGGCAACAGAGGCTAGCTCAGGTGGCAATCGTTAAGCAAAAGAAACACACAAGGGCGTGGAGACCTGGGGAAAAAGCAACACGGAGAAATCCACCCTCTGAAACTGAGGAAGATGGGCAAGAGAGGCTACCTCAGGTGGCAATCCTTAAGCAAAAACAAAGCACAAAGGCGTGGAGCCCTGGGGACAAAGCAACCCTGAAATATCTACCCTCTGAAACTGAGGAACATGGGCAAGAGAGGCTAGCTCAGGTGGCAATCGTTAAGCAAAAACAAAACACAAAGGCGTGGAGACCTGGGGAAAAAGCAACCCTGAAATATCTACCCTCTGAAACTGAGGAAGATGGGCAAGAGAGGCTGGCTTCAGGTGGCAATCTTTAAGCAAAAGAAACACACAAGGGCGTGGAGGCCTGGGGAAAAAGCAACACGGAGAAATCCACCCTCTGAAACTGAGGGACATGGGCAAAAGAAGCTAGCTCAGGTTGCAACCTTTAAGCAGAAAAAAAACACAAGGGCGTGCAGACCTGGCAAAAAAGCAACAGTGAGAAATCTACCCTCTGAAACCGACGAAGATGGACAACAGAGGCTAGCTCAGGTGGCAATTTTTAAGGAAAAATAAAAGGAAGTGCGTGGAGACCTGGGGAAAAAGCAACACGGAGAAATCTACCCTCTAGAACTGAGAAAGAAGCGCAACAGAGGCTAGCTCAGGTGGCAATCTTTAAGCAAAAAAAATAAGATAAAAAAATACAATGGCGAGGAGACCCGGTGAAAAAGCAACCCTGAAAAAGGTACCCTCTGAAACTGAGGAAGCAGGGCAACAGTGCCTAGCTCAGGTGACAATCTTTAAGCAAAAGAAACACACAAGGGCGTGGGGAGCTGGCGAAAAGGCAACACTGAGAAATCCACCCTCTGAAATGGACGAAGATGGGCAACAGAGGCTAGCTCAGGTGGCAATCTTTAAGCAAAAGAAACACACAAGGGCGTGGAGACCTGGGGAAAAAGCAACACGGAGAAATCCACCCTCTGAAACTGAGGAAGATGGGCAAGAGAGGCTACCTCAGGTGGCAATCCTTAAGCAAAAACAAAGCACAAAGGCGTGGAGCCCTGGGGACAAAGCAACCCTGAAATATCTACCCTCTGAAACTGAGGAACATGGGCAAGAGAGGCTAGCTCAGGTGGCAATCGTTAAGCAAAAACAAAACACAAAGGCGTGGAGACCTGGGGAAAAAGCAACCCTGAAATATCTACCCTCTGAAACTGAGGAAGATGGGCAAGAGAGGCTGGCTTCAGGTGGCAATCTTTAAGCAAAAGAAACACACAAGGGCGTGGAGGCCTGGGGAAAAAGCAACACGGAGAAATCCACCCTCTGAAACTGAGGGACATGGGCAAAAGAAGCTAGCTCAGGTTGCAACCTTTAAGCAGAAAAAAAACACAAGGGCGTGCAGACCTGGCAAAAAAGCAACAGTGAGAAATCTACCCTCTGAAACCGACGAAGATGGACAACAGAGGCTAGCTCAGGTGGCAATTTTTAAGGAAAAATAAAAGGAAGTGCGTGGAGACCTGGGGAAAAAGCAACACGGAGAAATCTACCCTCTAGAACTGAGAAAGAAGCGCAACAGAGGCTAGCTCAGGTGGCAATCTTTAAGCAAAAAAAATAAGATAAAAAAATACAATGGCGAGGAGACCCGGTCAAAAAGCAACCCTGAAAAAGGTACCCTCTGAAACTGAGGAAGCAGGGCAACAGTGCCTAGCTCAGGTGACAATCTTTAAGCAAAAGAAACACACAAGGGCGTGGGGAGCTGGCGAAAAGGCAACACTGAGAAATCCACCCTCTGAAACGGACGAAGATGGGCAACAGAGGCTAGCTCAGGTGGCAATCTTTAAGCAAAAGAAACACACAAGGGCGTGGAGACCTGGGGAAAAAGCAACACGGAGAAATCCACCCTCTGAAACTGAGGAAGATGGGCAAGAGAGGCTACCTCAGGTGGCAATCCTTAAGCAAAAACAAAGCACAAAGGCGTGGAGCCCTGGGGACAAAGCAACCCTGAAATATCTACCCTCTGAAACTGAGGAACATGGGCAAGAGAGGCTAGCTCAGGTGGCAATCGTTAAGCAAAAACAAAACACAAAGGCGTGGAGACCTGGGGAAAAAGCAACCCTGAAATATCTACCCTCTGAAACTGAGGAAGATGGGCAAGAGAGGCTGGCTTCAGGTGGCAAACGTTAAGCAAAAGAAACACACAAGGGCGTGGAGACCTGGGGAAACAGCAACACGGAGATATCGACCCTCTGAAACTCAGGAAGATGGGCAAGAGAGGCTAGCTCAGGTGGCAATCGTTAAGCAAAAACAAAACCCAAAGGCGTGGAGACCTGGGGAAAAAGCAACCCTGAAATATCTACCCTCTGAAACTGAGGAAGATGGGCAAGAGAGGCTGGCTTCAGGTGGCAATCTTTAAGCAAAAGAAACACACAAGGGCGTGGGGAGCTGGGGAAAAGGCAACACTGAGAAATCCACCCTCTGAAACGGACGAAGATGGGCAACAGAGGCTAGCTCAGGTGGCAATCGTTAAGCAAAAGAAACACACAAGGGCGTGGAGGCCTGGGGAAAAAGCAACACGGAGAAATCCTCCCTCTGAAACTGAGGGACATGGGCAAAAGAAGCTAGCTCAGGTTGCAACCTTTAAGCAGAAAAAAAACACAAGGGCGTGCAGACCTGGCAAAAAAGCCACAGTGAGAAATCTACCCTCTGAAACCGACGAAGATGGACAACAGAGGCTAGCTCAGGTGGCAATTTTTAAGGAAAAATAAAAGGAAGTGCGTGGAGACCTGGGGAAAAAGCAACACGGAGAAATCTACCCTCTAGAACTGAGAAAGAAGCGCAACAGAGGCTAGCTCAGGTGGCAATCTTTAAGCAAAAAAAATAAGATAAAAAAATACAATGGCGAGGAGACCCGGTGAAAAAGCAACCCTGAAAAAGGTACCCTCTGAAACTGAGGAAGCAGGGCAACAGTGCCTAGCTCAGGTGACAATCTTTAAGCAAAAGAAACACACAAGGGCGTGGGGAGCTGGCGAAAAGGCAACACTGAGAAATCCACCCTCTGAAACGGACGAAGATGGGCAACAGAGGCTAGCTCAGGTGGCAATCTTTAAGCAAAAGAAACACACAAGGGCGTGGAGACCTGGGGAAAAAGCAACACGGAGAAATCCACCCTCTGAAACTGAGGAAGATGGGCAAGAGAGGCTACCTCAGGTGGCAATCCTTAAGCAAAAACAAAGCACAAAGGCGTGGAGCCCTGGGGACAAAGCAACCCTGAAATATCTACCCTCTGAAACTGAGGAACATGGGCAAGAGAGGCTAGCTCAGGTGGCAATCGTTAAGCAAAAACAAAACACAAAGGCGTGGAGACCTGGGGAAAAAGCAACCCTGAAATATCTACCCTCTGAAACTGAGGAAGATGGGCAAGAGAGGCTGGCTTCAGGTGGCAATCTTTAAGCAAAAGAAACACACAAGGGCGTGGAGGCCTGGGGAAAAAGCAACACGGAGAAATCCACCCTCTGAAACTGAGGGACATGGGCAAAAGAAGCTAGCTCAGGTTGCAACCTTTAAGCAGAAAAAAAACACAAGGGCGTGCAGACCTGGCAAAAAAGCAACAGTGAGAAATCTACCCTCTGAAACCGACGAAGATGGACAACAGAGGCTAGCTCAGGTGGCAATTTTTAAGGAAAAATAAAAGGAAGTGCGTGGAGACCTGGGGAAAAAGCAACACGGAGAAATCTACCCTCTAGAACTGAGAAAGAAGCGCAACAGAGGCTAGCTCAGGTGGCAATCTTTAAGCAAAAAAAATAAGATAAAAAAATACAATGGCGAGGAGACCCGGTGAAAAAGCAACCCTGAAAAAGGTACCCTCTGAAACTGAGGAAGCAGGGCAACAGTGCCTAGCTCAGGTGACAATCTTTAAGCAAAAGAAACACACAAGGGCGTGGGGAGCTGGCGAAAAGGCAACACTGAGAAATCCACCCTCTGAAACGGACGAAGATGGGCAACAGAGGCTAGCTCAGGTGGCAATCTTTAAGCAAAAGAAACACACAAGGGCGTGGAGACCTGGGGAAAAAGCAACACGGAGAAATCCACCCTCTGAAACTGAGGAAGATGGGCAAGAGAGGCTACCTCAGGTGGCAATCCTTAAGCAAAAACAAAGCACAAAGGCGTGGAGCCCTGGGGACAAAGCAACCCTGAAATATCTACCCTCTGAAACTGAGGAACATGGGCAAGAGAGGCTAGCTCAGGTGGCAATCGTTAAGCAAAAACAAAACACAAAGGCGTGGAGACCTGGGGAAAAAGCAACCCTGAAATATCTACCCTCTGAAACTGAGGAAGATGGGCAAGAGAGGCTGGCTTCAGGTGGCAATCTTTAAGCAAAAGAAACACACAAGGGCGTGGAGGCCTGGGGAAAAAGCAACACGGAGAAATCCACCCTCTGAAACTGAGGGACATGGGCAAAAGAAGCTAGCTCAGGTTGCAACCTTTAAGCAGAAAAAAAACACAAGGGCGTGCAGACCTGGCAAAAAAGCAACAGTGAGAAATCTACCCTCTGAAACCGACGAAGATGGACAACAGAGGCTAGCTCAGGTGGCAATTTTTAAGGAAAAATAAAAGGAAGTGCGTGGAGACCTGGGGAAAAAGCAACACGGAGAAATCTACCCTCTAGAACTGAGAAAGAAGCGCAACAGAGGCTAGCTCAGGTGGCAATCTTTAAGCAAAAAAAATAAGATAAAAAAATACAATGGCGAGGAGACCCGGTCAAAAAGCAACCCTGAAAAAGGTACCCTCTGAAACTGAGGAAGCAGGGCAACAGTGCCTAGCTCAGGTGACAATCTTTAAGCAAAAGAAACACACAAGGGCGTGGGGAGCTGGCGAAAAGGCAACACTGAGAAATCCACCCTCTGAAACGGACGAAGATGGGCAACAGAGGCTAGCTCAGGTGGCAATCTTTAAGCAAAAGAAACACACAAGGGCGTGGAGACCTGGGGAAAAAGCAACACGGAGAAATCCACCCTCTGAAACTGAGGAAGATGGGCAAGAGAGGCTACCTCAGGTGGCAATCCTTAAGCAAAAACAAAGCACAAAGGCGTGGAGCCCTGGGGACAAAGCAACCCTGAAATATCTACCCTCTGAAACTGAGGAACATGGGCAAGAGAGGCTAGCTCAGGTGGCAATCGTTAAGCAAAAACAAAACACAAAGGCGTGGAGACCTGGGGAAAAAGCAACCCTGAAATATCTACCCTCTGAAACTGAGGAAGATGGGCAAGAGAGGCTGGCTTCAGGTGGCAAACGTTAAGCAAAAGAAACACACAAGGGCGTGGAGACCTGGGGAAACAGCAACACGGAGATATCGACCCTCTGAAACTCAGGAAGATGGGCAAGAGAGGCTAGCTCAGGTGGCAATCGTTAAGCAAAAACAAAACCCAAAGGCGTGGAGACCTGGGGAAAAAGCAACCCTGAAATATCTACCCTCTGAAACTGAGGAAGATGGGCAAGAGAGGCTGGCTTCAGGTGGCAATCTTTAAGCAAAAGAAACACACAAGGGCGTGGGGAGCTGGGGAAAAGGCAACACTGAGAAATCCACCCTCTGAAACGGACGAAGATGGGCAACAGAGGCTAGCTCAGGTGGCAATCGTTAAGCAAAAGAAACACACAAGGGCGTGGAGGCCTGGGGAAAAAGCAACACGGAGAAATCCACCCTCTGAAACTGAGGGACATGGGCAAAAGAAGCTAGCTCAGGTTGCAACCTTTAAGCAGAAAAAAAACACAAGGGCGTGCAGACCTGGCAAAAAAGCCACAGTGAGAAATCTACCCTCTGAAACCGACGAAGATGGACAACAGAGGCTAGCTCAGGTGGCAATTTTTAAGGAAAAATAAAAGGAAGTGCGTGGAGACCTGGGGAAAAAGCAACACGGAGAAATCTACCCTCTAGAACTGAGAAAGAAGCGCAACAGAGGCTAGCTCAGGTGGCAATCTTTAAGCAAAAAAAATAAGATAAAAAAATACAATGGCGAGGAGACCCGGTGAAAAAGCAACCCTGAAAAAGGTACCCTCTGAAACTGAGGAAGCAGGGCAACAGTGCCTAGCTCAGGTGACAATCTTTAAGCAAAAGAAACACACAAGGGCGTGGGGAGCTGGCGAAAAGGCAACACTGAGAAATCCACCCTCTGAAACGGACGAAGATGGGCAACAGAGGCTAGCTCAGGTGGCAATCTTTAAGCAAAAGAAACACACAAGGGCGTGGAGACCTGGGGAAAAAGCAACACGGAGAAATCCACCCTCTGAAACTGAGGAAGATGGGCAAGAGAGGCTACCTCAGGTGGCAATCCTTAAGCAAAAACAAAGCACAAAGGCGTGGAGCCCTGGGGACAAAGCAACCCTGAAATATCTACCCTCTGAAACTGAGGAACATGGGCAAGAGAGGCTAGCTCAGGTGGCAATCGTTAAGCAAAAACAAAACACAAAGGCGTGGAGACCTGGGGAAAAAGCAACCCTGAAATATCTACCCTCTGAAACTGAGGAAGATGGGCAAGAGAGGCTGGCTTCAGGTGGCAATCTTTAAGCAAAAGAAACACACAAGGGCGTGGAGGCCTGGGGAAAAAGCAACACGGAGAAATCCACCCTCTGAAACTGAGGGACATGGGCAAAAGAAGCTAGCTCAGGTTGCAACCTTTAAGCAGAAAAAAAACACAAGGGCGTGCAGACCTGGCAAAAAAGCAACAGTGAGAAATCTACCCTCTGAAACCGACGAAGATGGACAACAGAGGCTAGCTCAGGTGGCAATTTTTAAGGAAAAATAAAAGGAAGTGCGTGGAGACCTGGGGAAAAAGCAACACGGAGAAATCTACCCTCTAGAACTGAGAAAGAAGCGCAACAGAGGCTAGCTCAGGTGGCAATCTTTAAGCAAAAAAAATAAGATAAAAAAATACAATGGCGAGGAGACCCGGTCAAAAAGCAACCCTGAAAAAGGTACCCTCTGAAACTGAGGAAGCAGGGCAACAGTGCCTAGCTCAGGTGACAATCTTTAAGCAAAAGAAACACACAAGGGCGTGGGGAGCTGGCGAAAAGGCAACACTGAGAAATCCACCCTCTGAAACGGACGAAGATGGGCAACAGAGGCTAGCTCAGGTGGCAATCGTTAAGCAAAAGAAACACACAAGGGCGTGGAGACCTGGGGAAAAAGCAACACGGAGAAATCCACCCTCTGAAACTGAGGAAGATGGGCAAGAGAGGCTACCTCAGGTGGCAATCCTTAAGCAAAAACAAAGCACAAAGGCGTGGAGCCCTGGGGACAAAGCAACCCTGAAATATCTACCCTCTGAAACTGAGGAACATGGGCAAGAGAGGCTAGCTCAGGTGGCAATCGTTAAGCAAATACAAAACACAAAGGCGTGGAGACCTGGGGAAAAAGCAACCCTGAAATATCTACCCTCTGAAACTGAGGAAGATGGGCAAGAGAGGCTGGCTTCAGGTGGCAATCTTTAAGCAAAAGAAACACACAAGGGCGTGGAGGCCTGGGGAAAAAGCAACACGGAGAAATCCACCCTCTGAAACTGAGGGACATGGGCAAAAGAAGCTAGCTCAGGTTGCAACCTTTAAGCAGAAAAAAAACACAAGGGCGTGCAGACCTGGCAAAAAAGCAACAGTGAGAAATCTACCCTCTGAAACCGACGAAGATGGACAACAGAGGCTAGCTCAGGTGGCAATTTTTAAGGAAAAATAAAAGGAAGTGCGTGGAGACCTGGGGAAAAAGCAACACGGAGAAATCTACCCTCTAGAACTGAGAAAGAAGCGCAACAGAGGCTAGCTCAGGTGGCAATCTTTAAGCAAAAAAAATAAGATAAAAAAATACAATGGCGAGGAGACCCGGTCAAAAAGCAACCCTGAAAAAGGTACCCTCTGAAACTGAGGAAGCAGGGCAACAGTGCCTAGCTCAGGTGACAATCTTTAAGCAAAAGAAACACACAAGGGCGTGGGGAGCTGGCGAAAAGGCAACACTGAGAAATCCACCCTCTGAAACGGACGAAGATGGGCAACAGAGGCTAGCTCAGGTGGCAATCTTTAAGCAAAAGAAACACACAAGGGCGTGGAGACCTGGGGAAAAAGCAACACGGAGAAATCCACCCTCTGAAACTGAGGAAGATGGGCAAGAGAGGCTACCTCAGGTGGCAATCCTTAAGCAAAAACAAAGCACAAAGGCGTGGAGCCCTGGGGACAAAGCAAACCTGAAATATCTACCCTCTGAAACTGAGGAACATGGGCAAGAGAGGCTAGCTCAGGTGGCAATCGTTAAGCAAAAACAAAACACAAAGGCTTGGAGACCTGGGGAAAAAGCAACCCTGAAATATCTACCCTCTGAAACTGAGGAAGATGGGCAAGAGAGGCTGGCTTCAGGTGGCAATCTTTAAGCAAAAGAAACACACAAGGGCGTGGAGGCCTGGGGAAAAAGCAACACGGAGAAATCCACCCTCTGAAACTGAGGGACATGGGCAAAAGAAGCTAGCTCAGGTTGCAACCTTTAAGCAGAAAAAAAACACAAGGGCGTGCAGACCTGGCAAAAAAGCAACAGTGAGAAATCTACCCTCTGAAACCGACGAAGATGGACAACAGAGGCTAGCTCAGGTGGCAATTTTTAAGGAAAAATAAAAGGAAGTGCGTGGAGACCTGGGGAAAAAGCAACACGGAGAAATCTACCCTCTAGAACTGAGAAAGAAGCGCAACAGAGGCTAGCTCAGGTGGCAATCTTTAAGCAAAAAAAATAAGATAAAAAAATACAATGGCGAGGAGACCCGGTGAAAAAGCAACCCTGAAAAAGGTACCCTCTGAAACTGAGGAAGCAGGGCAACAGTGCCTAGCTCAGGTGACAATCTTTAAGCAAAAGAAACACACAAGGGCGTGGGGAGCTGGCGAAAAGGCAACACTGAGAAATCCACCCTCTGAAACGGACGAAGATGGGCAACAGAGGCTAGCTCAGGTGGCAATCTTTAAGCAAAAGAAACACGCAAGGGCGTGGAGACCTGGGGAAAAAGCAACACGGAGAAATCCACCCTCTGAAACTGAGGAAGATGGGCAAGAGAGGCTACCTCAGGTGGCAATCCTTAAGCAAAAACAAAGCACAAAGGCGTGGAGCCCTGGGGACAAAGCAACCCTGAAATATCTACCCTCTGAAACTGAGGAACATGGGCAAGAGAGGCTAGCTCAGGTGGCAATCGTTAAGCAAAAACAAAACACAAAGGCGTGGAGACCTGGGGAAAAAGCAACCCTGAAATATCTACCCTCTGAAACTGAGGAAGATGGGCAAGAGAGGCTGGCTTCAGGTGGCAAACGTTAAGCAAAAGAAACACACAAGGGCGTGGAGACCTGGGGAAACAGCAACACGGAGATATCGACCCTCTGAAACTCAGGAAGATGGGCAAGAGAGGCTAGCTCAGGTGGCAATCCTTAAGCAAAAACAAAACCCAAAGGCGTGGAGACCTGGGGACAAAGCAACCCTGAAATATCTACCCTCTGAAACTGAGGAAGATGGGCAAGAGAGGCTGTCTTCAGGTGGCAATCTTTAAGCAAAAGAAACACACAAGGGCGTGGGGAGCTGGGGAAAAGGCAACACTGAGAAATCCACCCTCTGAAAGGGACGAAGATGGGCAACAGAGGCTAGCTCAGCTGGCAATCGTTAAGCAAAAGAAACACACAAGGGCGTGGAGGCCTGGGGAAAAAGCAACACGGAGAAATCCACCCTCTGAAACTGAGGGACATGGGCAAAAGAAGCTAGCTCAGGTTGCAACCTTTAAGCAGAAAAAAAACACAAGGGCGTGCAGACCTGGCAAAAAAGCCACAGTGAGAAATCTACCCTCTGAAACCGACGAAGATGGACAACAGAGGCTAGCTCAGGTGGCAATTTTTAAGGAAAAATAAAAGGAAGTGCGTGGAGACCTGGGGAAAAAGCAACACGGAGAAATCTACCCTCTAGAACTGAGAAAGAAGCGCAACAGAGGCTAGCTCAGGTGGCAATCTTTAAGCAAAAAAAATAAGATAAAAAAATACAATGGCGAGGAGACCCGGTGAAAAAGCAACCCTGAAAAAGGTACCCTCTGAAACTGAGGAAGCAGGGCAACAGTGCCTAGCTCAGGTGACAATCTTTAAGCAAAAGAAACACACAAGGGCGTGGGGAGCTGGCGAAAAGGCAACACTGAGAAATCCACCCTCTGAAACGGACGAAGATGGGCAACAGAGGCTAGCTCAGGTGGCAATCTTTAAGCAAAAGAAACACGCAAGGGCGTGGAGACCTGGGGAAAAAGCAACACGGAGAAATCCACCCTCTGAAACTGAGGAAGATGGGCAAGAGAGGCTACCTCAGGTGGCAATCCTTAAGCAAAAACAAAGCACAAAGGCGTGGAGCCCTGGGGACAAAGCAACCCTGAAATATCTACCCTCTGAAACTGAGGAACATGGGCAAGAGAGGCTAGCTCAGGTGGCAATCGTTAAGCAAAAACAAAACACAAAGGCGTGGAGACCTGGGGAAAAAGCAACCCTGAAATATCTACCCTCTGAAACTGAGGAAGATGGGCAAGAGAGGCTGGCTTCAGGTGGCAAACGTTAAGCAAAAGAAACACACAAGGGCGTGGAGACCTGGGGAAACAGCAACACGGAGATATCGACCCTCTGAAACTCAGGAAGATGGGCAAGAGAGGCTAGCTCAGGTGGCAATCGTTAAGCAAAAACAAAACCCAAAGGCGTGGAGACCTGGGGAAAAAGCAACCCTGAAATATCTACCCTCTGAAACTGAGGAAGATGGGCAAGAGAGGCTGGCTTCAGGTGGCAATCTTTAAGCAAAAGAAACACACAAGGGCGTGGGGAGCTGGGGAAAAGGCAACACTGAGAAATCCACCCTCTGAAACGGACGAAGATGGGCAACAGAGGCTAGCTCAGGTGGCAATCGTTAAGCAAAAGAAACACACAAGGGCGTGGAGGCCTGGGGAAAAAGCAACACGGAGAAATCCTCCCTCTGAAACTGAGGGACATGGGCAAAAGAAGCTAGCTCAGGTTGCAACCTTTAAGCAGAAAAAAAACACAAGGGCGTGCAGACCTGGCAAAAAAGCCACAGTGAGAAATCTACCCTCTGAAACCGACGAAGATGGACAACAGAGGCTAGCTCAGGTGGCAATTTTTAAGGAAAAATAAAAGGAAGTGCGTGGAGACCTGGGGAAAAAGCAACACGGAGAAATCTACCCTCTAGAACTGAGAAAGAAGCGCAACAGAGGCTAGCTCAGGTGGCAATCTTTAAGCAAAAAAAATAAGATAAAAAAATACAATGGCGAGGAGACCCGGTGAAAAAGCAACCCTGAAAAAGGTACCCTCTGAAACTGAGGAAGCAGGGCAACAGTGCCTAGCTCAGGTGACAATCTTTAAGCAAAAGAAACACACAAGGGCGTGGGGAGCTGGCGAAAAGGCAACACTGAGAAATCCACCCTCTGAAACGGACGAAGATGGGCAACAGAGGCTAGCTCAGGTGGCAATCTTTAAGCAAAAGAAACACACAAGGGCGTGGAGACCTGGGGAAAAAGCAACACGGAGAAATCCACCCTCTGAAACTGAGGAAGATGGGCAAGAGAGGCTACCTCAGGTGGCAATCCTTAAGCAAAAACAAAGCACAAAGGCGTGGAGCCCTGGGGACAAAGCAACCCTGAAATATCTACCCTCTGAAACTGAGGAACATGGGCAAGAGAGGCTAGCTCAGGTGGCAATCGTTAAGCAAAAACAAAACACAAAGGCGTGGAGACCTGGGGAAAAAGCAACCCTGAAATATCTACCCTCTGAAACTGAGGAAGATGGGCAAGAGAGGCTGGCTTCAGGTGGCAATCTTTAAGCAAAAGAAACACACAAGGGCGTGGAGGCCTGGGGAAAAAGCAACACGGAGAAATCCACCCTCTGAAACTGAGGGACATGGGCAAAAGAAGCTAGCTCAGGTTGCAACCTTTAAGCAGAAAAAAAACACAAGGGCGTGCAGACCTGGCAAAAAAGCAACAGTGAGAAATCTACCCTCTGAAACCGACGAAGATGGACAACAGAGGCTAGCTCAGGTGGCAATTTTTAAGGAAAAATAAAAGGAAGTGCGTGGAGACCTGGGGAAAAAGCAACACGGAGAAATCTACCCTCTAGAACTGAGAAAGAAGCGCAACAGAGGCTAGCTCAGGTGGCAATCTTTAAGCAAAAAAAATAAGATAAAAAAATACAATGGCGAGGAGACCCGGTGAAAAAGCAACCCTGAAAAAGGTACCCTCTGAAACTGAGGAAGCAGGGCAACAGTGCCTAGCTCAGGTGACAATCTTTAAGCAAAAGAAACACACAAGGGCGTGGGGAGCTGGCGAAAAGGCAACACTGAGAAATCCACCCTCTGAAACGGACGAAGATGGGCAACAGAGGCTAGCTCAGGTGGCAATCTTTAAGCAAAAGAAACACACAAGGGCGTGGAGACCTGGGGAAAAAGCAACACGGAGAAATCCACCCTCTGAAACTGAGGAAGATGGGCAAGAGAGGCTACCTCAGGTGGCAATCCTTAAGCAAAAACAAAGCACAAAGGCGTGGAGCCCTGGGGACAAAGCAACCCTGAAATATCTACCCTCTGAAACTGAGGAACATGGGCAAGAGAGGCTAGCTCAGGTGGCAATCGTTAAGCAAAAACAAAACACAAAGGCGTGGAGACCTGGGGAAAAAGCAACCCTGAAATATCTACCCTCTGAAACTGAGGAAGATGGGCAAGAGAGGCTGGCTTCAGGTGGCAATCTTTAAGCAAAAGAAACACACAAGGGCGTGGAGGCCTGGGGAAAAAGCAACACGGAGAAATCCACCCTCTGAAACTGAGGGACATGGGCAAAAGAAGCTAGCTCAGGTTGCAACCTTTAAGCAGAAAAAAAACACAAGGGCGTGCAGACCTGGCAAAAAAGCCACAGTGAGAAATCTACCCTCTGAAACCGACGAAGATGGACAACAGAGGCTAGCTCAGGTGGCAATTTTTAAGGAAAAATAAAAGGAAGTGCGTGGAGACCTGGGGAAAAAGCAACACGGAGAAATCTACCCTCTAGAACTGAGAAAGAAGCGCAACAGAGGCTAGCTCAGGTGGCAATCTTTAAGCAAAAAAAATAAGATAAAAAAATACAATGGCGAGGAGACCCGGTCAAAAAGCAACCCTGAAAAAGGTACCCTCTGAAACTGAGGAAGCAGGGCAACAGTGCCTAGCTCAGGTGACAATCTTTAAGCAAAAGAAACACACAAGGGCGTGGGGAGCTGGCGAAAAGGCAACACTGAGAAATCCACCCTCTGAAACGGACGAAGATGGGCAACAGAGGCTAGCTCAGGTGGCAATCTTTAAGCAAAAGAAACACACAAGGGCGTGGAGACCTGGGGAAAAAGCAACACGGAGAAATCCACCCTCTGAAACTGAGGAAGATGGGCAAGAGAGGCTACCTCAGGTGGCAATCCTTAAGCAAAAACAAAGCACAAAGGCGTGGAGCCCTGGGGACAAAGCAACCCTGAAATATCTACCCTCTGAAACTGAGGAACATGGGCAAGAGAGGCTAGCTCAGGTGGCAATCGTTAAGCAAAAACAAAACACAAAGGCGTGGAGACCTGGGGAAAAAGCAACCCTGAAATATCTACCCTCTGAAACTGAGGAAGATGGGCAAGAGAGGCTGGCTTCAGGTGGCAAACGTTAAGCAAAAGAAACACACAAGGGCGTGGAGACCTGGGGAAACAGCAACACGGAGATATCGACCCTCTGAAACTCAGGAAGATGGGCAAGAGAGGCTAGCTCAGGTGGCAATCGTTAAGCAAAAACAAAACCCAAAGGCGTGGAGACCTGGGGAAAAAGCAACCCTGAAATATCTACCCTCTGAAACTGAGGAAGATGGGCAAGAGAGGCTGTCTTCAGGTGGCAATCTTTAAGCAAAAGAAACACACAAGGGCGTGGGGAGCTGGGGAAAAGGCAACACTGAGAAATCCACCCTCTGAAACGGACGAAGATGGGCAACAGAGGCTAGCTCAGGTGGCAATCGTTAAGCAAAAGAAACACACAAGGGCGTGGAGGCCTGGGGAAAAAGCAACACGGAGAAATCCACCCTCTGAAACTGAGGGACATGGGCAAAAGAAGCTAGCTCAGGTTGCAACCTTTAAGCAGAAAAAAAACACAAGGGCGTGCAGACCTGGCAAAAAAGCCACA